>NC_073313.1:291642067-291958734 GCF_027595985.1 Sorex araneus | reverse complement strand
TGTTTTGGGATGCCTGGGGCAACTGTGCAGAGAGGGAGGTTAATGGAAGATTTCAGAAGAGTGGCATCAATCACCCTTTCAATCATCCGAGTTTTCTGTGCCTTGGAGTCACTGAGAGAGGGCAAAAGAATTAGGAGCACTGTCGCCACAGTCCCTCACCTCCAATAAATGGATCTCAAACCGCGTTCTCCCTTCTCCTTCTATGATTTTTAGTGGGAGAGAAATTCCCTGGAAGTGCTCCTTGTAGAGGGGGAAGGGCCAGTGGAATTGGCAGTTATCTCTGCACTGACCTGTTCGGTTGCTACGTAATTCAGTACTTGATCATGGTTTTAAAAAAGGAAATAAATGCACTTCTGCTTGGGGAGAGGTAAGACCGATATCTCCACTGCCAGGAAAAAGGATGCCTTCAACCAAATTTGAAGCTCTCTTCGTCTGGCCACTGATTTTTACAGAGGTAGATGAAGGAGCAAAGGCGCAGGAGAGACTAAGAAAACGGTGAGCGTTGGGTTCAGTAGAAAGGATGTATTCATTCTTCTCCATTGCTTGGGTGTCATGTGGCAGCCGGAGAGCAGAGACAGCCCCATGTAGCCTGGGGCTGGGAAAAAGACTCACCTCTTTGTGGCACTGGGTTGTTGGGATGTATGCAGGAGTAAAGTCGCAGGGTGTTCGGAGGAGAAGACCTTAGCAGGAGCTGTGTGCTGGTGAAGGTCTTCATGCTGCCCTCAAGCCACGTGAGACACACAGATGTTCTGGTCTGTACTGGCATAGCAGAGTGTCCACAGGCCCTGTGGGGGAGACAGATACGAGGCTGCTGGGATAGCTGGGGTAGCGGGTTGCTGGAGGCCAGTGGCCTATGGTCCATGCTAGAGTTGGGCTGTGCAGGTGCGGTTGGACCTCTGGCTCTTGCAAGGACACACTCAGTCACCTGGGACTGAGTGCAGAAGACAAGGGACCCAGAAAAGCTAGGGCTGAGCTTGGGGTCTGCCGAATAAGGGGACACTGAGTCCCACAGACATGGATCAGAGCAGAGGGCGCTGGGCAGGTGAGCATCTAACTTGCCTGGATGAGCATCTTGTTGAAGTCTGTTTGGAGTCAGGCCGCTGGGGCTGAACACTGTCCACTCGCTCGTGACTGGACCGGAAGGGCAAAGATTCTCCTCCCTCCCCTTTGCTCTCACTGTCCTGTAAGCAACTAATTATCCTGAAACTTAATTTTACTGGAATGTTCTAAGCAGCCTGTACTTCACTGATCAGTTATCATCATCATTTTCTGCTCTGTTCCTGAGACCCTCACTGCTGTTTTCATCTCATGCTGAAAAGGGGGGAAATCAGACCCAGACAGGGCCACTGTCTGTGTGGAATTCACCTGTTCTCCCCGTGTGTGCGAGGTTTTCTCCGACTCCTCCGCTTTCCCCAGCGTCCCAGAGATGTGCATGTGAGGCTCACTGGGGTGTGTAATCTCAGTCTGAGGGAGCAGGGATTTTCCCTGTGACAAGGGGGCCACAGGTGTCCTGTCCAGACGGTGCTCACCTTACACACTGAGCTTTAGGTAGAGACCCTGACCACTTACAATCCTGAACTATAATCAGGGGGCTGGAAAGTGAAGGGTAAAAAGATGCCAATTGAATACTGTAAGTCTTTGGAGTCTTGGTTTAGAAGTTGGCGGATGCCTTCGTGAGCAGCAATGTGCCACAGGATCTTTGATCTTGTTCACCTTAATCAATGGTGGGGCCCAGAGAGATAGTACAAGGGTGAGGGTGTTTACTTTGCACAAGGCCAGCCTCAGTTTGATCCTCAGCATTATACATGGGCCCCCGAGCTCTGCCAGGAGTGGTACCTGACTTCGAGCCAGGAGTATGCCCTGAGAATGGTTGGTGTGGCCCCAAACCCTCCAAACCAAACAAAGACTTCAATTAGCTGATGATAGAATTCATTGTAATCACCCTTTGCTGTTTCCAAGAACCCACTGGTGCTATTTCATGAAACTGAGTACAATCCATCCATCTCAGCAGGGAACCCAACGGCAGACTACTAGAGTGTAGAGTGGCTGGCCAGTGCTCACTTTATCTGGGCTTAGTTATTCTTCAAGAGCTAAGATCTGAGCAGCTGAGGAGAGGAAGCTGTGGTCAGTATTCACTTGTATCACTTCTCTTCCTGTTGATCTTCGATTTGCTCTAGCAGGTACCAGAAATGTCTCCCTTTATCCCTGTAGCGTGCTAGAGTAGCCCAATGATATCTGCTTGCTCCAGGAACAGGAAGAGCCTCAAACTGTTCATTCGAGGTTTTGATGAAGAAGTCTGACCATCTTGTTGGTGGGTGGCCACACGGTCTTTTGACATCCCCTGGAATCCAGTCGGTAACAGCTCTAGTCCAGTGGTCATCTCTGAATTGCATTACATGTCCGGCCCACCTGATTTTTGATGTCTTGGCAAACAAGACAGCATCCCTGATTCTTGACCATCAACAGAGGTTGGAACTCCGGATTCCTTCTCTCACTTGAGTGAGACGTGATACTCCAAGCATAGCTCTTTCGATTCCTCTTTGGGATACTCGAATAGCGTTCTCATCCTGTTTGCGTAGGGCCCAGGTCTCTGAGGTGTACGTTAGTGCAGGAAAAACAGTGGAATTGAAAAGATGTGCCCGGAGTCACAGGTCCTTCATCCTCTTAACCACTTCTTCGATGTTCTTGAAGGTGTTCCACTCTGCTCTCTTCCTCCTGTGCAGTTCTGGCACCAAGTCATTCCTCATGTTGAGTTCTCAACCAAGATACACATAGCTGCTGCATTCGGAGATGTTTGTTCCATTGAGAGCAAATAGAGCATAAGGGACTAGGTTCGTTTATCATGAGAATCGTCTTGTTGAGGTTCAGCTGCAGTCCAACCTTTCCACACTCACGGTTTAAATCGGCGAGCATTTGTGCCGCTTGGCTAATGTTTGGCGTTATGAGAATGATGTCATCAGTGAAGCAGAGGTGGTGTAATTGCCGACCGTCTATCTTCACTCCCATTCCTTCCCATTCCAGTTGTCGCATGACATTCTTGAGGGTGGCACTGAAGAGTTCTGGTGAAATGGTATCGTCCTGCCTAACCCCTCTCTTTACGTCAATGATCAGTTCCTTGTAGAATGGTTAGATCCCAGTGGTGAATCTGTAATACAGCTCTAGGAGGATCTTGATGTACTGAGTTTGAACGCCCTGCTTGGCTAGGGCTTCAGTCTCAACAGAATCGAAGGGCCTTTTTTTTAAGTCAATGAATGTTAGACAGAGTGGCATCTTGAACTCTTGAGAAACTTCAATGAGTTTGGTCACCGTGTGGATATGGTTGATCCTGCTGAATCCTTTTCGGAACCGGCTTGCTCACATGGTTGTCCTTCATCTAGTGTTCTGCCTATTCTATTCAGGATGACACGAGTGAACAACTTGTAGACGACAGACAGCAGGCAGATTGGGCGATAGTTGCCGATGTTGTGGATGTCTCCCTTCTTGTACAACAGAACAGTTCTGCTGGTTTTCCACTGGGACAGAACCTTGCATTCAGACAGGTAGCATGTGAAGAGCTGAGCCATTGTATTGATGAGTACTGGCGGCAGATTCTTCAGGTGTTTGGGTTTGACCTTGTCTGGACTGGGTGCTGTACGCGTCTTTACCAACAAAATGGCATGTCGGATTTTGGAAGTGAGGACATTGGGAACAACATATTCATCCTGCAGAATTTGGTATGTAGGCAGATGGATGTGGCTGTAAAAGAGATCTGAGTAGAAGTCGTGAATAATCCTCTCCATAGCCTTTCTGGAAGATGTGATACATCCATCAGGACATTGGAGGGCAGTCATCTTGGTCTTGTAGTTGGCGAAGGACAGGTGAGCGTTGAGAATACTTTTCCCAGCTTCGGCCACATCAGCCAACACTGTTGCTCTTCTCTCTTTGAGGTCTTCCGTTATCACTTCTCGGCACAGCTTTGCGAGCTTGGATGTTAGCTTGTGGCTGCCTGAGGCTCACACCAAACCACGTTGACGAATGAGTTGAGAGTTTCTGAAGACAGGCATCTGTTTGTGGCTTTCTCACTCTCGGCATTCTTCACGCAGTCATGGAAGTGCTGAACCAGTTGATCATATTTCTTGTCGATGTTGTCAAAGACAGCATCTTCCCACATTGCTGCAATAGTGCCAAAGAGCTGCCAGTGGGTCATTCTGGGAGTTCTTTTCTTAAACTCAAACTTTGCAGACCTTTCTCCCCGCTCTGTGAAATAGAATTTTGTACAAAGGAGATGGTGGTCCGATCCCGTTTGGAATTTTAGGACAACAGCAACTTCGGTCAGGCAAAACCTTCGATTGAATATGATGTGGTCAATTTCATTGTGGAACTGTCCACCGGGAGACTCCCATGTCCAGCGTTTAGATTCGGCCTTCTGGAACTGTGAGTTCCCATGGATGGTCTTGGTCAACATGATGAACTTAGACAGTCTCTTACCCTGATTGTTCCATTCTAGGCCGTGGGTCCCAATGTGGAGTTCTTCGGGCGATCTTCTTGGTCCTATCTTGGCATTAAAATCACCAACAATGGTCTTGTAGAAGGTGTGGTCTTCTTTATAGAACCTCTCCAGTTCCATGTAGAACTTCTCAATTTCTTCTTCATTGTACTTCTTCATTGTAGTTCTATAAAGAAGGGTCAGTATTCAAGGTGAGGAAAATTTGGGCAGATTTCCAGCTACAGTTGAGGCTGGGGCAGGGCCTTACAGCCTGTCCTTGAGTGGACAAAATGATTCTATTCAGGCTAGAGAACGCTCAGGGCAAGGCCTGGCGAGGAATATAGAGTGCACTGGGAGACGCCAGGGGGCAGGATAGTAGGAATCTCTGTCCATTCATTGTGGGGTGGGAGTTTCCAGAAGAGCATTTGTAAAAGTTTCTCCTCCATCCCAGGAAACTAGGGACTTGACTCCCACAGACTCATGCAGTATAAATAACTCTGAGATTTTGAGAGATGACAACGCTGGCAGGCATGAATTTTCAGTCCACTGCACAGCAGCTGACTGTGTTTGCTGGGGCTTGCAATGAGATGCACACAAACGAGGCAGGATGACTTTGAGTCTTCCTATGGCCAGACTTCTGGCCAAGGGGGTGAATGGATGACAGGTTCTCTGCCCCTTAGTTCAAGGCAACTGCCAGATGTAACCCCGTCCTTCAAAGAAAGACCCAGCACAGATTTCCATCTTACAGATCAGGAAGAAGCTGCTGAATGACGGGAGTTTGGTGAGTGCCCGTATGTTACGGATCCTTTGGGTGTTGTATTAACGGAGGTGGATACAGAGGCTCATGTGTAGTGGTGGTGTGATTGTGACGACGGTGGCCGTGGCTGTGTTAGTGGTGGTGGTGATGAATGGTGTTGGTGGTCTGGTATGATGGTGATATTGGCGGTGGTAATGGTAGTGGGGGTCGAAACCGGTACTCTAGTGGTGATGAAGATGGACCTGAGGGGAGACGATGGTGGTGGTAGAGTTGTTGATCATGGAAGTAAAAATGCTGCTGGTGTGGTGGTAATATTGGTGATGATGGGGAAGAAGTGACCTGTACTTAGGTAGTTCTGACCTATTTTCTAGCTTTCCCATACCACAATCTTATTTGGGTCTTGAGCAAATCTGGGAGGTAGGCAGAGCAGGTGTTGTTCTGTCTGAGAGATAGAGCTGAAATTCAGGGGCTACATGCAAAGACCTTGGTTTGTTTTTATTACCCTTCCCACCACCACCTCCACTTTGTTTTTCATCAGTGGGTATCAAAAGAGTATTCACTATGGAACTGGAGGGATAATACATGCCTTGCATGCTGCCATCCCCAAATAATCCCTGGCAGCATGTATGGTCCCCCAAGCACTGCCAGAAGTGCAGTCAGGACAAAGCCCCAAGCACAGCTGGGTGTTGCCCCCAAATAAACAAATACTGGTCTGGGAAGCTAGGAAGCACCAGAGAGCATTTCTGGAAATTGACTTTGAGCTCAGAAATGAGAACTGAAAGATCAGAAAAAGAATAGTTAGAGGGGGTAAGTGTGTACTTTGTGCTGGTGGGAATAAGTGCATGTTTGAGGGGGAGGGATGAACTCGAGAGAAAGGGAGATTAAAAACTAAACATCTAGTTTATGAACTGACAAATAATTGGATTTCCTTGGGACTGGATCCTCTAGAAGAGAAGGAAATCGATGTTCATAGACCGTCCCTGGGGTGCCAGGTCCTGTGCTGAAGACACTTTTCATAAGATGCTTTTATAATCACCTTCAGATTGACTGTTTCTCAGCCGTGTGCCATAGGCCCCCTGTGTACCCCCAAGATGCTCCAGGAAGCTCAGAGGTAAAAAATGTTTAAATGAATGGCCCATGGCACTAGACTGGGGGCCAACGGCAAGGACACGGAGCCAGAGGAAGGCTACAAGGTCACAGGATGCTGATGGCACCCTAGCAGCCTCTCTGTCTCTTGGCTGAAGGCGCAGACACAGGCCCACAGCTCCCTGTAGGGAGGCACATGGCCCAGCCACTCGAACCCTGAACGTTGGCCCAAGAGCACGAAGGACCCAACAGCACGATAGCCAGTGGACTCAGGCCAGCTAAGCAATCCTGTGTCTGCTGGCCCAGCAACACAGTCAGGACCTGTTGCCCAGATTCTGAGGGGCTTTGGGGAGGCCCTGCTTGGTCCACCTGCAGACCTGCCCCTCTCCCCATGGCTATTGCTGTCCATTGCAGAGGGGTCCAGCATTGGTGTCTGCTGAACTCGGCTGGCAGAGCATGGCCAGCTATACTCTGGGTGGCTTGGGGAGCTGGGGTGGGAAGGTAGGAATAGGCCCTCATTTCCCTTGAACTCTGGGGGAACTTTTCTGTGGCATCTAGGGTCTCTAGTTTTTCTGTGGGGGTGCCTGGTGCCTCACTTGGGGGAGGGGGAGGGAGGACAGATTCGAGTGAGGGTGCCATCCATGGTCCTGGGGCCTGGAGCAGGGCTTGGGTAAATTTGAAGCTTTTCTGTTCTTTGGAGCCCCAAGCATGAACCTCCTTGGCTGAGGAGCCCCCTCTCCCTTCTGAGTTCCCAGAGGAATCAGGGTGACATCTGGGCACTCTGGGACCATGGAACTGTAGATTCCAGTCCAGCCTCATCAGAGTAATGCTTCGCATTTGAATAGGTCACTTTCTTTTTTGTCTTTTGGCTTTTTGGGTCACACCCACTGATGCTTAGGGGTTACTCCTGGCTCTGCACTCAGGAATTACTCTGGTGGTGTTCGGGGAGACTATATGGGATGCTGGGGATCAAATCTGGGTTGGCCGCATGCAAGGCAAATGCCCTCCCCGCTGTACTATCGCTCCAGCCCCTGAATAGGACACTCTGCTGGGTGAGCTCACTACTCTGTTTTGTCTTTCGACAGCCCTGTCTAGAAGCTGGGGGCCTGAGATACTAGCCTGCAGATCCTGAGCTGGTGAAAGGTTCTTCTCTATGCTGGGGTGGGGGTGTGCTGGGCAGAGACGGCACAGGCGAGCTTGTCGCCATGCCTCATCATGCTGTCCTAGCTCTGCCACTGACAGCTGCAAGGAGCGTTTTCAGGATTCCTAGAAAGGCTCACAGGTCATGCCCATACAGCAGAGCCGGTGCCGATGAGTCCTTGGACTACCTGGTACCTGTGCCCCCAGCCCCACCTGCTGGTTCAGTGGCACCGTGTGTGTGGGGGGGGCGGGGGTCTGCCCCTCCCCTGTCTGCGGTGTGTGGCTCATCGTCTTTTGTGCTTGCATTGGACAGAGCAGTGCCAGGCTCGGACGCAGCTGCAGCTTGGTTGGGATGGTGTGGTCGGTCTTGCTTTCCCCTTTTAGAAGGGATGGATTTAGCCTGGGCAATGCCAAATACAAACCCTCACTTCTTCTCGAGAGTTCGCTTTTCATCCACCCCTCTCCGGCAGACTATTTCCAGACTTGTCACTCCACCACGCGGGTCCATCCGCCAGTGAAATGAAAGGAAGGAAAGGCCCCAAGCCAACGGATTTGGGCAGATGAGCCTTATATAACACCTGCTAAAAAAAGGCATCTAATTGGAATGGAGATGCGAAAACTGAGCTGTGCTTCAGCCTGAGTCTCAGATGCCCAGGAGTGCTAGGGAGGCCTTCCTCTCCGCAGAAGATGCCGTGTATAAATAATTCTACTCTCGTGTGTACTCTGCAGGCTATGGCTTTTTAACCATGTTCCGTGCCACGTCTGCCCCCCAGGAGACTGAATTTGTCTCAGAATTCGATCTTCAGTCTCTGACACCTGGGTGGAGGCCACAAGGAGGCAAGGCTGTGACTTTCCTGGGGGCCAGACCTTATTAGAGTAACGAGAGCCCCCACTTCTGACCCCTTCTCAAACCCGAACTTAGAAGAGTCACATGATCCATGGGCTCTTTGTCCCCAGGAAATCTCTGACTGTGAGAGATTTTCTTTATTTGGGTTGTTTGTTTTCATTTGGGGCCACATTCAGCAGTGCTCATGACTTACTCTGGCTCTGCACTCAGCAATCGCTCCTAGCAGACTTGGGGAACCGTGTAAGGCATCTCTGGCCCTTGCAAGGGAATTTTCTAGAAGAGAGAGGAATTCTGTTCTCAGCTGCAGTTCATTCTGCCAACTAGCAGCTCTTCCATCCATTGATTATTTCCCCTTCTGTTGCTCCTTGAATGGCTTCTGCTGTTGGCGTCTCCCCTCTGCCCACGACACATGGCCAGTTCTCCCTTCTCCTATCACCTTGTGATTGGGACTCCAGGCCTATGTGTCCTTGTGGGTGCAAGCACTGTAGCTAGACCTTGGTCTAACCCCAAGTTTGTCATCAGGCTACCTGCTCCAAGATGAGTGCCCCATATTGTTTGGTGAATAATCAAATCGAATCAGTGAATGGGGCACTGGTCAAAAGGGGCATGGTTGGCTTCTGGAAAACATCAGATAAGAGGTAATCGGGACTGTTTTTATTACTTAGGTGCTATCTCTGCTCTCAGCCAGAGGGTTCCCTTCAGAGATGCAGTCACCTGATTGCTGTTCTGTGGATGCTCCTTAATGAGGCCATGAGGACTCTAAAGAGAGCTGAGCATGGATTGAATTAGAAAACGTGGAGGTTATGTGCGTCCGTGTTTGGAAAATGCAGGCAGGTGGAAGGAAGATTGGGGAACTGACCTGGTGCTTCTGATCCGTTTCAAATGGAAAATGAGGGTCTTGGGTGTTCAGAAAAGTGGAACAAAATGGCATGGTCTGTGCACCAACACTGGTCTGAACCAGTGTTGTGGTTCAGGAAGTCCTAAAACAAAGGCCAGGTATGAATTCAGAGCCAAGAAAGGTCAGTTCATGAGACTCCCCACGCCCCTCTCTGAGGAGAAAGGAAGCCCCCACTCAGCCACCATGCAAGGTTGCCGTGGCTATGGGCAAATCTGGGGGGTGCCCCACTGCCCACCTCCCCACTGAGATGGCTGTGGGGAGGGTGCAGGAGATGCAATGACTGTGGCTCGTGTGGGGAGCCCAGCCCCAGTGCTCACGTGCTTGATTCCCTCTAGAAGCCACTTCATGCATCTGGTGTGTGCTGGGCTTTGTGTGAGTCAGCACTGTGTGGCGACCCACCCGGAGCTGAGTCACACCCATGAGAGTATTGGGCCGCACCCTCGAGGGGCTGTCCCGGGATGCCCTGGTTCCTTCTTCCCTTGGCTTGGGGTTCAGGTCTTTCTCGGAGCCCAGGAGGTGGTGCGCTCTCCTCCCACTGAGTTCTCTCGTGAGTTGATGCTGTGGCTTTTAGGTCTCCATTATTGGCAATGAAAGAGGCCAAACCCATCCAGCAACGAAGGCAGAAGGAACAGCGCCCCTAATTCCTCATTGTGTGGCTGGGAAAACTCAGTCAAAAGAGGGAGGCCTGCCTCTCCGAGGCAGAGGTTAAACTAGCCCTTGGAGGGGCTGGAGAGATAGTACGGTGGGGAGGGCACTTGCCTTTTGTGAGGTCGACCCAGGTTCGATCCTGGGTATCCCATATGGTCCCTCAAGCACCTCCAGGAGTAATCCCTGAGCTCAGAGCCAGGAGTAAGCCCTGAGCACTGCCAGCTGTGGCCCCCAAGCCAAATAATAATAAATGAATAAATAATTTATTACTTAATTATTAATAATGAATAAATTAGACCTTGGTCCCTGAGCTCCTGATCCATGGCCTATGGTTCCACTCAGAATCAAAGTGGGGCCACTCTTTGCCCTCCTTCCTGGTGGGCGGCCATATGTGGATATGGTTTAGGGAAACGAATGTGACTTGATGGTGTGTGTGTGTGTGTGTGTGTGTGTGTGTGTGTGTGTGTGTGTGTGGCCCAGGGATGGGTGCTATGGAGGATACTGGTAACTGTTGAATGTGGCATTGGGTACTCATAAATTTTTATTAAGGAATGTGAAATGCTTTTTTAATAAGCACCCTTGTATCACCAGCCTATTGGGTTATTTGTGAGTTGTGGAAATTAATCGGGATTTGAATTAGAAAGTTAATAAAGAGGAGTCATCTGGCTTACGACGGAAATGGGTGTCTGCAAATGGGAGTCGGGTCACAGAAGGGCACCCTGTGCAGCCCCCCAACTCTATTTCTGCCCCAGAGCCAGCTGCAGGGCTGGAGTGGGGGGAACTTCAGGACATCTCATGCAGTGTGAGATTCCTCTTTCTGCCTGCTCTTTTGCTTAGGGTCAGATGTGTGTCCAGACTTCCAGAGAAGACAGCTGCCATGCTAGCTTGCATGCTGCAGGGTGAACCTTAGTAAGCCCGGCTTCCGGTTTCCTCAACTCTGTCAGACCATTGATCTCATCCTCATATTGTCATGGCTGTCCCCACTCCATGCTTGCAGGAGTTTTTCATGCTTCAAATGCCCCTGGGTAGATATTCAAACATCTCTAAGTCCCCACTGAGATTTATGATATATATAGTTGATAATTATAATGCAGCTTTTGTCTACTGTTGTTAAGTGATTTTGATTCCTCTTACGTGCCCGACCCTGTGCTAGGTTCTGATTCAGACTGGAGAGTGATCAAGAGAGTTCCTTGCTTTCAGGAAGCCTACAGTTAAGATGAATACTCATCAGACACTCACATAATGCATCATGGCACCTGCCACATGATTAGATGCCAAGACGAATGGCATAGGTGAAAAAGGCTACAGCACTTTGTGGTGCCACCAGCTCATTGACCTAAATTTTCCTCACTCCTGAATGACTCCCCAGTGCTGAATTATGCTCCAGTTGAAGCCACATCCATTATTTTCCTTCACTACATTCCATTATGACTTAATTTCTCTACACTCTGCTGTTCTAAATATCCCATAATTGAACACTGCATATGACTTTGTTATTTCACATCAACTTTATTTTTTATTAAAGTGATATATGTATACACAGAACCGTGCGTAGCTCATGAGTGCCCAGATCAATGAATTTGGAAAAAACGAGTAGCTGGTATGACCCGTATCTTGATGAAGAGACACAACACGACCAGCTGCCTCCCTGCTCTCTTCCCATCACTGTCTCTCTCCTGCCAGACTGACTTCCAAGGACCTAGTTGTATTGGATTTTTAACTTTGTGTGTTATTCCTATGGCATCTACTCTTTCATTCGTATCTGGTTTCTTTGTTCAAAATTATGAGTCAGCCATGTTATTGTGAATTTTTGTTGCTGCACAATAGCCCATGTGGAATTTGTCACTGTCACTGTCACTGTTACCCCATTGTTCATCGATTTGTTCGAGCGGGCACCAGTAATGTCTCCATTGTGAGACTTGTTGTTATTGTTTTTGGCATATTGAACACGGCACTAGTAGCTTGCCAGGCTCTGCCATGGGGAATGTGTAATCTAGCCATTTATAAATTACAAATTATAAATCTAGCCATTTATCAGTCAATGGGAGGACATGTGATCAGCTCCAGCTGAGGGCCAGTGAAATAGCGCCACTGGGGATTGACTAGTTGCATCTTTGAGGAACACACATGCACTTTGGTGTTGAATGTGTGCCTAGAAAGAGGATTTCTGAGTTCTGAGAGAGCTTCCCACATGAGTCGGAATGGCCAGTGCTCCTGACTGCTGACTCATACCGATCCTCACGGTGTGAGAGCAGCCCTGCCCAAACCCAGGACTGGGCATCTCTTTCTGGCTTTAAGCGTTTCACATGGGTGTGTTTCATTGTAACCTTTGACCTTTAAAAAGATCATAGTAATATGCACGCTAAATTTTCAAATTGACCATTTTTGGTATACAGTGGCAATAGGTACGTTCTCATTATTATTCCACTGGTCTCTCCTGTCTCTCTCTGACTTTTTTGTCTTCTCTGAACAGATGCAACACATCCATTAAATACTAACTACCCATTCCCTGCCACTCCTGACAACCACCATTATACTTTGAGAAGTCTCACCCTTCTGAACATTTCATGTACATAGAATTGGAAAATGTCTATCCTTGTGTGACTGGCTTGTTTCACGTAGCATAATGTATCAAAGTCTCATTCATCCATGTTCCAGATGTATCAGACTTTCCCTCCTTTGCAAAGGCTGAATAATATTTCATTCATTGTGGAGTGAAGCCTTGAAAAACTTAGATTTGAACTGTGCTTATTCACCTTTACAAGGCTAGAAGGTGTGTAAAGGATGATGTCAGCCTGTTGCCACAATAAAGATAAGCTAGGACTGTATGCGTATTTCCTATTCCTTATGATTTGCTTTATAATGTTTTCATTTCCTTGGGTTAAACTTATACAACATAAACATTGTATGTTAATGGACTGTTTATCCTATCAGTAATGCTTCTGGCCAACAGCATGTTATATCAGTAGTTAAGGTCGAGAATAGTCAAAGTTCTGCACTCATTTGTGGAGTATAGAATAACATCACATGAGGCTGACACCCAAGGACAGTAGATACAAGGGCCAGGGGGATTGCCCCATTAACTGGAAGATTGATTCCTGAGCAGAGGGGATAGAGAAGGGATCACTAAGAAAATGATGGTGGAGGAATCAGTCGGGATGGGAGAATCATGCCAAAAGTAGATAATGGACCAAACATGATGGCCTCTCAGTGTGCCCAAAAATAGAGAGAAAGTATGGGGAATATTGTCTGCCACGGAGGCAGGGGGAGGGTGGGAAATGGGGGGTATACCCGGGATATTGGTGGTGGGGAATGTGCACTGGTGGAGGGATGGGTGTTTGATCATTGTGTGATTGTAACCCAACATGAAAACTTGTAACTATCTCACAGTGATTCAATAAAATTTGAAAAAATAGATTAAAAAATTTTTTAAAAAGAGAATAGTCGAAGTCGTAAGCAGAGTTTCAGCTGAACAGGAGGATGGTAGGTGTGTATGCTTCCAGTTTTTTATCTATTTATCTATTTATCTACTTTATTTATTTATCCTTTTCCATGTTCATTTTAACTTGCACTCTTCAGATAACTGCATTTCTCTTACGCACCTTTCATGTGACTATGGCCGATTGTATATCTTCTCTTGGAAGTGCCTGCTCTTTTGCCCCAGCCTTCTGTTGGATTGTCTTCCTTTTCCTTGCTGATTTGTAGATCCTTCTGTGTCCCAGATGCGAGTCCTGGTGGATAGTCAGAACCGCACGCTGCTGGCCTTAGGCCTGCCTTTCACTCTTGCTGTGCACTGTGCACTCTGTGCGACAGGGAAGCTCTCAGTACACTGTTTCTGATGCTTTCATTCTGTTATTGGTTAAAATAAGGGCTCCCCAGGAGTGCTCGGGCAGCCAGAGCCACTCCTGGAGGTGTGGTCTTGAGTACTGTGGTATCCGGGCCCACACTAGTGGGCAGGTGGAGGTGAGGACTGTGTGGAACCAGGGAACAGACTGAGGGCTTCATACATGCTCGGCACGTCCTCTCCGCTTGAACCACCTTCCCACTCCCTTCCACACTGTCGACGGTCAAGCTCAGGCCTTCATAATTGAGGCATGTGCTGTACAGCTGAGCCAGGCCTATGAGCCCTCATTATTTTCTTTCTGGTGACCACTTACTGTGTCCTGTTTAAAAAGCTCAGTCCACCTGAGGGCGATGAGGCTCTTCACCTGTTTCCTTCCGGAAGCTTGGTGGTTTGCCCTTCGTGCCCAACAAGACTTGCTGCTGGCAGGGATTTGAGCCGTGAGGAAGCTAGGCTGGGGTTGCAAAGCCAGGCTATGGCTCTGGGTGCTCTGTGCTTGTGTGCCTGTCCTCTGGGTTTGTGTGCCCATCCTCTGGTGTCGTATGGTTCCTAGAGAGCTGATGTATATGACACCCAGCAGGTTTGCTCTGGGACTGTGCAGATGTTTCCCCAATGTTTCTGTTCGTTTGTGTGTTTGGGTGCTCAGAGCTTACTCCTGGCTCTGTGCTCAGAAACTACTCGTGGCAAGCTTGGGGGCACCCTATGGGACGCCAGGGATCGAACCCAGATTGGCCAAATGCAAAACAAACGCCCTCCCTGCTGGACTCTTGCTCTGGCCCTCACACTTCCCCGGTGTTTTGTTGGTGTTTAGCCTGTCTCTGCTTCACCAACTCGCTGAATTCACTCGGCCTCTCTTTCCTTCCGCCACCCAAGGGTGCACTTGAAAATTCTTGACAACAGCGTCAGCAGTGCCCCTGTTATTCTAGTTGTGTTTTTAATCAAAAGTCGCCTGTGTTTTTATCAAAAGTCACTATAATTGATGGTTTTTTAGTTAAAACTTATTTAATGAAAACAATGTGAACAGAAAAAGAATGTGCTTATGAAAACTAAGTCAAATGTGTTGCAGAGTGTCAGTGAGAATGGGTTACTAGTAAAGGTGCTATTCAATTATGTGTGAAAGAGAAAACAATAAAATCCTGGGCAGGGGGAGAATAATAAGCTGTAAAAGGATTCTGAATGCATAGTGCTTTATTAGTATTTTTAAATCCAGGAGCCATTATAGAGAAACAGAAATTGCAAGTCATAAAGAATCCATTTTTTATGAGAGACCGTGTAGAGTGAAACCAGGAGACGTTCTTTGGAGGAAAGCCCTTGGCCTTATGAGCCGGCCAATGGGTTTATGTATTTACTTTTACATAAATGTTTTAAGTGTGACTGTATACTGTCTCTGAGGAAAAACTAATGGATCGATGTCTTATGTTTGCCCGAGTCTCTGTTTTAATTGACTGTTACCCGAAAGGTGTCATTCATCCCGGAAAAGCAGCAGAGAGCGAGGAACCCCACATTTTCTCCAGCTGACTTGCAGCTCAGAACTTCTTCAAAGCACTGTTTTGTCTTTATGAAGAATTCTCGTGATAAGACAGGACGGGAGAGACAGTCTCTGTGCCTGCGGGGGCCTGAGCTGGCTCCCTGGCACCTCAGAGTTCCCCGAGCAGCCCTGGGAGCCATCCTTTCCCTCTTCTCCCCCCCCCCGCCCCAGTAGCTGTGAGTAGCCTCTAGAAGTTCCAGGTGTGGCTCAAAAGATCACTAATAAGGACAGTGTTAACACTTCACAACTGGCGACTCTCCTGTTTAAAAACAAAAAGTGCAAAATGTGCTTTCTCTTTTCTAAGATCTCCCTATAAATGCCCAGCTAGCTCGGTTCTCCAGCGTTGGCTCTTTGGGGTTTTCACTCTCCTGCTCTATCTCGCCCAGGCCAGCGCCCCTTGGCCTCTGCACAGAAGACTCCCCTGGAGTCTTCTTCTTCTTCTGGGGCCTGGGCCAGGGGGTGTCGTCTGGGTCAGGGGGTGTCTGGGCCAGGGGGTGTCTGGGCCAGGGTGCTTGCTGCTGCTCGGTGCCACGCTGTTTGGAATTGGCCAGCTGCCCTGCCATTCAGGCTGGCTTCTGACCCGCCCTGCCAGTAGCGCTGCGGGCACCGCGGCCTCTCCTGCTGGGGACCTCAGGCCAGAGGAACACTGAAGACTGTGCCCCTCTCCCCGCCAGCCATGCACGCTGTTCTGCCAGGTCTCCACCGCCCAGACTCATCCCCTCCCGGAGGTGATTTGATTTGTCAATTGCTTTTACTCTACCCCTGCTGCCCTGTAACAGGAACCAGCGCCCCAGGCCCCGGTGATGCTGGGAAACAAGCGGTTTGGGGATGGAGGGGGAACCTTTCTGGGCACCCACACAGTGTCAGAACCCCGAGGCCAGTCAGCCTGACTCACTGCCTTGGCAGCCTGTGGCCAAGCGGGGAATCATGCAGCAGTGCCGCCTCCCTGCTGCCCACCCGCCCCCACCCCCCTGTTCCCCTTCTCCCTCCTCCTCCCCTCCCTCCTTCTTTCTGGATGGAGGATGCTAGCCGGAAGCCCTGTCCACAGCTGGACTCGCTCGCCCCCTTGTGGCCCTGTGGGCAGGCGGTTTGGAAGCTGAGGCCAGATTTTCCCAGATGCGCCCCAAGCAGACAGGGCCCCCTACATGGATTGTGATTGTCATGGTGTCTCAACACTGAAGGATCCTAAGGCTTTCTTCCACTTACGGGAGGAGACGTGGCTTTGGGAGAGCTCGGGGCAGCCCAGGCTCTGCCTGCCCGGCTGTGCTGGTCACCCGAAGCTGCACCCACCTGGCACAGTGGCTCCACACTGGGCACCTGGCCCCATGAGATTCCGAACCTTCTTTGGCGGGTTCCTGCTGTGTCGGGAAAAGGAGAGACGCCTTCCCAGGGGAGGGTGGGAGGGTGAGAGAACAATGGCTGGGAAGAAAAGGTTTCTTTTCTGGCCACGCTGAAAAAAGCAAAAGGTTCCTCCGAGACAGTGCAGTGGGGAAGGCTCTCGCTTTGCATGAGGCCGACCCTGGCGAGGATCCCTGAGCACAGAACCCAGAGTAAGCCCTGAGCACTGCTGGGTGTGGCCCCCAAACTAAGACATAATGTCCCTCTCCAGGTTATCTTCCTGTTGTGCTTAAATAATAAAAGCACCCGATCAGAAGCCGGCAGGTGTGATGGTTCACTAGCTGCATCCCTCAGGCACCCTCAAGTCACCCACGGAACAAATCCGTGACACTGAGAGTGACGTGAGCCTTCGAGATACCAGGGAGGTGGGTGGGGGCTGAAACCCGATGGTCCCACATTGCGGCTGCCTTGGTGTGAGAGTTCCCGTTTGCCAGCAGGGTCACCGCGCTGTGTTGTGGTGGAGGGCGGGCGCTGCCCGCTGCCTGTGCCCTGTGACGCCGGCTCTGGCATGTGTGTCAAGTCCCTTCTGTCAAGACGAGCAAGTGAAGCTCAGCAAAGGTTGCAGGGACCCTGGAGGGACTTTCCTTGAGCCTCAAGGCTGTGCCTTCACTCCCCATTCTCATCATGAGGACTGCTCCCCCAAGTCTCCCTCTCCCCCTGCCCCTCTCTCCCTGCCACTCTTCTTGCGTTCTTAGGAACCAGGGAGTGCCCAAACATGGGCTGGGACCTCAGAGTTGCATTCACCGGCTGTGGAGGAGAGGGGCTCCACCTCGGGGGGCTTGAGAGCCCCTGGAGAAGTCATGCGAAGGTTCAGTCTGGGCTGAGAGTACAGCAGAGGGGCTGTTTGCCTTGCATGCAGCCTGTCTATGCAGATTTGATTCCCCAGCACAGCCTAAGTCCCCCCTGAGCACTGCCCGGAGTGATCCCTGAGCACAGAGCCGGGAGTAAGTCCCTCTTGGGCACTTCCAGGTGTGGACCCAATTCCATCCCACCCCCTAACCCCTCAAAAAACAAACAAACAAACAAACAAGGTAGAGTAAGACTGGGTAAAAAGAGGGAAATTGGTAAGGTAAAAAGAAAAGGTAAAAGTCAGTGGAGATAGCCTGGCTGAAGGAGGCGCTTTCTTTTTTTTTTTTTTTCCTTTTTGGGTCACACCCGGCGATGCACGCAGGAATTAGCCCTGGCGGTGCTCAGGGGACCATATGGGATGCTGGGAATCGAACCCGGCTCGGCCTCGTGCATGGCAAACGTCCTACCCGCTGTGCAATCACTCCAGCTCCCTGAAGGAGGCGCTTTCTGAAGTAAATGAATGTGTCCTATGGGGTGAATTAATTGGGGTGACTGAGTAGTTTATCCCAAGAAGCAACACGGTTGGGCTCAGAGGTCATTCCTCAGGACTCTGGCGGGACACGTGGGTGGCACAGATTGTCTTGCCTGACCAGCCTTCAGTCTCTCCCATGTCTGTCCGTTCCCCAAAGTGCTGGCACTGTTCCCTGCTTAGCTTTTGGGGGCTTTCAGTGGTTCAGCCCCTGGCTTCCACCCCTACCCTCCAGCAACCCGTGCAGTGTCTCTTTACTCCTGGACTCCAGCTCACATTCTTTGCTAGTGCCTGAGCTCCTCTCCCGTGCCCAGCTGAGTTGCCTCTTGCTGAGTACTTGGCCCTCAACCCCACGTGGCCTGCCTATTCAGCAACTTTCAAGACAAAAGGAAAAGTGGACACGCTTGCTGGAAACCAGGGAGTGCTCCCTTACTAGCTCCTGACCCAGTAGCCTTGATGGCTTTATTAAAAGCCTCCAAGATGGCCTTCCAGGTGGTCCGTGGTAAGCCCCGGGGGAAGAAGTCTCAGCCCCTCAGCCCATCACTCTCCAGGCACCCTGCGCTTTGCGCTTTGAGTTCTCTGCCCTCCTGGAGTTCTGCTCTGCGTCAGCACTCAGGAATCCAGACCCCTGACTGCTTCCCCACAGGCTCTGACCTCATCCAACCCGGCTGCGCTGCGAGCCTTAGCCTAGAGCACCCCGGGCAGGAGGAGGTACTGGACACACACTCTCCCACTTGCTTTCCTCCCGGGAACTGTATGAAGCAAACTATGGCTCTGAGTACATTCCAGCTTCTTAAACTTCGGGTTCTGACTCCATGGGGGAGGCGAGGGCGGTTACGCAGAGAAAAAGAGGTTTCATGTATTTAAACTCACTTTCTTTGTAACTGCTCAGTAGATGTTGGGGTTGCTCACAGATTTCTATACGGGGAAATATTTGGGTTGTGTAAATGCATCTTGGGTGCAAAGGGGCTGTGAATGGAAAAAGTTGGAGAAGCTGCAGTCTCCATGAACTCTGCTGGTCTTTGTCTGTCTGGGCTCCGAGTCCAGTGCTCAGGGCTTGCTCCTGGCTGTGCTCAGGGGACCATATGCAGTGCCAGGGTTCAGTCTTCGATGGAAACATCAAGCTGGCATGTTTGGGGAAGGAGTAATTTGATGTGAGGACGATATGTTAGTTGATATCGCAAGAGTTCATCTTGGTCGCTCCCCAGTAGTGGAAGCTAAGACATAGAATTTGCATACTGCCCACATGACCCCTGCTTTGGGGTTCACTGTCTTATCTCCTAGCAAGCCCCTCACTACTGACTGTAGAGCTCATACTCTTCCTGCCGGCACGGGCCCACATGTCACACACCGCACACTCACATACCATGTGCACACCCTTCTCTGTACATACTTGCTCCCTCACAACCACGCACACCACATGCATCTCTCTCTCTCTCTCTCTCTCTCTCTCTCTCTCTCTCTCACACACACACACACACACACACACACAGAGACCCTTTTTGCTTAATAACCTATAATGACTAGCAACTTTATAGATACCAATTCCCCACCCAATAAATAATTATGTGTTGTCCAATGAGACATCATCTCACACCACAGAGACTGGCACACATTCAAAAAACAAAAGCAACCAGTGCTGGCATGGATGTGGGGAAAAAGGGACACTCTTTCACAGTTGGTGGGAATGCAGACTGGTCCAGCCTTTCCGGAAAACAATATGGACAGTCCTTCAAAAATTAGAAATTGAACTTTCATATGACCCCACAATACCACTTCTGGGAATATATCCCGAGGATGCAAAAGAGCACAGTAGAAATGACATCTGTACCTATATAGTCATTGCAGCACTGTTCACAATTGCCAAAATATGGAAACAACCCAAGTGCCCTAAAACAGATGACTGGTTAAAGAAACTTTGGTCCATCTACACAATGGAATACTATGCAGCTGTTAGGAGAGATGAAGTCATGAAATTTTCTTATAAATGGATAAACATGGAGAGTATCATGCTAAGTGCAATGAGTCAGAAAGAGAAGGACAGACATAGAGGGACTGCACTCATTTGTGGAGTATATAATAATATCACATGAGGCTGACACCCAAGAACAGTAGATACAAGGGCCAGGGGGATTGCCCTATAGCTGGAAGACTGCTTCATGAGCAGAGGGGAGAAGGCAGTTGGAATAGAGAAGGGATCACTAAGAAAATGATGGCTGGAGGAACCAGTCAGGATGGGAGATGCATGCCAAAAGTAGATAATGGACTAAGCATGATGACCTCTCAGTGTCTGTGTTGCAGGCCATAATGCCCAAAAGTAGAGAGTAATGGGGAATATTGTCTGCCATTGAGGCAGTGGGAGGGTGGGAAAGGGGGGGGGGTATACCCGGGATATTGGTGGTGGGGAATGTGCACTGGTGGAGGGATGAGTGTTTGATCATTGTGAGATTGTAACCCAAACATGAAAGCTTGTAACTATCTCACAATGATTCAATAAAATTTAAAAAAATTTTTTAAAAATATTATGTGTTGTCCAAAAGCACAGACACATGTCCTTGAAAAGGAGGGGAAGCAGGAGCGCAGTTAGTCCGCTGAAGACCACGGCCACTTGCTGAGGGCGTGACCAGCTTTGAGGGCTGGAATCAGACCCAGACCCCCCTCGGCTGGCCTCACGCCAGTGCATGCTGCAGTATAGTTCTGCACTCTGCACCCGATTTGGGGTGAGGGGGCAGCACCCATGTGCTCATCTGTCAGCTGAGTGTCCTGAGGCCAGCAGAGCAGGAAAAGCCACAGTCCTCGACCTTGAGACATTTCCTCTCGGGTTGGGGAGCAGAACCCGGTGAGGTCAGAGTGGGCGCTGATGGGTATTGACATGTACGAGACAGTGCCCTCCAGGGGAAGTAGGAACCCTGGATTGGGGCCTCGAAGGGTGCCTCATTGAGTTCAGAGGCTGGCGAGGGAAGAGTGAGCCGGCAGGGTCCCAGGCCTACGAGAGAGGGAGGGGCCGCTGAGCCGGAGGGATGGGGCCCCTGGTCTTGGGGCAGTTCAAGCACATGCTGGAGCTGGGAGGGATTTAAGGGATGGAGAGCGGGTGACCTACATCCTCCGGCACGCCTGTTGAGCCCGGGGATTTGATGATGCTCTGACCGTTTTCCCTGGCTGCCTCTGGCTAAGAGGTGGTTAAGTCATCAATCCGAGAGGGATGTGGATAAAGGGCCTTGTGGCTGGAGAAGTTTCCCTCCTCCCCCCTGATGGAAGCGGGCGCCCCACACAAGAGGCTGCCACGTTCCCTGAAAGATCTGCCTGAGTGGGCGCTGCCATTCGAGGAGCTCTCAGTCGTGTTCCTGGAAGCCAGCTCTTACTGCCACTCTGAGTGGCGCAGGACACCCCGGGCCTCATCCCTGCAGTGCTCGCTCTCTCGCTCATGGAGAGAGGCGGAGGGACCCAGCATCGGAAGCAAGGACCACTTGCATCTGTGCTTCTCCGATTCTGTTCTACCACCTAAATGTAGACGGGACCCATGGAGGAGCCTGTGCAGTTCCAGAGATGCCAATTAAAGAAGTGTTTCCGGCCAAAGAGAGTGTGCCAAGGAGCCTGGAGAAAGGGTACCTGGCAGCAGGATGATGGTACAAGAATGTTCTTTGGTTGGTGACTTCCAAAGTAGGTAGAAAGAAAATGACATAGAAATCACCCCCCTCTCCTCGCATCCACGTAGGTGCTGGAACAAGGGAGTAGCTGCCCCATAGGCCTCATGTGGCGGGTGTCCAGCCTGCAGAAGGTGAAGCTGTGGAGACGAGAAGCCTCTGTCAGTGTCTGGAGGGACCGTCGGGGTGTAGCAGGGGGTGGGCTGGGGTGGGCTTGCATTGCCTGAGGAGGAGAGAGAGGGTGGGAGTAGGACTGGGGGAGGAATTTCCCTCTCCCTGTGCTATATATGCTGACTTTAGGGCAAGCCACTAAATCTACTGAAATTTGGTTGGTTTTTTTTTTTTTTTGGTTGTGTTTGGGGCTTGCTCCTGGCTCTGTGCTCAGGACTCACTCCCGGTAGGGCTCACTCCCGGTAGGGCTCAGAGGACTGTATGTGGTGCCAGGGACTGAGCCCAGGTTGGTCACATGCCAGGTTAGCCGGCTTACTGTCACCCTGAAAAGTCATTTCACAACAGCATATGCAGTTTGAGAGCATGCAGAGCCGACTGTCCTCTTTCCAAACCCCTGTGTACTGTCTGAAATGTTTTCCAGTGACTCCCCTCATCCCACATGCGTTTCAGGGAGGACACGAGGGTACAGAATTCTCATCAGACACCAGGATGTAGAATAACGTATCATCTGTCCACACCATCCTGGCACACACCACATCTCCCCTCCTGCTGTGGGCTGCATGCAGGTTTGTGGCACGCCGGACAGCTGCTGGGCGCTGTGTCTGCCCTATGGTGGACTGGGAGACCACCCCTTCTCCAAGGTCCAAAGGGGGGACAGTGTCTATGGCTGAACTCGAAAAGGCTCAGGCATGTGTTCAGTCTCCTTCCCAGGGTTAGAGACCCTAAGGAGTTGTGGTTTACTCCAAGACAGTGGGGGTAGGGGGGAAGGTCTGAGTCAGGCGTGAGGAGTGTGGTAGTCAGGAGTCAATTCCAGCTTTCACCACCTCCAGGCGGTTCCAGGGCGGCTTCCCGCCCGGGTTCCTGCTGCGTCCCTTAGTGGGTGGCTGGTGGCACTCTCCACCCGGCCTCCCTGCTGCCCCTCCACATGCTTCACTTGGCTCTTGGGCACTGGGGACTGCTTGCCACCAGCCTCCACAGCTGTCCTGCAGCCTGAGCTCTGTCCCCACACTCTTGAGCCAGAGCTGAGAGGGTGGCCCGGGCGGGAGCGGTGGCTTTGCCGGTGCTAGATGGTGCTCGGTACGTTTGACCCCTGCTTCTGTGTGCGAGAGTTCTGGATTCCCCTTCGCAGCTGTTTACCCTAGATTGGGGCCTGGGGATAGTGCAGCTGTGAGGGTGCACGTATCAGCTGCTCCCAGCCCGGCTTAGATGCCTGTGGTCCCCGAGTGTGGCTGGGTACAGCTCTGGAGGCCTTCAGCTCCATGGGGGTGGTCCAGGGACCCCCCCAACACTGCAGGGCCTGGACACCATGGCACTTGTGGGCCCTTGTGCCATACCATTTGGCCGAGATGCATCACTGGGGACCCCTCCAAGGCACCACTTGGGAGTCACCCCCAATGCATCCTTGATTTAAAAATAAAAATAAGCAAGATAAGGGATGTGGCACCTGCCTAAAGCTCTGGGCTGTGTCCTGGGTCCCCTGTAACATCCTCTTTGTCACTGGGAGAACTCTACTAGGCAGCCCCCAGGGGCGTCACCACACCTAGGTACTTTTAGGAAGGGTACTCCCCAGAATACAGACAGGAATACGGCTTCAGCGGTAGAGAACACACCTGGCATGTGTGAGGCCCTGGGTCCAAGCCCTGGCACTGCATGGCTCCCCTGCCACCACTGGGTGTAATCCCCCTCAACAGTAGCAGCAAATAATAATAACATGTCAACACTGGGTTGGAGTGATAGCACAACGGGTAGGGCATTTGCCTTGCACGCGGCCGACCCAGGTTTGATTCCTCCGCCCCTCTCGGAGAGCCCGGCAAGCTACCGAGAGTATCCCACCCGCACAGCAGAGCCTGGCAAGCTACCCATGGCATATTCAATATGCCAAAAATAGTAACAACAAGTCTCACAATGGAGATGTTACTGGTGCCCACTCGAGCAAATCAATGAATAACAGGAGGACAGTGCTACAGTGCTACAGTGTCAACACCACCAATAATAGTAAACCCTAAATGACCTCATTCATAAATCCCTGGGTAGGGCGTTTAGCTTGGGTAATGCCACCCAGCCCACGCTGCTGGGAGCAGAGGCATCCCTCCTGAAACAGGGAACTCTGGTCCCCATGGTCCTAGCCTACCTTTTCAAACACCCTTTTCCTCCATAAGGCACTTCTGTTCCCAGGTCCTCTCCCCGCCTCCCCTTCCCACCTGCAGCCTGTAAGACACAGGAGAGGCGGGCATCCCCCACATGCTGGATTAGGTCCTGGCTCGAGCAAAGACGTTGTGAATGTAAAGCCCTGAGTAACCCCAGTGCTGTAGAAAATAAAAAGGCAGGACTAGGAGATGCGCCAAAGGGCTAGAGCACATGCGTTACAGGGAGGGAGCCTGGGGTTGAGCCCTGAGTATGGAGGAGTGGGCCTCTGCCACCCCTGAAAAACAGTATTAGAGTATCTTCCGAGGATTTCAGTCTGTGGTGAGGACACAGCAGGTCACTGTCAACAGCCGCAAACACAACCTTCATGTATTGGCCCCATACTATATGCCAGGCACTGTGACGCTGTGGGAGATACTTTCTGTGAGAGAAGTACTATGATGGCTCTACTCATTTTTTTTTATGGTTCTTAACTTTTTTTTTAAATTGAATCACTGTGAGATACAGTTACAAAGCTTTCACGTTTGAGTTTCAGTCACACAATGATCAAACACCCATCCCTCCACCAGTGCACATTTTCTATCACCAGTGTCCCTCGTATCCACCCCCATCCCACCCTCCCCCTGCCTCTATGGCAGACAATTTCCCCCATACTCTCTCTCTACTTTTGGCCATTATGGTTTGCAATACAGATACTGGGAGACCATCACGTTTGGTCCTTTATCTACCTTCACACACATCTCCCATCCTGAACAATCCCTCCAACCATCAATGACTTAGTGATCCCTTCTCTATCCCAGCTGCCTTCTCTCCTGGCTCATTCTGCTTGTAGTTTAATACTTTCAGTGCTGGCAATCCAACCCAGGGCCTCACACAGGCAGATCTAAGCCACTAAGCCGGCTGGTGACCTGCCTAGATCTCTTGGTGGCTGTGTGTGCAGCTGGGAAGAGCGAGAAGGGAAGCCCTCTGTGCCTCTGTTAGGTCTCCTCTGGAGAGGAGAGAATGGTTATTAGAGGTGCGCTGACATGCACGTGGGGAAGACCAGTGGGGTAGCAGTTCTCCTCCTTCACTGAGACCCCTGGATATGTGTGTGTGAAGTTGGCCCTGGATGGCAGTGAGGAGAGACCCAAAGATTTGGAGTAGACTTGGTGCTCTGCTCTGTCAAGCCCCTGTGTGTTTATTCATGATGCAGCTGCCATTATCCCTGCAAATGGTAGGACAGGGTTGACCATAACCCTAGCAGAGGCCCTAGTGGGGAAAGGGGTTGGGTACTGGCTGTGAACCAAACCCGGTGACCAGCCCTTGCAGGACCACTTTGCAAAGCAGCCAGGGAATCTCTACATCTCTGTCCACCTGACACCTGTGCTCAGGGCCCTGCAGGCTCCTTGATACGATCATGCGAGGTACAAGTCATGGGCGGGGGCGGAAGCAGTTAGTCTATGACTAACTGTACCTTAAAACCTCTTGACCCTCCATAAAGAAAGAGAATTACAGACCGATATCCCTGATGAATACAAACGCAAAGATCCTCAACAACATATTAGCAAATAGAATCCAACGACTCATCAAAAAGATCATATGCCATGACCAAGTAGGATTCATCCCAGGGATGCAAGGATGGTTTAACATTTGGAAGTTAATCAACATAATTCATTGTATCAATAAAAGAAACAACACAAACCATATGATCATATCATAGATGCAGAGAAAGCATTTGACAAGATCCAGCACCCGTTTGTTTATGATGAAAACTCTCAGCAAAATGGGCATCGAAGAAACTTGCCTCAATATAGTCAAAGCCATCTGCCAAAAGCCCATGACAAGTATCATTCTAACTGGGGAAAAACTAAAAGCCTTCCCTCTAAGATCAGGTATAAGACAATGTTGCCCGCTCTCGCCACTCCTATTCAATATAGTACTGGAAGTCCTGGCCATAGCAGTCAGACAAGAAAAAGATATCAAGGGCATACAGATAGGAAAGGAAGAGGTCAGGCTATCACTATTTGCAGACGATATGATACTATACTGAAAACCCTAAAGATTCTACAGAAAAGCTCCTAGAAACAAGAGGTCTGTATAATCAACAAAATCAACACCCAAAAGTCCATGGCTTTCTTATATACAAATAATGAAAGAGAAGAAAGAGACATTAAAAAACCAATCCTATTCACAATAGTACCTCAGAAAATCAGGTACCTTGGAATCAGCTTAACTAAAGAGGTGAAGGACCTATACAAGGAGAATTACAAAACACTATTTCAAGAAATAAAAGAGGACACCAGGAAATGGAGACACATCCCCTGCTCATGGATAGGGAGAATTAACATTATCAAAATGGCAATACTGCCCAAAGCACTATACAAATTTAATGCAGTCCCTATCAGGAAACCCATGACATTTTTCAAAGAAATAGACAAAACACTCCTGAAATTCATATGGAACAATAAACCCCCATGAATAGGTAAAGCAATCATTGGGGAAAAAAAGATGGGTGGCATCACCTTCCCCAACTTCAAACTCTACTACAAAGCAGTAGTAATTAAAACAGCATGGTATTGTGCTAGAAACAGATGTGCAGACCAATGAAACAGAGATGAATATCCTGTCACAGACCCCCAAATATATGGCCACTTAACCTTTGACAAAGGAGCAAGAAATGTGAAGTGGAACAAGGAAAGCCTCTTCAACCCATCTGATAAAGTGCTGGGAAAACTGGATAGCTACCTGCAAAAAAATGAACTCTGACCTCTGTCTAATACCCGGCACAAAAGTCAGATCAAAGTGGATTAAAGACCTCAATATCAAATATGAATCTATAAGGCACATAGAGGAAAATGTAGGGAGAACTCTCCATGATAATAAAGCTAAAAGCATCTTTAAGGATGAAACAGCACTGACCAAGCAAGTGGAAGCAAACATAAACAAATGGGACTACATCAAACTAAGAAGCTTCTGCACTTTTAAAGAAATAGTGACCAAAATACAGAAAGAGCCCACAGAAGGGAAAATAATATTTACCCAATAGCCATCTGATAAGGGATTAATATCCAGGATATACAAGGCACTAGTAGAATTGTATAAGAAAAAAATCTCCAACCCCATCAAAAAATGGGGAGAAAAAATGAACAGAAGTTTCCTCAAAAAAGAAATATGAATGGCCAAAAGGCATTTGGCCCTCCCCTCCCCTCCCCTCCCCTTCCTTGAATCCATTTTGCATTTAAGATTTATGTAAATAAAATTAATTACCAATGACTTCAGTGGGAATCTTAGGAATCTGATTGCAGAGTTTACAAGGTAAGCTGGTATGACTGTAGTGTGTACAACTAGTATATAGTATGTAGTATGGGGAGCAAAGGTGCACACGAAGGGTTGGAGGTCAGAGCATCCTCAGATTCATTCTTCAGTCACATATATCCCAAAGCGGGTGGTTCCTTCTAGGGGTCAGTGGGGGACGAAGGGATGCTAGCATATTCTGGGGGGTGCAGTAGTGACTTGGGGGGCAATTGGGAGGGTTCTGTATTCACTTATACAGGTCAGATTCCACACCAGTGGGCATGGGTGTGACCCTGGACCCCCATCCACACCCCAGCACTATACTGCTGGGGCCTCATATTCAACCTCCAGCTGGGAATTTCGAGGAAGGACTCCAGGTCTTGAGACCACAAATGAGCAACCCCCACCCCCCGCATACAGTGAATCCTCTTGTCATCCAGCATCAGTGAGAAACGCCAGAGCCAATTTCAGGACACGTTCGTCCTGCCTCAGAGGACGCCCAGCTCCCTTTGGCAGGCGCTGTCCCAGTTCCCTCGTGCTGCCCCCTTGCAGCCAACTACAGTGTCCTGGCAGTGCCTCAGCCCATTCCAGCCACATCACATAAATAGGCTCATCCACTCCGGGCACTCTGGCTGCTTTGGGCCCTTTGGTTTGATTGTCCTGAGCTCGTCACCGTCACAGAAGGTGAAGTTCACAGGCCCCTCGAGGCCCTACAGGTGCCGGTGAAGAGTGGCCGTCTTGCCTTCTGTAAGTCATGTGCCACCGCATCCAGCTGCTCTGTCCCACCGTCATGACTGCCGTTCCTCAAAATGCAGCGTCTTCATCAAGTGCTCGGATCCTGTAAAGCCCAAGGGAAGGCTACAGATAAAGGTGAGAGGTACACACAACACAAGCTGGAACAGGTGCTTCAGGTCGTAGAGGGAACTGAATTTCCCTGATTGGAATCCACTTTCTTGATGTTTCAACAACGCTGTCTCAGTCCCGTCTGGGAAACTAGCTCAGACGCTGGCTTTGGTGGCCGTCACCCTGTAGTCCAGTGGGCACCCTTGGTTGCTCAGTGTGCCTGGCCTTCCTTCGACTTGAACTTCCATCTCTGGTATGCACTGTCCATTAGTCTGACTCAAGTGCAAATGCTTCCTTACCCTCCCCCACCACACACACACTCTCTTCCAACTCGATGGAGATCACCCCACCGTCCCTTCTTGTCACCACTGCAGCTGTCCTGAAGTCTGAAGTGCCACATTTGTGGGCCAGTTATGTAGGGTATGAATTACATCTCAATCATCTGGTAACCAGAAGAATCTACCGAAGGAGTAATGATGTCAGAATGTGAAAGACGAGGATGGTGTTTATGATTAGACAAAGCCAGCATAGCTTCTAATCTTCACAGACCTGGGGTTGGCAAGATAGTAAGAAGATAAAGTGCTTGTCTTGCATGCAGCTGTCATGGGTTCAGGCCTCTGCATCTCACGTGACCTTCAGAGCATCATCAGGAGTGATTCCTGAATGGAGATCTAGGAGTAAGCTCTGAGTAGTACCAAGTGTGGCCCAAATAATAATAATTGTTGAGAGTCTGCATAGACTCTCAACACTTCCGCTATGAAGAACCATCTCTTTAGATGTCTCGTTTTTATGAATTATCGTTGTTTATTCTTTCTGTTGGTATTTGCCTTATTTTTCAATTTTCCAAAGAGGCATTCAGGTCTCCAAATTCCTGCCTGTGATTGTTATTACAGTCAGCATTTCTATCAAACTGATCTTTCGGGCTGTTACTATGGAGTGAGGCTGTCAGGTCAGAGAGCTTCCGATGAAATTGATCCGCTATTTTTGTGGTCTAGCAATTTCCTTCGATGGAGGTTGGAGGTGTAACTACAGTTTAGTAGAAGCAGGAGGAAGTCAGAACAATGCACATGTGAGGTCAGTCAGCAGTGTCCTCTTGGAAGAGTAATTCACCTCCTGCTCCCACCCCTTCCGGGTCATGCACAACACACATGTAAAAGTCTATTGTCTGAACATCAGACACCGGGTAACTGCGATAGCAGTGAGGAACAATGAAGCCATCTATAAATTGCGTCTGTATTAAAGTTGGACAATGCAAGACAATTGCTTGGTATGTTCACAGGTTGCATTTCCAGCTGCATTGGACTGAGTCTAAATCCAGACTCCCAGTGACATGGCAGATTAATATACACACTGGCACTTGGACACAGAACTCTAAAAGCAATGGGAAAATGTTTCAAACTTAGATTTAAAAAAACTGAGAATAGTTTAGTGACTTCCAAATTACTCATAGTTAGCAACTATAAAAATATTTGTTTGAGATCTTTTTCATGAACTTTATTAGAGAAATTAAATAGAGGGTATCATAGCAGTCCCCTTACGGAGGTGTTCGACTCTCATTTCTGTAGAAGTAACCACTAGGCTGATGTTGAATGTTCTGTGGTGTGTGTGTGTCCATAAATGTTCTGTGAATTTACTTTTTATTGCTTATTTTTCTTGGCAAGCCTTTGGTGTCACATGTTGGTGGTGCTCAGGGGCCACTTTTGTTGATGCTCTGGGGATCATTTGGTTTCACAGGTAGATGTCCTCTGTGACCCGGGCTTCCCATATATAAAGCATGTGTTCTATACATCTGTGTTAACTTTCTTATTAAAGGGGATTAGTCAAAGATTTGACTATATTGGTGTTATTCACCTGGTTCATGAATTTTAGCTAGTGGATGCTATTTCTTGTATGACAATATCACACTTCTTATTTATTCATTTGTTTGTGGACTTTTTAAGCTGTGTTCAGTGTTCTAACACCACGTCTCCTGGTGAACATATGGTGGATGTATCTTTGAGTAAAACCGTGCATGTTTCTCCCGGGAATTTACTGGGAATTTCTCCAGGGAATTTACTGCCGGGCCACAGGGTGGCATGTCAGCAGCTCCCTGACAGAGTGTCTCTCAATGTAGTTATGTTGGTTCCCACTCTGCATGACACTCTGTAAGAGTTTGTAGATTTAGGGGGCGTTAGGGAGCTAGAGTGATAGTACAGCAGCTAAGGTGCTTGCCTTGCACATGGCCGACCCAGGTTCAGTCCCCAGCACCCTACATGGTCCATCAAGCACCACCAGGAATGATTCCTGAATGCAGAGCCAGGAGTGACCCCTGAGCATTGCTGGGTATGACCCCCAAATAAACAAATAAATATAAAAAGAGTTTGTAAGTTTATATCCTCACCAACACTTAGTAATGTCTAAGAGTTGACTTTTCACCAATCAGTAAGTACACTGAGGCATTTCATCACTGTTTCATCTGATCTTTTTTTCCAGATTTCCTATAAGAGTGAGAATCTTGTTTGGAATTATAGCCCAACAGAATAAAATGATTCATGCCCTGTGCTTATTTTCCTTTTAGATTGTTGGTCTTTTTCTTGTGTATTATAGGAGTCTTTAAAATATTCCGAACTCCTAAAACTGAATTTATAATGTGCCACAAATATCTTCTAACAGTGTCTGTGGCTCATCATAATTTATTTATGGTGTCTTCTGCTATGCAGTGTGACATTTTAATATGATTAAATTTGGTTTATGCTTTTTTTTGCATTCTGTTGAATAAATTATTCCCTCCCTAAGTGACAGAGATGTTTTCCTATTTATTTTTTAATAAAAGTTTTAGTGTTCTGCTTTTTGCACTTGGGTATAATTCAGTTTTTCTCACCACTCCTGTGTGTACTTAATATCCTGCTGCATTGGTGCGTGTTTCCCTGCTGATTAGAGATTTACTGTTTCTTTGCTTTGTCAGTTCACCCCTGAGCCAGCACACATTCTTTTGGTTGTTTTAGCTCTGAAACAGATCTTGATACCAAATAAAGCATTATTTCGTTTTTTAAAATCCTCAATTTTGTTGCGATTGTTGCTCTTCCGAACTGTTTTTATCCATTTTTTCTGTGAATTTTAGAATTTCATTCTCAAATTCCATGTAAAACCTAATGAGAATTGGAAGTGTGTTGTTTTAAAAAATTATCATCTACTTAAGTTTCTCTTATTACTTGAGTTAAATTTTTGTTGTTGTTTCTTGACTTTGGAGAAATCCCTGATGATGCTCAGGGCTTACTCTGGGCTCTGTGCTCAGGAATTACTCCTGGAAGTGCTTGGAGAGCAGATGGGTGGGATGCCAAGGATTGAACCCTGGCAGGCTGTATGTGAGACAAGCACTTACCCATTGTTCTATCTTTCCAGCTCCTCCACCTTTTTCTTTCTTTTTTTTGGGGGGGAAGGGGTCATACCCTGTGGTTCTTAGGGCTCATTCCTGGATCTATGCTCAGGGATCACTTTTGGTGGGTTCAAGGGATTAAATGGGTGCCAGGGATCAAAACCCAGCTGGTCACATGCGAGTGAAGCAGTACAGTCCTGCCTACTGTACTCTCGCTCTGTCCCCAGAGCCCCCCTCGGCCCCCTTTTTCAGTGAAGCTACTGCTTGCCTAAAATAAAAAATCATTAGAAAAGATGTGTTTAGTGGTTCTGGAGAACATAACAAAGATGATCTTTATCGAAGTCAGTTTTTTCCTATGAGCCACACATAGTGACAAGGCCAGAGTGTGCTAAGCACACACTCTGCCACTTAATTCATAACTCCAGCCCTTCTAAGAAATTGACGTTTTGTTCGTTTGTTTTGTAGAGCTGTACTCAGCAGTGCTCAGGGCTTACTCCTGGCTGTGCTCAGGGATCACTCCTGGCGAGCTCAGGGGGCCATATGTGGTGCCAGAGATTGAACCTGGTTAAGTTGTGTGCAAGACAAATGTTCTATCTGTTGTAGTGTCTCCCTGGCCCTGAAATAAAATTTTGATCAAAGACTAAAGTCATCTTTAACTACATTGGTGTTTTTCCCTTAAGAAAAATAAGTATACTTGCCAAAAAAGTATTCTTAGCGTAATGCTAAGTGTTTATACCTCTCACTGCTTGAACTGGGGAGCTAACCCAGGTGGTGAACTGCATATCTTTGGCATTGCATGCCATCTGCGCTGCCTGCAGTTCCAGACATGGCTCTGTGATCCTTATTTCAATATTACTGCTTTTATAGGTCAACCCATTTATTACCCATAATGATCTTTTAGATGATTGCATTTGATGCTCACATTTTCTTGAAAAAAGACATCCTAAAATTTGCTGGCAGCATTTCAGTTACACCCACTGAGAGTTAGTTCATTTATTTCTGTTTCTCATTTTCTAATTTTGAGAGTAGCTGATAAAGATGTCACAGCACATTTGCATAGGGAACTCTGGCTGATTGAGAGGAAAATAGCTTTCAAGGTCACCATCGAGGTTTATTCTCGACTCTGCCCCTTCCCCCTACTGCTACAAGATGCCTGCCTTGATGGCACCCCAGACCATGTACATAATAAGTATGGCCTTATTAAGATGATTCCAGAGCCCTGGAGGGCAGGAAGAGCGGGCTAGGTTCCAAGGGCGGGGCTGCAGACCCTGCTCTCCGGTCTACACTCCGGTTGGTTTAGGGGAGAAGTGTCTGGGAATGAGGAGTTAGAGGCAGCGAGAGGGCAAGTGGGAGGATTCCTAGTCCTTGATCACAAGAACTCAGTTCCTCCAACTGGATGGCCTCGACCTTCCAGTTCCATTTTGAGCCAAATACGGGATGGCACCATATTTTCTAGCTGGAATCAGGTTTGCTTGGCCTCTGTGAATGAAAACCTGTGCTTCTTTCCCCCCGGTGCTGGTTGTGAGTCATCACCGTGAGTTATGCCCCAGCCCTTCACATGGCCCAAAGACCCAGTGCCCAGAGCACCAGGTCAGACCCTGTAGCACTTTCCCAGACTATACTGCCTGACCTGATTTCTTGGGGAACAGACTAAAGTGGCAGATTTTTCAAACCTCATCCAGCAGAACCGGGCAGCGGCTCAGGAATTTGATTGCACTGACTTGCCAGGTATTTGTGGTATGCAGCCAGGTTCGGGAACCAGAACTCTGCAGAGTTTGACTCTCCAGCTGGGAGGAGGCAGGCTCATGAGGCAGCAGCTCTTGACAAGATGCTCCAGTGAGTCACGCTTCCGGCCACGGTTGTGTCTGATCTGTCTCTTTCCTTTTGGAAGTCTCTGAAGTTTATAGTTGTCCCTTTAACCTGACTTCCTGATGCCATGAGACATTTGTGTCCATGCCTGAGCCACATGTCCTTTGGCCAAAAAAAGGATGATAGCCTTTGGGGCCATGGCCAACTCTTTAAAGTTAAGTCACCAGATTTGTGTTGTTCTACCCTTCAGCTGAAAGGTTTCGTTCTTTAAACTTTTTTTTTGTGTGTGTGGAGGGGGTGTGTGTCACACCTGGTGATGCACAGGGGTAATTCCTGGCTCTGCACTCAGGAATCACCCCTGGCGGTGCTCAGGGGACCATATGGGATGCTCATAATTAAACCCAGGTTGGCCGTGTGCAAGACAAATGCCCTACCCGCTATGCTATCACTCCAGCCCCAAGGTTTTGTTCTTATCAAGACCAGGCCAGCTAGACCTCTAGCCTGCCATTTATGGGCTGCAGGCAGGCGTGGCCAAGGCTGAGTTCTTTTGTTTAGTGCACCACCTACACAGCCACAGTGAACTTGATTCTCCCCCCCCCCTCCATCCTCCATCCCCCACCCATCCTTCCAAGTCTGCGCCAAGTGGAATCAAAGCACTAATAGAAAAATTCTGGAACTCTGAAATGTGGCAGGGCAGCCTCATAGGATCCAGACTCTCTGGAGAGCCTAGAATCTGAGCCTATAGATCTGCAGAGTTTTAGATATCATCGTCACGTAGATAAAGGAGCCAGAGTCCAGGACAGGGCCTTGTGGAAGGGCACAGGGGCAGCTGAGGGAGCAGATGTCTCCATGCTGCCACCTGTGTGCTCGATGCCGCTCCAGGGGCCTGACACACACTCCTCACCGCTGCTCCATTCTGAGTGCATCAAGAGGCTCCACACCCAGAAATGGGACCAAGCGCCTCCCTCTTTTTCTGCAAGTATTCTAAAGATGCACAAACTGCAGCGTTTATTAAACTCGACCCAGAACCCCTCGTTAAGGGTTTCAGTGAAAGAAACTGGAAACACCCTCTCCTTTACAGTGAGATTGTATGTTCAAATTGAGATTTACCAAGCAGCTGAATTAAGGTGTAATTATTAACAGTAGCCCCCAACTTCATCACTCTTCAGAAGCCCTCAGGGAGGGCTCCCTGAGCCGTGAGTGTGCATTTAATGCTGACTTTGATGGAAATTTCACTGACATCTGTCTTCCCAGGAGCATGACTTTTGTAGAAAAATTAAGAACACTCAAAGGACTTTGTTTAAACCATGCTATTTAGCATTAAGGTTCTATTAGGTATCTAGTTCCTGCATTCAAGGAGCTGATAAGCGTAGAACACAACACAATACAGCAGGCAAATGAAAATATGGCCTATGATATGAGAATCTATTTTATATACCAATCTGCGTTTAGCCTCAAAGCTAACTAATTTCTTTCTTTTTCTCTCAGTTTTGGGGCCACACCCAGAAGTGCTCAGGGGTTACTTCCGGTTCTACACTCATTACTACACTCAGGGTAGTAATTCAGGGAATCATATAGCATGCCAGGGATTGAACCCAGGTTGGCCGCATGCAAGGCAAGCACCCTACCAGCTGTACTATTGCTCTGGCTGCTCAAAGCTGATTTCAAGTCAGTTGTCTTTTATATCATTATTGAGTGCTGCTTGAAATGATGAAATTCTCAAGTGATTGACAGCTCTGTCACCTCTGGCCAGTATTTTTCAGACGTTAGCACTGCATCCATTACCTGCAAGACCTTTTGCTCTGATGCACTTTTTCTTTCTGTATCCTGGAGGTTCAGGCTTATGAGCATTTCACTCCTTGTGGTTTTGATGGGTCCCATCAGGAGAATGTCAGCACTTGCAAGGGGCTTGGCAAACACACAAGACACCATGTATTTTTTATCTGGAGGAAGCTGAAGCCAAAGCAAGAGAAAGGACTCATCTAGGTGCTTTTTTCGTATCTGGTTAGTGTCAGAGCCAAGGTTTCATCTTCCATCCACGACTGAGAGTCCAGGCACTTCTCATGGGTTTTGAATGCTCCTGGTTTCCTGTCTACCCACACTTTGCCTGAACATCACTGCTGTTCTTTCTCTCTTTTCCTGATCTCTGGCCCCCCTGCCCTTGGAGTGTGAAACTCTGAGTTCCTGAAAAGTATTTGAACCTGGCCCTTGTTCAGCCTCCCAGACAGCTGCTGAATCAACAGTATGAACTCTGCATCCAGCTCTTAGAAGGTGTAAAATCAGAAAGGTTCGATGAGCGACTAGCAGACGGTTAACCCTGATAGTCTGAAGAGGAGAGCCCTGCAGATGGCTTTAATAGCAGGGGTCTGCAGATTTCGATGTTTAAGGATGGGAGGAAGGTTGATGAGGGGCAGGGGAGAGAGCTGTGCCCTGGGAAGGACATGAGGGAAGTCGTGGGAGTGACCAGATTAGGGACTGAGAGCACAAGAGGAGGAAGGAGAGCCCAGGGGTGAAAGTGGCCCAGCCAACAGAGGGGCAGGTTTCTAGCAGGATTCAGTTGTTGACTTTCTGTTCTGCTCTTGAGGCGTTGGTTGTAAGTGATTTAAATGCTGCCAGCAGATGCTCATCCTAAACGGTCATTCTAAACAGCTGCTTATTGTTGCTTTAACAGTTCCTGGCATAGGGATATAGTAGATCCACTCTGATTGCTCCCCTCCCCCCTCCTTTACACCCGTCATTTACCTGTGGTTCAATTTCACCATCAAGTTCTGTGAGGTTTCATAAATAGTCCTGTAATCAAAATGATGAAGAGCTCCATCTTAACCCTCCGTAAATTCTCCCTCATACTTTTCCCTTTCAGACTCAAAACTTTTGCTCCCACCCCACCCTCATCTCTGGCAATGCTTCTCCCCCCCCACCCCCTTCAGTGCCTCTCTATCTGCCTTGTCAGAACTGGCTAGCATCGTGTGAGTTCACTTTGATTCCTTTTCATTGAGGTGCGTTTGAAATTTATCCTTTTTGTTGAGTAGAATTCCAGTACATCGCTTTATACTATTGTGTTTCTTGATCCATTTTCCATTTGATGGATATCTGGCTTATTTCCAGTGTTTGATGATTACGTGTAGAGAGGCTGTAGATATTTGCATGTAGGGTTGGGCATGATTATAATTTTTCCTTTGAGGAACTATCTTAGAATAAGAAGAATAAGAGTTCAGGCTTGTGAATGGTAAATGTGTATTTAACCTTAAAAAAAACTGCTAATTATTTTCCAAAGTGATGGAACCATTTCTTTTTCTCTCTGGCATTGTGTGATAATTCCAATTACTCTACATCCTAACCAATGCTTGGTACTTTAAAATTTACTTCATTATTATTTTTATTGATTTAGTATTAATATTAATTTTGGTAGTTAAGCAGACACGTTTCACTGTGTTTTAAATTTTATTTTCCTAAAATAAACAGGGCATTTGCCTTGCACACGGCCGACCTGGGTTATTTCCTCCATCCCTCTCGGAAAGTCTGGCAAGCTACCAAGAGTATCCCACCCGCACGGCAGAGCCTGACAAGCTACCCATGGCGTATTTGATATGCCCAAAACAGTAACAACAAGTCTCACAATGGAGATGTTACTGGTGCCCGCTTGAGCAAATCAATGAACAATGGGACGACAGTGCTACAGTGCTACAGTGCTACTTTGATACCCTCCAGTTCCATCCATATTATAGAGCAAACTGCAAGATTTTACCTTTTCTTTTAACTGTGTAATATTCTGTTGTGGATATGTACTACGACTTCTTTATCTATCTGTTATTTGTGCTTCTGGGCCGTTTCCATATTCTGACTATTGAACTAAGCAACTTAATGAACATAGATGTGTGTATCTTTTCAAATTGATGTGTTTGAATTTTGGAGATAGATGCCAAAACACAAATTCCATTTCTGAGGAAACTCCATACTGTCTTTCAAAGACTGAATCAGATGACATTCCCACCAACCGGGAATGACGATTCCCATTTTACCACATCTCCACAAACACTGGTTGTTTTCATTCTTTTTAAGATTAGTTTCTATTCTTTTTCATGGTAAGTTTGCCCATGGCTCTCTTCTTACTTTTTGTCTGCTTGTGTTTTTTTTTTTCCTTTTTTTTTTGGTGTGTGTGTGTGTGGTTGTGGGTACCTGCTGTGCTCAGGGCTTACACCAGGGCTCACACTAATGGGATTTGGAGGGGGACCATATGTGGTACTGGGGATCAAATCCTGGTTGGCCTCATGAAAGGTAAATGCCTAACCTGCTGTAATATCTCTCCAGTCCCCCTGTCACTGTTATTTTAAAGAGGTGAAATCTTAGGAAATTAGGTCACTTAGAAGAAAATGGCCACCAATTATGCTAAGAAGATTAATGTAAGTTCTTCTGTATTTTAAGTTTGGTTTGACAAGTAATTGTGGCCATTGTTGAAAGAAGAACATTTTTCTCCCTATTTTTTATAGCTCCCGAAACATTTTTCTAAACTCCCTTGGCCATCTCTCTCCACAGGAAATGAGATTTTCCCTTAAGGAATGAGAGGCCGTTTCTGATAACTCGAATGGTTTTCAAGCGGGCATCAATTTCAGATAGATCTAAGTCAGAGGTCTAAAGGGTATATATTTTAGTTTGATAAATTGACAATCACCCAGAAGTTCCTCTGGTTAATGACTTGTCAAGTATCAGGTCATCTGTGCCCAGAAATCAGCTAGAATTTTCCTGAGCTGTAAAAAATGCTGGCAAAGAATATTGTGAGTTTATAAAAGATAAAAACCCACAACAACTTCACCAGCCGGGAGGAAAATCATTGGCCTATTCTAACACGTCCAGCAGCAGTTGCTGTAAATGCTGTTTTTTCAGCAGAGCATCAGGACCAGCTGCTGCCGTGAGAGGAGGCAGCCCCGAGTGAAGGGCTGCTTGCAGGCCTGGCAGGCGGCAGACTGAGATACCTTCCTTGGAAGGTACAAAAAGTGCCTTTGTTTTACCTCTCTCCCACTCTCCCCTTTCTTTCATTTCACTTTTAATTTGACCTGGCCATTGCTAACTGCCCATTTTGGAGAAAGATGATAACATTTATTAATTTTCTTTTAAGTCAAAGTAAACAAAACCATGAAGCATTAACTGCAACATCTTCGTGGTGTCTGTCCGGGTCGCTGGGAGGGACTAAGAACAGACTTTGTGTCCAGGGCCAGGAGTTTCTGAACATAAGGCGACTTAGGTTAGGGTGAGTGAGTGTGGGATCTGAGAACGTCTTCCTTCCTTGGCTCAAGCAGACATCAACTTTACGTTCCAGGAGGTTTGCAATGATTTATGTGATCATTGTATTTGCTCCTACATCATACCTTATGGATGGTCCGCTTTTCAAAATTCTGTCCGAAACAACTGGGATATGTGTCGCTTACTGATTGTGGTTAGGTGTGTTGTGGGGAACGTCCTGTCTTGCTCCTGTCCTCCCTCTGCTCCCTGGTATGTGTGGTGGTAGGAGGGCGAGTCACCCCTGGGAGCTTTCGTTTTCTGTTAATGCTGCCACAGTCTGGTTCCAAAACAGCTTTCAGAATTACTCATCAAAATCCAGATTCACTTAAAGAGAATTGGCTTCTTTCCTTCCAATCTGCTAGTAATTTTTTTGCATAACTTTTTCATTTACAGCCTTTGAGAAGGAAAGTTCATTTAAAGAAAAAAAAACAACTATAAACCACCTGCTAGAGAAATATGAACTCTATGCTTGAATTTTCTTGAGGGTTTTCAATTTCTGTAAGTGAGGAAAGAAGGGAGAAATGTACATTCCATATTCTTTATTTTGGAATGTGCTCTGTGTGTGTGTGTGTGTGTGTGTGTGTGTGTGTGTGTATCTTGGAATAAACACAGACTCTGCTACTTAATCACCCTGACCAAAGTCCAGTCCCTTAGTCTTCCTTTGCCCAGGTCCCTTGCCTGAGTAGGAAGGTGTCATGTAATATCCTTCTGAGAAATAAGGAGAATGTGTTTGAATCACAAAATATGTTGAAAATATGTTGTAACTCTACGATAGTACCTATGATTTCTATGCTGGGGCTTTTGATTGATTTTATCTTTTACTTTGATATTGATCTTTTACTGGAGAGGTCTCTGAACACCCTTCCCCATGGGCCTCCTGTCCTCTCTGTGACACACTTTCCCCATCTTTCTTGTGTAAATTATTTATTTATTTATTTATTTTTGCTTTTTGGGTCACACCCGGTGATATACAGGGGTTACTCCTGGCTCTGCACTCAGAAATCACTCCTGGTGGTGTCGGGGGACCATATGGGATGCTGGGACTTGAACCCGGGTCGGCCTCGTGCAAGGCAAATGCCCTATGTGTTGTGCTATTACTCCAGCCCCTCCTGTGTAAATTCTCCAAAAAAGGATCTGAACTTCAACTTCACAGTCCTAGTGGCCTTGCCAGAGGGTTTGTATTTTGGCAGGGTTCAAGGACTCATGCTTAAAGCTTAAGCTAACAGAGTACGAGCTGGATCAACAGGGGTCATTTTGGTTTGCACAACATAAGTATTTCAGAATTTCTAGCTCCCAGGAGAGGGATTTACCTACCTCCCTCTTATACATTAGAGGTTCCCAAACTTATTTGCCCTATTGTCCTCCTTCCCAGGGGAAAAATAATTATTCACGATCCTCCTTGGAAATCTGCCTTTTTTTTTTTCAAATGAAACTTTTATCTTATTCTTTTTTTATTTGTGAAAGAAGGCAGATTTCCGATAGAGGCCACTCAGTACCTCTATCAGAAATCGGCCTTCTTTTACCTAACCAACAAATTGTACCTGAAGCTCCTGCTGATCTCGATGATTCCAGCACCTCCTACCTCCAGGGGGCAGTATTGCTCACGTTGGGAAACTGGTACAGTTCTGGGATCCTTGTGAGAGTGAGTTTATTGGATGGGGATGTGGCTCTGTGATAGAGCACTAACCTTGCTTGTATGAAGTTCTGGGTTCAAGTCCCAGCGTTGCAAACAACAACAAAATCCCAAAGCAACATGGAATGGATTCTGATGTAATCTATATTGTCATTATTAATTCTTTCTCTTTCTTCATAACAAGATACATTTATCAAAGGATCACATAGTACCAGGCAGTTAGGAAACCTCGGTAAATATAGTTGAGAGTAAATACAGAATTCTCAGCGTTAGACTATGCAGAGTTCTCTTTCTTGATGTATGTTACCCCTTGAATTAGCTATTTATGGGTGCATAGTAAACCACCCCCTGTAGCCTTAGGACAGTAATTAGTATTATTATCTCATACAGATTCTGTGAATGCAGAAGTCAGGAGAAGCTTTTGCAAGCAGATTCTGGCTCATGGCATCTCAAGAAGGTGTGGTTGAGATGTTGGCCAGGACTGGGTCAACAAAAGACTTAATCAAGGCTGTTGGAACTGAATCTAGTGGGGTCCACATGCCTGACACACATGACATGGACAATGAGAAGTAGCCACTGCTGCTCATCAAATGGACCTTTCTGTTGAGTGTCCCTGGGACACGACTGGTGGTATCCCCCAGAGTGAAAGAACCAAGAGAAAAGGGACAGTCTTTATGACATTGTCATTTCTGCCAAGTCTTCTTGGTGCCCAGATCTGCAGAGCATCTCTGTTCACCAGAGGAGGAGCCTACTCCATGGTGAACACTGGAGGCAAGGGTCCCTGGGGGTCATCTTGGCCATCCAACTCCTACTTGACGATCATATTTCTCATTCAACCCTTTTCTTATTTCTCCGTGGAACTGAAATTTCTTCTTACCTTTGTTCCTTAGTTGGATTTCAGATCTCTCTTCTTAGGCATCTCATGACCTATGCTTGATGGTTAAAGAGACGTCTGTGCTGGCTCCTCAGAGATGTCTGTTGGTCAGGGTCAGTGCTAATCCATTCCTGGAAACGCTAGAGGTAATTACAACTGTACGATTGATCTAAACATTAGCCTGACCTTTGCTGCCTCATTCCAGATACTGCTTAAGCCAAAACTTACTAGAGGGTGAGCAGGTAAGTACATTGTTTGTAGAACCCAGCATTCTTGGCTAGAAGTGTGCTACCTTCTTTGAGGAAAGGCATAACTGTTGGGCTGCCTTGAGGCCAGCAATATATAGGATGAAGTTCTATTTTTAGAAGCAAGGTCAGGTACCATTGACCATAGTTACTTCTTGGTAACCAAGAATATATACCTAGGAGAAGTTTGCTGAAATTGAAGGGCAGGACTTATGGCCAGTAATATGTTCCTTCTAGACAAAGATAACATACTTATTTTGGGAATTTAATCTGGATTTGTACTTCATTAGCTGAGAGCCAAGCTAGCTAGATCTTCTTTAACATCTGTGGCCTCAGAATATTTTCTTCAGTTCACTAAATGGGGGGAAGGGTTTCTTCCCCCTTCTCCTGGAAGATTTTGTGTTCTCCATATGGGAGCTTACAGATACAGCCAAGAATTTAACTGATGTCATTTTTGGTTTCCAGTGTATTAGAAATAGACTTTCCTTCTCACATAGTGACTGTTCATTTCCCACAACTGTGGAACCTAGCATAGTAGATCGAGGTTGCCCAGGCCATAAGAGTAACTACTGGGAATTCATTAAGCTTCCTGAACTTTAGGAAAGAGTCCTGGGTAGCAGTGGGGTGTGGTGGATGGGGGAAGGTGACAGGGTGCGAGCGAGCGCACGCGTGTGCGTGTGTGTGTGTGTGTGTGTGTGTGTGTGTGTGTGTTGTAAGTCAGAGTCTATATGCTTTGAAGGTGTTTGAGTTAAATTATGCTTCCATTTATAAAAGCATTATTGTTTTTTGCTTTTGACCTTCTCAACTCACCTCTCTCTCCGTATATAGTTTTGGTCACAATCCCAGTCAATATAAAACTTGCAAAGAATAAGCTTAATTTTTGTATATTCTTGAAGTCAAGGGAAAGGACAGAATGTTCACAAATGTATTATAGCTGCTTCTGTAAAAACAAAACTGAGGGCTTATTCTTCGACATTGTGCTTCCTAAGCATGGTTTGCCCCCAACCCTGCCCTGGGATAACCAGGTTAGCCCAGGGTAAGAGGAAAGGAAGAAGTACGGACCAAAGGACCAAAGGACCAGAGAGGGAGAAAGCAGATCATACTACGTAAGACAAATTCATGTGCTTCCTGGGAAGGCATGGGGTTCGTTAAACAAATTATCAGCCTGGAGTGTGACTTCATTATCACTTTTTAATCTTCTCACTCCATCTCTTTTGTTTCCCTTGCTTTTATTGCCTTTTCTGCTCTTTTTACCTTCTTACTACCACAAACACTCCCTTTTTCCAGGTTGTCTGCTAAGAAATGGCTACCTGGTCAGCTTCATGAAAACCCTTCCCAGGATTCAAGATCCCGCTGGGAAAGGCCAGGATTTTACTTTTGAATTTTTAAATGTTAACATGAGCTCAAAATACCACCTTAGCAGAGAAAAAGGAGCTGGGGGAAACAAAATGTTAGTTCTTTCTGGTTACCTTGGGTAGTCATGCAGCCACAGAACCTAAGAAGCTCTAAGAACCCTAGGGTAGGGTAGGTGTGTGGTGGGGGAGGGGGTCCCTTGGGCTTTAGGGGGCATGAGTTTTGGCCTCCTCTGCCTCATCCTTCCCCAACTCTGCCTGCTGCTAACTGGCTGGTGGAGTTGGCTCCTATCAACAGTACAAGCTGGATTTAAAAAAAAAAAAATTCAGTAACTCACCCTGTAACCTTTGGGGCTAGGGAACCTGCGCTACACATAGAAGTTATATTTCTGGGTAGGGAGCTTCTTTCAAACTTCCCTTGGCACTGACCCTGCCCATCTCTGTGAATGGGCCCACACCATGCTGAGGCCTCTTCTGCCTTTGAGCTTCCCCAGGCATTTTACAGTTAGTTGAGCTGAGAGTAGTGGGGGCACACCCTGCAGTGCTCAGTACTTACTCCCGGCTCTGTGCTCAGAGATCACTTAGAGATCACCCCGGAGGGGCTCAGGGGGTCGTGTACAGGTTGAATCAAGGTTGACCACATACAAAGCGAGCACTTTAACCCTTGTCCTATCTTTCTGCGCCTCGACTCAGGATTTAAAAATACATCCTTTTAGAATGTGAACATTGGGCAGAGACCAGCGTCATGGTCATGTGTTCTGTGGTGCTTTGGGGCCCAAGAATTCTGCAACAGTGCAGTTTCCTGCGATCTGAATCACTGGCCGCTAGTGGCACCAGTGGCCTGCCAGCCTCACCCTTGGCTGGCACCCCAGATGGGGAATTTCTGGGCTGCAGACATTTTCCGAATATTTTCTTTGAGCAGGTTCGCTTAGTGGGATTTTGTTCTGTGGTTTCCTCTTGGCTTGTGGTGACCTCTCCCGGGAATCAGTGGCGAGCAGTCCAGTTCCTTGGGACTGACTCTATGGTTTTGAATGAATGGAGGAACAGAAGAGGGAATCACCAAATGATTGAGTGAGTGAAGGAGTAAAAACAGGCAGCAGTGAGGCATTCTGCCCAGCCAAATCACTGGTCTCTGATGGTTCTGTGTGTGTGTGTGTGTGTGTGTGTGTGTGTGTGTGTATTGTGTGCTGTGCATCAGAGGCACGGGAAGGGGCATCACCCACCTCTTTTCTCTGGTTCTCTCCCTCATCCTCAAATTGTCCTGAATTACCATTGTTTGCCTCCGTTTACATCTACTAAAAGTCTCCTGACCTTGTCAGTGTCCAGTTTTTTTTTTTCACATTTCCCCCCTCCATAGCACAAACTAGCATACATTTCATTTTGATAAGTGAACAGAGCATAAGCTGAGCTATAATAAACACAGAACAGATCACTCAGATGGTGAAGAAGAGAAAGGATAAAATGGTTTATACTACGTTTTGAGATGCTAATCTTGAAAGGCCACCAGTCTTGCTTGGATGAGATCACACACAGAATGAAACAGGCAGACAATTCCAAGCAGTCTCTCACTGCTGAGATCCACGCGGTTCCTCCCTGGAAAGATATAGATAGCATAGAATAATCTCTTGGTGGGAATCATTGCTGTTTCCGCTTTCCTGTTTTGAACAGAAATTTTCTTTAATGTATTGTGTGAGTACAACATGTAGAACATAGTCTTTGGCATCCTATAAATATTTACTTAATAGTTAAACTCAACTGTCATGAATCATTAATTTCACTGGAAAATATTATAGCCAATTTTCCACATGGAAAAGAAAACCTAAAGATATGGCTCTCTTGATTTTCAGAGTCTCATTTTGTTTGCTTGTCATGTCTTCCTTCCTTTGATCTCATGTTTTCCACCAAGAAGTCCATACGGTCAAGCCAGGGAATCATTGAGAGGGAAGATTGTAGAGTAAATCCCCCAGAGACTGAGCAGAGAAGGGTCTCTTGGTTGAATTCTTCTGGAGGCTGCCTCCTTCATACCCACTGTGCTCTGTGCTGTCCCTGGTGTGGTAAATGTCTCTGTTAGGGACCCAAAGGACCAAATTACTCTCTGAGAACAACTGCAGAATGTAATCATGGTCAGTCCTTGGTCATCCAGAGTAGTTTAGTCTGTACATAGAATAACTGGGACATATTTATCAGTACCCATCTATAAATATGGCCTAGGATGAAGAGTTGATTTTATGCCTTTTCAGAAACTTGCATTGTGTACTTTTGCTGCTTGACTGTACTTCTTTTTATCACTACATGTACAAATAGATTTCTTTGCCTGTGTATTAGTTCCAGGTGAATGTAGCTGCCATTTCTAGTCCCACTGCTTTAAACTGTGCTATGTGATGTCCATGAGTTGATCAGCCACCCTTAGCTTTCAGGTCTGAGTCTCTAGGTGAGAGCAGGGACTGACCATGGGGGTGGGGGCAGGTGTAGGAGCAGAAGGAGATTTCCATTCTCATGCTGCGTTCCAGTGGGACCTCAGCTGTCTCACCATCCTGAAGAAGCATGACAGAAGGGCCAAAGTGGGGATTCCTCAGCTGCCATTCCCTATATTTAAAAAAAAATTATTAAAACATTGTGATCCACAAAGTTATTCATAGTTTGGGTGTAAATATCTAATGCTCCACCAGTGTCTACTTCCCTCCACCAGTATCCCCAGGTTCCCTCTCATACTCCCCACCCCTAGCCTTCCATCCCAATGGGCATCTTTTTCAGTTTGTTTATTAAAGCTTGGGCCTCATGACTTCAGTGTTATTGACCCTGTGGTTTGGATATTTAGCTCTATCATCCCTTAATATCACCGATGTACCCGAATCTCCTTGGTCCTTGCCCCCTGTTGCGTCTTATCTGTCTTTTCTCTCCATCCACCACTCTATTACTTTCCTTTTCCTCCTTAGACTGTGGGGCCAAGGGCAATCTAGTCATATTATCCCCTGCATTTTAGCTGTGTGACCTTTAAAGTATTAGCTACTTAACCTTGGAGTCTTTGTAAGTTGAGAATAATGCTACCTCATCATTTTAGAGGATGTGTGCACGTCGCTTCCTTGTCTCATGCATCTGTAATAAGCCCTCTGTATTTGTAGTAGCACCTTACATATCTGGATTAGTGCTTTGTGTCTATATAATAATGCCTCATGGATATGTAACAGCATCACATGCATATGTAACAGTAACTCATGGATATGGAACAGCTCCCTGAGTAGCTGGAGTAGCACCTTAGGGCTGTAAGACGCTCAGAACTCAGTGGGCCCCCTATGAATGAATAACCATGACGGTTCATCTTCTGAATATCCAGGTTTGAGAGTCAGACTGAAATACCCAGATGGTTGTATGGATTTCTTTTTGTTATAAAATTACCTGTGCCGTGGACAGAATTCATTCTTGCTTGTTTTCTAAGAAAACCTTAGAAAACCAGAATAGGACACATTTTCATACATTTGTCCTGCGGTTGCGTTTGTCAGCAGATCCCTGTCCAGCTCCATCTTCTAGACTGTTTTCTGTTTCCTGGACTGTTTCCTAGTCTGCAGAGCAAGTCTGCATCTGAGGCCCCTTAGGCCGGCAGTTAATGGGGGTTAGTGATGCTGATTCTGCCCTTTTACTGAAAGTATCGTATGTAGGATGATGAAGAGCGATGGACCCCAGCAGGTAGGGCAGTGAGGGTGTGTTAGTGTAGGTTGTGTAGGGTGGGGTTTAACAAGGAGGTATCCCATTGGCACCAGCGTGGGGCTTAGGCTTAGCCCTGGAATGCCCTCCCTTGAAAGGTCAGAAAACAAGAGCCTCCCCAAAGACTAAAGGACTTGATCTGGGACAGAAAGCAAGTCTCCGGTAAAAACAAAATTTGTCCCTCTCAGAATGTGGAATTCAGCTGTACTTATTGAAAGAGATGGTCAGGCCAAGCCAAGATGGTGCCAGCCTGCTGGCTTGTGGGAAAGGCAGATGGGAACCAGGGGGCGGGGGTCACATGCCACAGTGGGCTGGGACAGTGGTGCCAGAGTGAGCCGGTCCTGCATCTCTGCTTCCAACTGCCAGGTCAAGGGGCTCAGGCAAGCCTCAATATTGGCTTGGGGGTCTTTCCCACAGGCCTTGGAAGCAAGTGCTGGCACATCTGATAGAAATTTCTCACTCCGTGCTCCAAACCAAGAATGCTGAGTTGAGGGCCCTTGGCCTGGTGTGTGAGATGAGACTCAGTCCCCTTGTTTCCCTTCCATTCAGGAGACTGAGCTGGGAGGTGATAGTGGAGCAGAAAGATCCTCAATGTCCAAACAAGGCAGGAAAGGGGACACTAGGTTTGGGGGGTTGCCAAGTCTGTGGTGTCCATATGGTCTAGACTGAGACTCTACCTATGCCCAGGGGACCTGGAAGAGTGGAGAGACAGAATGGCACCTGCAGATGTTGGCTCCTTTTCCCTGTCGCCTGCCTGCAGCCTGTCGTAGATTCCTCTGAGTATCAGGGGTCTGTAAGATGGTCCTTGGTCATGAAGCTCCGGAAAGTTTCTGATTTATCGATGGCTGGTGGAACCAAGGAGGGAATTTGCAAGGAGCACCATCTCAGACTGGCTGAGTGGGACTCTCGCAGCCGCAGCAGGGCCTTCTCTGCTGAACTTCACACAGGCTCATGCTTGTGTGGTTCCATTTGATGAGTCAAGATCTTTATTTCACAGAAAGTGCCCCCAAAGTTAGCCAACTTTGTCACTTTCTTTGCTTTTTTTGGGGGGGGGGTCACACCCGGCGATGCACAGGGGTTACTCCTGGCTCTGCACTCAGGAATTACTCCTGGCGGTGCTCAGGGGACCATATGGGATGCTGGGATTTGAACCCGGGTCGGCCACATGCAAGGCAAACAACGCCCTACCCGCTGTGCTATCACTCCAGCCCAACTTTGTCACTTTCTGAGTTGGGGTGATCCTTTCTGCTGGGTGGCGGCTGCCGCTGCCAAAGGATCTGGGAAGGGGCTGAGGGGCCCTGGGGGGAAAACCAGCCGTGGGCCACCTTGGGGGCTGCAGCACATAGTGGGGTGAGGTGGGCATGGTTGATGCATTTGGTAACAGCAACGCGAGGTACAGGTGTGGGGGGGTGGGTCTGGATGACTTCACAGATTCAGGCCCACTGTGTCCTGCCTCTTTTGTTCTGGGCCAAAGCCTCCTTGTTCACATGAGAAGCCCCCGATCCTCAAGGACTTGGGGGGTGGGGGACAAATCACCTAATGGATTAGGCAGAATGAACTGCTCTAGAAAGTCCTCAGAGAACGTTCAAGAACATTTCTTCTACATATCAAAATGCACAGTCCCACCATCGTAGCAGCGGAGTAATTCTTACTTTGAGAGGGGTTCGGACCACAGCTGGTGGCTTTTGGAGGCTCACCCTGTCCCTGCACCCGGGAACCACTCTGAGTGTTGCTCAGAACAGTTGGACCGCAAGCAAGGCAAGAGCGGGTCCAGGAGCTGCCCCGGGCACCCTGTCCAGAGCCAGGGCTCCCGTCTCCTGGCCCCTCCCTCACAGCTCCCCAAGGCGAGGCCGTTACCACTTGCCCCTCCTCCCTCTGGCTGCTGTTTCCCCACTCTTGGACAGAGTGCCTGCCTGGAAAGTCAGCGTGGACGTGCCCCGGGACAGGGGTCTCACTCAGATCCCTTTGGGGAGGTTTCTTCAGAAACATCCCCACTAGGGTCTCTCTGTCCTCTGCTGGAACCCCTGTTCCTGCATAAACTCCTGGCAACTTCCTCTCAGTGCCTCCTTCAGAGGGTTTTAGAAGTAAAATAAATTCAATCAATTGGTTGCTGCCTTTATCTGTTAAGTCGGTGAAAAAAAAAACGCAGTTTCTTTTTGTTTGGTTTCTTTTAGGGGGCAGGGGTGGGGCCACACCCAGTGGTACTCAGAGCCTGTTCCTGGCTCTGTATTAAATCCTGGCAATGCTCAGTGGTGATGCGTTTTGTGGCACTTTAGAGTGAGCTGCACCAGCTGCCTTACAATGCAAAGGCCCTAATTCCCAGCACTGCCCAAGAAAAGACAGTTTCAGGCACTTGCTTTGATTCTTGCAAAAACAGCAGGAAATAAGGCCAAGGAAATAAGGGGACAATAGTGACCCCTCCCTGCTTCAGAGCTGAGCTTGCTGAGAAAATGAGATGGAACTCATCACTCTTTTGACTGAAAGTACAATTTGCCAGGCTCAAAATGATTCATAAAATTGAGGGGTTTGTAAACCAACTTTCCTATGAAATGCACGGGGCACATTTCTGTTGTAAATGTACCCCTAGGTGAATCTGTCCATGAAAACGGTGCAAAACTGCCTTTTACACTGATTCATTCCCAAACTCTGGCCCGAATCAGCCAACATCAGGATGGAGCAATTAAGGGCTACTGAACAGATTTGGTTTTGAAACTGCTATGTTTTCTTTTTCTATTTGTTAACAATAGAATCGTCTACAATGAGTAAGAAGTACGAAGCAGAAATGAAATTCACCTGTAACTGTGCTGCGGTACCCAGTACCACATGTTTGCGTCTGCGTGTGTGTGTGATTTGTGTGCATGTTCAATGTGTGCATATATAATGTGTGTTCATGTGTTTAATGTGTGTGCATGTGTTGTGAGAGCGTGAACAATGTGTGTGTATGTTCTAGAAGTCTGACATCGCAAAGTGGAAGTGTCTGGGTTTTGGGGGTTCCCTTCCCAGCTTATTGACAGCAGCTGCCTTCTCTGCCCTCACATGGGGGCGAGTAAAACTTCAACACACAGCTTGGTGGGGGAGGGGTGTCAGCAGACCACACTGTTTCCATTTCCATCGTCATCTCTCAGCCCCTTCCATGGGCTTCTTAGGTTTGGGGTAGCCCCTGAGGTGCAAGGGCAGGAAGAAATGAGGAAGGTCCTCTTTCATCCAGTGAAGTCAGAGGGAGGCTTGTACCTTCTAGAAACTTCCATGGAGTTATGTTTTCCTCTCCTTTTAAACTTTGCTGGGAGTCTCTCTGTCACCTAGTGTGGGCAAGAGGGAAAAGGAGGATGAAGAGCCAGATTGTTTTAATGCTTCTTCTCTGTGCCAGGCAGCAGGGTGCTGTGGAAAGACAGCAGGACAGTGCCCTGTGGGTGGGCTCTGAGACACAACCCCTGTACAGAGGCCACAAGGTTAGCCGGAACAACTCCCACCATCCTGCTCAGAACTTGCAGTCAGATTGTGCCCTTGAGCTTTTTGGCCCCAGCCCCCACCCCCTGCAGCCAGGGTGGGAGGCAGTTGGGGTGCACTGCTACTCCAGGCTGGGGCGGGCAGGAGGACACAGGTGCTCTCCACGTGCTGGAGATTCTGCGGACCCCGGAGTCCGGCCCCAGCTGAGGCCACTTCCCCGCAGGAACTGAGCTCTCCCTGAGGGAATGATGTCTGAATCTGACGGGCTGCTGACCCTGAGTTCTTCTCTCCTCTCTCTCCCTCCCCAGCCCCCAAAGACAATGAAGAGCGTGTATTCCGGGAACGCCTCCGGCCCAGGAAGCGGCAAGGGGCTGTCAGACGCAGGGTCCACCAGGTCAACGGCCACAAGTTCATGGCCACCTACCTTCGGCAGCCTACCTACTGCTCACACTGCAGAGACTTTATCTGGTAAGGGCTTGTCTTCTAACAGATGCAGCTGCTCCTTCTCCAGAGGAGCCGACGGCCAGCATGCGGGGAATGGGAACGTCGGGCAGAAAGCAGGTGGGATGCTTTCTTAGATACAGAAGACTTCTCTGGACGGCTAATGAGTGCTTGGGATTGAACACTCAGCATGGATCGAAGAAAGTGCGTTTTTTAGTGACTTTATACTTAAGATCCTGTCCTGTCATACTTAAGGAGTGAAAGATTTATCACCAAGTCATAGTATCTTAATTATGTGTGTGTTTGTTTTTAAGAGTCCTTGTCTTTTGGACCAGAGAAATAGCTCAATGGACTGCAGTGGGTGCTTTGCCTGCAGGAGACCTGGGTTGAGTCTCTAGCACCACATGGTCCCCTGAGCACTGCAGGTGTGACCCCAAAACAAGCAACAACAATAAAAATTCTTTCTTCTCTTACACAGGCAAACAAAGTCATTTACAACTGAAATGATCTAAGGTCTGGGATTTGTGAGAGCAGGGAGGGTCAGGGCGGAAATGAAATTAGACTAGCCTTGTATTGGTCCTGGGGGTTCTGAGTGACAGGGACACGGAGGGAACCTTTGTATTGATCGTTCAACTTTATTGATCGTTCAACTTTTGCATATACATTTGAAGTTTTTCTTCCCTTTAAAAAAGTTTAGGGGCTGGAGCAATAGCACAGCGGGTAGGGCATTTGCCTTGCACACGGCCGACCCAGGTTCAATTCCCAGCATCCCATATGGTCCCCTGAGCACCGCCAGGAGTAATTCCTGAGTGTAGAGCCAGGAGTAACCCCTGTGCATCGCCAGGTGTGACCCAAAAAGCAAAAAAAAGAAAAAGTTTATTATAGCCCCATGATTTACCAAGTTGTTCATAATAGAGTTGTTTCAGACACTCAGTGTTCCAACACCAATCCCACCAGGAGAAGTGTGTCCTTCTCCCTCCCAGTGTCTTCAGTTTCACACCCACCACCCCAGTCTGCCCCCGTGCAGGCACAAGTAAACTTACTTTATATTGTTTGTTTCCGCACAAAGGCAAATGGAATTATTAAAAACATAGATACTAGGAGTCAGTTTGTGATCATTATTATGTCTCACAGTGGTGCTGCTGAAGCCTTTGTCTGGGTTCTGCTGGTGCCCGCCGAGCCTTCTGGGCTGTTGTTGAGGCTCACTGAGCTTGGGGGCTTCTCTGTAGCTTTCCCGTAAGATTTGCTGAGATCCTACTGGGCTGACAGCAGGATGAAGCTTGAAGGTGTCATGTGGCCGTGTATGTGGCCACGTGGCCCAGGTGCTACAGAGCTGAACAATTTGGCGACTTGGCAGTTTGATGAGGCACAGTTGTGGAGCTGGGGCTTTTCTGCGTCCAAGGTGCTGGGTGTGGCTGGGGGCTGCAGTGCCTGTGGCAGAAAGGGAATCTGTCCCACCCCAATTCCCAGAAGACCCAGAGTTCTCAGCCCCACTAGTCTACCTGGGAAGATTTGGCAGTATTATGTTGTTTTGGAGATGAGGCCTGAATTTTTTCCATAATAAACTTAAACAGTTACACAGTTGCCAGACTCAATCCTACAGAGCAGTTTTTGGCAACTGCTGGAACAGTGTTAGTTAGAAATGAGAGGGTTGTACTGCCTGGAGTGCTCAGGGAAGGCTTCCTGGGGGAGGAGGCATTTCTCCTGCCATCATGACTGGGACTTCTGGGGGGTGGGTGTGGAGGGTGAAGTGCTACATCCAGCTGTGCTTAAGACTGACACCTGGCTCTGTGCTCAGAGATGACTCCTGATGATTCAGGGGACCGTGTGTGATGCCAGGAATCAGACCAGCAGCAACTGCATGCAAGGCAGCACCTTAACCCTCTAGCTCCCGAATTAAGAGTTTGATAGGCAGTTCCAGGTAGCAGCCCTTCAGGTCAGAGGAGAAAAACAAGGAGCACTAGCCTTGGAGATTGGAGGAGAACTTTTCCTGGCGACCCACCCTGTGCCAGCTTCTCCCCGTGGAAATGTCCCATGGCCTTTAGAATCCCGTGATCTAGAATAGCGTCTGGATTGTTGGCCCACTGCACCCACATCCCTACTCCTGGGAGTCAGCAGTTTGGTAAGAGCCATTTGAGGTTCTCAGCGGGCACTGGCAGAGCCCAGAGTTACCCCTGGGTCTGACCCCGCTCAGGCTTGTTTCACCAGCCTCCCGGAAGCTGCCTGCATCCCTGCATCCAGGTGGCAGGGGAGCAAGTCAGCCCAGGGGTAGCCTCAAGATATTGGATTTGGGGCTTTGAGGACCCCCTGGATGCTTGTGATGTCAAGAAGTGGCTTTTTAGTCTTGATACTCTTCTAGATCAAATCCCTGAGGCTGCTGTGGGCAGCTGAGATGACCCGGCTTAGAGCAAACTCGATTCCCTGCAGCAGAAATAGCGCCCCCTGCCACCCCCCAAGGAGGGTCCCTCCCGGGGCCCTGCAACCCACTGGCCTCTGCCTGGTTTGGGACTTGGGGTGTCTGTTGAGGCCCCTCTGAGCCCCTGGCCTCCCAGTGACTAGAAGGGGGTCCTCAGGCCTGCTCTGTGGGTGGCCACAGGGACGGATGCTTCTGTGTTGGGCAAACCCCAAACCTGCCCCAGGAACCTGCTGTAGTTGTTGAAGGAGACTGACTCTGCCAGGTCCCAGTTCTGGCAGTAGATGAGCCCGGAACCCTTGTCTATCCCTGGAATGCCTCCGGCCGGTGTCCACTCCACAGCTGTCCAGAGGGAACATTCTGCCAACGGAGGCCTGCCAAGAACAGTCTGGGGGCATCCTAGGACCCCACAGTTGTGCTGGAGTTGCTGTGTGGTACCCACACCTGACCCTGACCCTGACCCTGAGCTAATCTTCCCCCCATCTGGAGCCCTGGGAGATGGCACTGCTGAGAGGACCCCAGAGGGCTCCGTGCATGAGACAGTGGCCAGAATGAGGTGGCTCTGCATGGTTTGGGATCTCCTAACCCTCCTCTTGTTAAAGTGTTTGTTGTCTTCTTCATTTCAGGGGTGTCATAGGAAAACAAGGATACCAATGTCAAGGTAGGCAATATTGTATGAGTGAATTCCTTGTGTGTGTGTGTGTGTATGTGTGTGTGTGTGTGTGTGTGTGTGTGTGTGTGTGTGTGTGTGTGTGGTGAGGGCGGGAAGTCCATCCTCTTCACTCCTGCTCCGGGGAGGCCCCAAGCACAAGCTCCCTCTCTGACACACCTCTGCTTTCCTTCCATGTGTGGTCACTGCTCTCACATACATGTGCCTATGTGGACGTGCATAGTGATGGGTGGGAGGGACTTGTGGGCACCATCTCTGGGGCTCCAGGGGGCCCCAGCCTCGTGTGTCAGCCCAGGTGGGAAGCACCTTCCTCTCTGTAGTGCTGGGCCCTCTGAGGGTGGGCACTGAGGTGGGAGTCCCTGCGTTCACTCAGCCCTCCCACCCCCTGCTCCCCAGAAGATGCCCTGTACGTGCTCCTTTCCTGGAGAATGCTCATGAGTTTGTCTTCCTTTCAAGTGATTGCTTCTTAGATATTCAAACCTCTCTGGATTCTGGTGAAGGCCGCCCATGTGCTTTCAGTGAACTGAATGTGGGCATAAGTTGCCCGGCATCAGGACGACAAGCCCTCTGTGGCTAGCACTTGGGTCTTAGCCCCAGGGGACTCGGTGTCTGTCTGTGGGCATGGCCATGTCCTCGGAGAGAGGCAAACACTTACCTTCCTCTTGAGCCAACGTACTGCCTCAAGACTGAAAAGACAGAGCAGCTTCCTTCCTGGTGGAGCTATCGGGTGACATGGAAACTACCAGGCTTGGCAGGCAAAGGCACCGCTGAGATCAGAACCTGTGAGAATGTCTATGCCCCAGACACCATATGCCATGATTGCTCATCCCGTTGGCCATGCTGGCATGGTTCTGGGCAGAACATGGTTCTGGGCACTGCTGTGGTCCTTTCAGCAGGCTCATGGGAGGAAAAAGGCTCCTTGACCTTGGCGTTTAGATGCCAGAATGTCATTGGTCCTTCCTGAAACTAGAGAACTTCGCGGGACAGAAATGGTCCATTCTTCTCCAGAGCACTTAGGAAGGCCTCAGATGCTAATGACCGAAAGCTTGACTTGTCTGCATATAGGGCTACAGCTTGGGGAACAGAGAGGGGTGTGGCACCTTCAGCCCTGCACCCACCCACCCATCATCACTGATTACATCTTCCATGGAAACTTGCTTCCCCCATTTGTAACTCAGCTTGGCTGCGTTTTGTTATTTGCAGTTTGCACTTGCGTGGTCCACAAGCGATGCCATGAGCTGATAATTACGAAGTGTGCTGGATTAAAGAAACAGGAAACTCCTGACGAGGTAAATATTTATACCATTGACATGCCGGGCTTTCTTCACCCCCCCCCCCATGCAGCCTCCTTCACCTCCTCTGTGTTCTGCAAAAAAACCCCTTATCTCTCTTCATTGTGTTCACTGTGGTCTTCCAGTGCAAGGCCCCATCTGCAAAATGAGGCCGAGCCCATGTCAGTTTTATGTCTGTGGCTGTTAGGCCAAGAGCAGTGCAATCTCAGAATTACGTCCTGCAAGGAGAAGGTGAATTTGTATGTCGTTATCTCATCAGAACCCTGAAATGGTTGGCATATTCATGGCACCACCCAGCTCGCAAGCAGTGAATCTTATCTTTATGAAAAAGCCTGGAATTAGTAAATCCAGGACGTGTTTCCGAGTCTGAAATGACCACAGAGATCACTGAGATGACGAGAGAAACCAATGTCCCCACATCCAGGGGGCACACTTGCCCTGCCCCGGTTCAAGCACTTTATCATGTGTGATTTAATCCCAGAGCTCAAAACCACGCTGCTGTGTCTTCTTCAGGGTATGGAGGAGAGAGTAGAAACATGGGCAGGTCCCACTAAATGGCCCGAATCACACAGCGAGCGTGAGAGACCCACATTCAAGTCCAGGGAGACCTTGCCAGGCCCGGCCCTTGCCCCGCTGCACGTGGCCTCTGAGTCTGGGGCTGACTCTAGGGAAATGTCGGGAAGCAAGAAAATTCGACAGTGAAAACGTATTTCTCCTGTGATGCTTTCTTAATGGGGACTCGGCAGCCGCCCCCTGTGGCACTCAGCCAATCAGGCTGTCGGTTGAATGCAGGACCACGAAGGTGGGCTTGCTTGGACCTTGCCTCCTAGAGCCCCCTGTCAGCGCTCAGTTGCCACGCAGTGCTTGGGGGGTCGTGGGATGCTCAGAGGGGCATGCAGCGGGGACCAGCCCAGCCTCTCTGTGCTCAGCCCACCTCTTCGCCCCACTTGTAAGCTTCTTTCCATAGAGGAAAGGTGCCACCAGAGTCAGTGCCATGCAGGGAGGGGGCTGAGGCCTGACATGGCCCAAACCCAGCTCAGTCTGCGCCCAGCTCCTCTGTGCCTGTCCCAGCAGAGCCACGGACGGCACCGCGGAAGTGTGTCCTGGGAGAAAGCTTGGTGGCTTAGTCTACTGTGCTGCTCCCCAAAGCCTGGCTCCCTTGGGGTCAGCTTCTCCGGGTCCTGAGCGTGCCGGGTTTCCCCTGCAGGACACAGTGCTGCCTGCTGCAAGGGACCAACCTGTGAGTTTGCTCATTTAAAAGACCTTGTGCATGGTGGTGCACACACACTCACACACTCACACACACATAGACACACAGACACACATACTCACACACACACTCAAACACATAGACACACACTCACACTCACACATATCACACACACTCACACATAGACACACACTCACATTCACACATATCACACATATTCACATATAGACACACACACTCACACATATCACACACACTCACACATAGACACATACTCACACTCACACATATCACACACACTCATACACAGACACACACTCACACTCACACATATTACACTCACACATACATGCACACACCCATATACATATGCACGCACACATACACTCACGAACACACACACATACACTCAGACACACATGCATACATTCACACACACACTTATACTCTCACAAAACATACTCACACACATTTACACACATCACACACTCACACACTCACACATTCATACTCACACTCACACATGCACACATATCCACACATACACACATACACTCGTACACACACACATACTCACACTCACACACACTCACACACACACTCACACACATGCATGCACACACACACACACACACACACACGCACACACACTCATACACTCCCAGAGCTGGTACCCTGCTTGGAAGCTTAACACTGTGAGTATTTGGCCTGAGCTCTCACCCTGCCCCATGCGTGTATGTATGCATGTGTGCATGTGTACACACTTCTTGTGTTCTCACTTACAGCTGTCAGCACTGCTCCTTACACTCCCAGGAGACCCACCAAGGAGTAGGCTCCGTGTCTCCTCCTTGCTCTCCTTTCTGAAGACGCGGGGATTCTCTCTCTGCTCTTCTGCCCTGCTGCTGTCTGTGCCCCCGCCGCCCCGGGCTCTCAGTCTCCGGAAGCAGAGAGCGCGTGGACCCTTGTCGCCTGCACATGTTGGGTCTTTGTCTTGCAGTTTGTTAGTGTTTGTAGCGCAGGGCTGGGGAAGTGCAGGCACTGCTGCTGGCTGCAGACGCTGCCGCAGGGCTCAGCATGTGCAGCCCGCACCCCCTTTGTGTCTGAATCGCACCCATGCACGTGTCCAGCTCTTGATGTCCGCTCCCGTGGGCTGGCGCTGGTGCCCCAGTCAGCAGAGAAAGCGGCGCAGCCTCTCTGCTCCCTGGTGCCACTTTCCCTCCCCTAGCTCCCCAGTGACAGAGTGGTTGTCCCCGTGTCGTGGGTGCCCAGAGAGGCCCCAGGACTCTGGTTCCTGCGGCCCCTTGAGGCAGAGAGGGTCAGAGCAGAGCAGCCCTGTAAGATGGGCCTTGCAGGACCCCTCGCTTCTGGGGAACACTGTGTCTTCCCCCTCTTTGCCCTCCGGTGCCCCCTCTGATGTTAGGGGGGACATATTCATCTGTCACATAAAGAGCCTGGGTCCCCACGAAACCGGAAGCTTATCTGGGACTTCATAGCAGTCTCCAGACTCCTCAGCCCGCCTCTCCCCTTCGCGCTGCCCTTCAGAAGTGACTGGTAGGTGGCCACTGAAGCTACCAGAGTGGGAGACCTGCCTCTTGGACATCGAGTCCTGCTTCTCCCCTTGGTTAGCGTGTCAGTTTCACGGGCCCTTCCTGACCTCCCTGTAGACTCAGGTGAAGCACGGGCACTGGTCAGTGGGCAGTGAGGAGGTTTGACCGGCAATGGTGCCCAGCAGTGGTTGGTACTTGGCTTCACCACGCTGCCCTAGCAGCCCCACCACTCTTCCTGCTCGTCCCTGCCACGGGCCCAGCTGCGAGTGGACCGCGTGTGCCCTTGTGGAGCCGGGCTCTCCACCCAGCGGCCCACAGCCCACCCACCGAGACAGCGCATCCAGGCAGGGGGTGCTGTCTCCTCAGAGGGCCAACCAAGGGGTGCAAATGGAGAGCTGTGTCTCCCCCGGGTCCTGGAGGAGGGCTGGCTTCATGGGGAGCAGCCCAGGCCTGGCCAGGCCAGGCCACTTGTCACGGATCGTGGTGAGGGCATCGGGACAGGGCCAGAGGGAGGCCCTGTGCACCGGCTTTCCTCGGGGCAGGTTTCAGAACCTACCCGGGGCCTGCTGCCTGCGATGGCTCCGGTAGTTTCTGGGCCGGAAGTTGTGCTGACCTGCTGTACATGTCCGCATGTTGTGCTGACCTGCCTTCCGCTGTCCTGCAGGTGGGCTCCCAGCGCTTCAGCGTCAACATGCCCCACAAGTTTGGGATCCACAACTACAAGGTCCCCACCTTCTGTGACCACTGCGGCTCCCTGCTCTGGGGCCTCCTGCGACAGGGCTTGCAGTGCAAAGGTAAGTGCTCCCAGCTGCCCTGTCTCTTCATTTATTGTGACTGTTATTTCCCGTTTGTATGGAGGCGCCACGATTTGCATTACTGTTAATAACAGGGCTTCCGGTATCCAGCACCACACCCACCACCAGAGGGATAGTGCCCCCACCCATGTGCCCTGGTCCTTTCTGCCCCTACCCCATCCCCTTGGCAGACTTGGCTCTGTAGGCAGATTCTCAAGGTCTGTGGCCTTCAGCCACTCGTTCCTCCCCTGCTAAGTTTCTCCGTGAGAGAGTCGTTCTGTCTGTCCTCTCCTCTCCACCTTCACTCAGCTGCCTTCCCTCCGGTTTCATCCACATTGCAGCAGAGTGATTGTGTCCTTTCTTCTGGCTGAGTCTCTTTAGAAAGTCTTCATCTTCCCAAAGGAGCTTCCAGGTTTGCCTGGGGGGCTGTGTTTCAGCCCCTGCCGAGCCACCTCTGCAGGCACCCCCAGGGAGGGAACTTGCAGGAGGAAGGGGTGACTCTCCCTTTTTGTCTATTTTTGTTTGTTTCTTTGGGGGCCACACCCAGCGGTGCTCAGAACTTATTCCTGGCTTTGTGCTCAGGAGTCCTGGCAGCACTCAGGGTACCACATGGGGTGATGGGAATTGAACCCAGGTCAGCTGCATCAAAGCAGGAACCTGTCTGCTATAATTTTTCATTGGTTTCTGACTCTACCTTAAAAGTCTCATCTTTGTATCTCAATAAAATGAATTATAATAGAGATAGTGGTGGTTTCACGCATACATCATTCTAACACCACACCTGCCACCAGAATGCCACTTCCCTCTGCCACTGCCCCAAAGGCCCTTTCCATTCAACACCCTTGCCACCCCCCCTCACTTCCTAAGCTCAGTTCTGTGGATCCCCTCTCCAATTCTGCTCACTTGACCTTTTAAGATAGTTCTTCTTCCTGCCTGCGAGTTCCCTCCCTTAGCCCGGAGGGAAGGAAGGAAGCTGGATTCTTGTGTTGGTAGCCCAGGAACCGTGCATTCTGGAAAGCTCAGTTGGGTTCTGGGAAATCCAGAGCCGGCTTTGGCTAGGAAGCTGATGAGGTGATGTCTGGTTCTTTGTTAGTGTATTAATTATTGATCTATCTAGAGAACCTAATTGAGGGGACCATCATCTCATAAATACTGATGTGTTGAGCACCTCAGCCTCGCAGACAGTGCTGCCAGGACTGGGGGTCCCTGGAGTAGCCTGGGAGAAGCCCGGCGTGCCAACCTCCGGTGGTGATGAACAACTCCAGGAGAGATGGGGGGACAAGGCTGCCCAGGGCGGGGTCACTGTTCCCCCGGCCCAAGGAGGCCAGGACCAGAAGGTTCTCTAGAGAGGATTGGAATGGCTCTCTCCTGCCTCTGCTGTCTGGACTCAGCTGTTCCTCCGGATCCTTTCATCCAGCCTCTGGGCACCGTATGCGGCTCACTGCCGAAGCCTTCTTTGGCCAGCTTTGCTTGTAGGACTGCAGAATCTGCAGCATACGGTCAGTCACTGTCACATGCCGACCATGTGAATTGACATGTCATTTCGATTAAAAATAAAATGAAAGTAACCACATGACTCTTTGAGGGAAATAGCCATTTATAGAAGGTTAAAAAAAAAGTGTGGGGAGATGGTGATTCTAGGGAGAAGTCTCCAAGGGATGAAGCACGAGCTTCGGACGCTGGAGCTCGAAGTTCAATACCCGGCACCATTAGGGTCCCCCAAGCCCCAGTAGATGTGACCCCAAAAGTAAAGCAAACAAAACAAAAATGAGGGTTAGGAACCTAGTTTAAGGAGAGGATTTGTGCCTCCCTGTGCTAGTCCCAGAGCTTGTTCCCTGCCATCTCCCCCAAAACGCTGCAGGCTCCGCTGGCCCCCAGAGTTATTTCAAAAGCTGAAAAATAGCAAATAAGCAAAGTCCTCAAGGACTATCTCCATTTCCTGACCTATCAACCCAAGCTGTGTGATGCTCGGGACGCCAGGCCCAGCATTCTGACACTAGAGGGAGCCAGGGCCTAAGTCAGACACAGCTGCTGAAGGCCGTCCCGAGGTGGCTGCTTCATGCACATCCTTAGGAAGAGACTAGAGCAGACTCATGGGGTCCTGGGGTCGTTTCCCAGGAGCAAGTAAGGCAGGTTGAGTGTCAAAGGGCAGGTGTTGTGAAGGGGAGTAGAATGGAGAATTCGGAAGAGAGCGCAGGTACTCGGAGCTTAAGAGCAGCCTGAGCCTGTTTTGGAGATTTCTTGGTGGTGGTTATTGTTTGAGAAGCCCCTGACCTACCAACCAGCATCTGTCCCCACCTTGGACCCATGGTCATTCTTGATCTGTAGCTCACTTATCTCCTTATACCTGAATTGTGTGTGTGTGTTCACATGTGTTCGTGTGTATATGATCTTTGCTTTTACCATGTTTGTAACAGAGCTATGCTTGTGTCTCAGAGATCTGACTGACCCAGTAACTTTGTTTTTAAACAGAAGTTTTATAGCAGTTTCAGGTTCAGAGAAAAACTGGATGGAAGGTGTAGGGATTTCCCAATGTCCTCGGCCCTGTACATTCCATCTCACTCTTGCCACCCTAGATTTGTCCATCTAGTAGACGGACAAGTAGACGGCCCACCCACATGGACCCTGAGTTAGCACTCAGTTTTCATAGGTGTTGGACATGTGGGAAAATGCATAACTCTCTGTATCTGTCATTACAGTCACACAGAATAGTTTCACTGGCCCGAAACCCTCTCTGCTCTGCCTGCTCTCCTCTCCTTTCTCCCTAACTCTTAGCAGCCATGGGCCCCTCCCATCTCCATGTTTTTGCTTCCTCAGAATTTCACATCAGACATGCTATGGGATTAGAAGCCAGGTTCCCATTGGTAGGCAGTGGCTGAACAAACTGTGTTGCCTTCGTACAATGGAATATTATTCAACAGTAAAACTACAAGAGCTATTAAACCATGAAAAGATGTATAAGAATGCCAGATGAATATTATTAAGTCAATTGCATCCAAATTTGACAATTATGCATAAAACTGCTAAAAGTATCTATATGCAAGTTTTGGTGTGGACTTTGTTTTTAACTCATTTGAGTAACCAGAAACACAATTGCTGAATCTTAGACTCAGAGTCGGGGTAAGTTTTATAAGAAATAGCCAAACTTGCTTTTGGACTGCCCACTCCATTTTGGGTTTGCATCAGAACCAACTGTGAATTTTCACTGCTCCTCAGCACATGGTGCTGTAAGTGTTTTGGAAGCAGGTCACTCACAGGTGTGCAACGATGTTGCATGGCTTAGTGTGTGGGTCCTTTTGGACACATGATGGCGAGAATTTCTTACACTGTGTGCCAGCTAGATATTTTCTTTGTTGAGGTTCCTGTTCAGATTGTCTTGCCCATTTTTTAATTGAGTTATTCATTATCCTTGTGTTGGGCTTTTAGAGTTTGTTTTGTGTTTTTGAAGAAGACTACTTTATCAGATAAGTCTTTTATTGATAGATTCCCCTAAACTGTGGCACAGATTCTCTTTCTCTTGACGGTCTCTTCTGCAGGAAAGTTTTCGACTCAGTGAAGAGCAGCCTGACAGTTACTCCCTTCATCAATCATGGCATTGGCCTTGTATTTAAATGTCCTTACAAACCCAAGGTCAGCTAGATTTTCCTAGTATTCTAGGGGTTTCATAGTTATATATTCTATGTCTAAGTCTAGGATTCAGTTCAGTTAATTTTGGTGAAAGTTGTCGTTTCTTTTCACATGTTGTTGTCTTAGTTGTTCCAAATTTGTTGAAAATGTTGTCCTGCCTCTGTTATAGTGCCTTTGCTTCCTTATGCATGGTGAGTCTAGGAGTGAGAAAGTGTTAATTTTCTAACTTCTTCCACATTGGTATGCTGGTAATTCTGGGTCTTTTGCCTATCTGATAAACATTAGATTCTGTCTTTCATTATAGAGAATTTAGTACATTGAAATATACTAAATTAGTTGCTGAGATTTTAATTGAGTTTATGTTGAATCTATAGATCACATGGATAGGTAATGAATGATATTCAGACTATTTATGGCTATGGAATGATTCTCTGTTTACTTTAACAGAGTTTTAAATGTTCCTCATATAAATACTTTGATATACTTACCTAAATATACTTTTATACTATTCTCACTGATATGATAACTTCCAATTCCACTTGATCATTGCTGGCATATGGGAAAATTATTAACTTTTGTACTTTAGTCTTATGGACTAGAGCAATAGCACAGCAGGTAAGGCATTTGCCTTACACACGGCCAACCCAGGTTAGATTCCTCTGTCCCTCTCAGAGAGCCTGGCAAGCTACTGAGAGTATCCTGCCCTCATGGCAGAGCCTGGCAAGCTATCCGTGGCATATTTGATATGCCAAAAACAGTAACTGCAAGTCTCAAAATGGAGACATTACTGGTGCCCACTCGAGCAAATCGATGAACAATGGGACGACAGTGCAGTGCTACAGTGCTGCTTTAGTCCTGTATCCTGAAACTTGCTAAAAGTTGCTTTTAGTTCCAAGAATATTTTTGTCTGTTTTTTAAATTTTTCATTGTAGCCAATTATGTAACCTGCAAACAAAGACTGGTTTTATTTACTTTTTACCAATCAGTATACCTTTTATTTCTTTCTTCTTATTGTTGTTTTGGGATCACACCCAGTATGCTCAGAGCATACTCCTGACTCTGTGCTCAAGTTTCACTCTGGCAGAACCTGGGGGCCATCTGGGGTGCTGGAGATTGAGTCTGAGTCAACCTCATACAAACCAAGCACCCTTCCCACTGTACTGTCTCTGTAGTCCCTTATTTCTTTCCTTGTCTCATCCTATTATGTAATACCTTCAGAACAATATTGAAAAGGAAAGGGACCATTTTTGCCTTGCTCCTGGTTTTAGTGTTTTGTAATTTTCTTTGTACAGGTCCTTTACCTCTTCAGTTAAGCTGATTCCGAGGTACCTGATTTTCTGAGGCACTATTGTGAACAGGATTGTTTTTTAATCTCTCTTTCTTCTCTTTCATTATTTGTGTGTAGGAAACACATGGATTTTGGGGTGTTAATTTTGTAGACTGCCACTTTACTATAGAAACATATTGTTTCTAGGAGCTTTTTTTAGAGTCTTTAGGATTTTCTAAGTATAATAAGTAGGGATAGCGTGACCTCTTCCTCTCCTGTCTAGATGCCTTGATATCTTTTTCTTGCCTAATTGCTATTGCCAGAATTTCCAGTACTATATTGAATAGAAGTGGTGAGAGTGTGCAACTCTCACTCTCAAAGAACCAGCTCTTGGTTTCATTGATCTTTCAGATTGTTTTTTGGGCTTCCATCTCATTAATTTCTACCCTGTAGAACTGTAACACTATAGTCTCATCGTTCATCAATTTGTTCAAGCGGGCACCAGTAACGTCTCCATTGTGAGACTTGTTGTTACAGTTTTTGGCATATCGAATACGCCACTGGTAGCTTGCCAGGCTCTCCAAGAGGGACGGATGAGTCGAACCTAGGTCAGCCTTGTGCAAGGCAAACGCCCTACCCGCTGTGCTATCGCTCAAGTATAATTTCTACCCTAAGTTTTATTATTTCCTTCCTCCTGCCTAGTTTGAGCTCCTTTTGTTGGTCATTTTCCAAGATCTTGGGAGGTTAGGTTACTTATGTGGACTCACTCTTCCTTCCTGAGGAATGCTTATGGAACTATAAACTTTCCTCTTACCACAGCTTTTGCTGTCTCCCGTAAGTTCTGGTAACTTGTTTCTTCATTCTCGTTTGTTTCCAGGAATCTTTTGACTTCCTCTTTGCTTTCCTTTCTAAGCCACTGGTTGTTCTATAGTGTTGCTCCTGATTTTAGAGACAAAGTTTCTAAATGTTCACTATTAAGTATGGTGTATTAGTAGTCTTTTATTTAGACATTCTTTATTGTAAGCTAAGAATTTAATAAAGGTGTTCTTTATTAAGTTGAGAATCCCTTCTATCCCTTGGCTGCTGAGAGATATTTTTCAGCCAAAAAATAAAATATTTTATTAAATATTTTTCCTGCACCTATTGATAGAATTCTGTGATTTTTTTCAATTTTAGTTTATTGGTATGATGGATTACATTAATTTCCTTTCTTTTTGGTGATTCCAGGAATCCAACCTAGGGTCTCACACATGCAAGGCCAGGTGCTCTACCACTAAGCCAAATCCCTGACCCTAATTTCTAAAGGGTGAGTTATCCTTGGATACCTGAAATAAATCTCACTTAATCAGGGTCTATAGCTATTTTTCTATATTGTTTGGCTTAATTTGCAATTATTTTGTTGAAGATTTTTATATCTCTATTCAAGAGAGATACTGATCGTCAACTTTCTTTTCTTTTTGAGGGGAAAAAGGAGTCTGGGCCATACTCAGCAGTGCTCAGAGCTTACACTTGACTCTGTGCTCAGGGATAACTCCTAGTAGTACTCAGGCGACCATATGCAGTGTCAGGGATCAAACCAGGGTCAGATGTTTGCAAGACAAAGCCTTAACTCCTGTACTATCTCTCTGACCCTCTTTTCTTGGAATGTGTCTGACTTGTTTTGGTATTTCTTATAATGTGTTTGGCTGCAGAGCTTCTAAGATGAAAATAATTGGAAAATGTTGCCACTGCTTCTGTCTTCTGGAAGATATTATAGATGAGTGGTCTAATTTCTTCCTTAAAGTTTAGGTAGAATTCATTACCTAACACATTTGGGCCTGGTTCTTTTTGTTCAGAAGGTTTTTAATTATTGATTCAATTTCTTCAATAGTTTGAAACCTTCCACATTGTTTATTTATTGCACAAACTTTGACATCCTGTGTATTCTAGGATATGATTGCTAATTGCAACTAATTTTGATGGGTAGTATTTTAAAATTTTCCTTTGGGATTTTTTTTCTCTTGCACTTGTTTGGTTGGCCTGTTTCTCTGCTCTCTCATGAGGCATGCCCTCTGCCTTCAAGCCGCAGCCACAGTTGACTTGTGCTATGCCACTTCCAAACACTGAGGGATTTTCCAACTGTCTTTCTGCTAGTGCTTTGTAATTTCAGTCTCTTGTGGTCTGAGAGAAGACATGGTATGATTTATAGTCTTTTAAATTTGTAAGGCATGTTTTAGGGCTGAAAATGTGGTCTAGCTGGGTACATCTCGCAAGTGACTTGGGAAGCCTCATGTCTTCTGCTGCTATTGAAAAAGATGGACCAGAGATGCCAATTCCATGCTTTGATTGATGGTCCTGTTGACTTCAATGATTGTTTTTGTTTTCTGTTTCTGGATCTGTCAGTTTCGGGTTTGGGATGTCAAAGTCTCCAGCCATGAGAGAGGATTCACCCAATTTTATGTGTTTGGGTTTTCCTGGGTTCCTTTCCCTTTTCTGTGTTGCTCTTGTTGTGATGACTTTTGCTTGCACACTTGACTGTGGTGCCCTGAAGTTTGTATATGGCGTTGTTGTTGTGGCATGAGGGGTCACAAAGGCCATCCCACCAGGATCACACATGCACCTCCACTCCTGCAAGCAAACACTCTAATCTTCAGCTACCTCTGGGCCCCCATCCTCATGCCTTGATGAGCCCCTGTGGGCTGAACGCACAGTTAGTGTGTTACAGCTGTTCAGAGACCTGATCTATTATTATGTAATTCCCTTTACTATCCCAAATCATTTTCTTTGCTCTGAAGTCTGCTCTTTCTGAAATTAATATGGTTACAAGCATATATAATCAAAGATGATGTTGCTGTTATTTTGAAAAAGCTGTTTTCTGCCATATTCTTTCTTAATCAAAGAAAATAAGTTGTGATTTTGCTATCGTTTACTTCTTTTTTAAAAAAAATTAGAATTGAGTCTCTAATATTTTCCCTTTAACAGAAAAACTATTTTAATATTTCTTGCAATAAGTACTGCAGGATAGTAGTGGTCTCCCCAAGTTTTGTTTTTTAAAGAAAGTTCTAGTTTGGGCTGGAGCATTAATACAGTGGCTAGGGCACTCACCTTGCACATGTCTTACCAGGTTTCTATCCCTGGTGTCCCATTTGATCCCCCAAACATCACCAGGAACAATCCCTCAATACTGTCAGTTATGTCCCAAACACACACACACACACACACACACACACACACACACACACAGAGTATAGTTCTTCACTCTGTAAAATTCCCTTTCCCTTCCCTTTGTTATTCTCGCTGGAGGTGTGGTGCCAGGCTGTGGTGCTCACACAGTTTCAGCTCTGGGGCCTGCTGGCAGCCACAGGGCAGGGGGCAGTGTTCACGCCCGTGAATATGGCTCTCAGTGACCTTTGTGCTCCTTCCATGGTGGTGCTTGCACGCTTGCTTACCAGGGGTGCCACACCACAACGTGGTGCATATGCATCTTTTCTGGTGCAGTGCTCGTCTGAGGATGCTCCCCTCTTTGTGGTACTTATTTGTACCTGGATGTGGTGTGGTCAGAAATTACAGCACCATGGGGCTGGAGCGATAGCACAGCGAGTCGGGTGTTTGCCATGCACTCGGCCAACCCAGGTTTGATTCTCAGCATTTCATATGGTCCCCCGAGCACCGCCAGGAGTAATTCCTGAGTGTATGAGCCAGGAGTAACCCCTGTGCATCGCCGGGTGTGACCCAAAAGCAAAAAAAAAAAAAAAGAAGTTACACCAGCAGGGATCTCAGATGGCAGAGCTGCCAGGGAAATATTCCGTACACATGGGGCACAAGGAATTTAACTCACAATAAGCTTACAGTGCATAAGATCCAAGCCCTTCTGCTATCCCTCCAGCCCCTTTTCATTCACTTTTGAAGGGTAATACCACAGGGCACAATTCTACATTGGCATGTTCCTTCCCCAACCCCCAGTACTAGTTTAAATACTTCACCCTACTCTCTTCATTTTCTTTTTACTTTTTTGGTTTTGGGGTTACACCCAGTGGTACTCAGGGCTTACACCTAGCTCTGCATTCAGTGATCACTCCTGGCAGGACTCAGGGGACCATATGGGGTGCCAGGGATAGAACCTGGGTCTGCCATGTGCAAGGCAAGACCTTAATTGCCATACTATCCCTCTGCCCCCCCCCGCCCCTTTCTTCTTGATTGTATCTATGGTTTTGAGAAATCAGAAATAATTCTGATATTTCTCCTCTATAGGAAAGGTATTATTTTCTTCTGACTTTCCATACTATTACTCTTCTTTAGCTTTGATTCTCTGCAGTTTGCTTTTAATATCCTGTGGTATAGTTTGGTTTGGGGAACATTTATCCAAGTTGATGTGCTTTGAGTTTGTATCTGACATTAATTTAAGTACATCCTCAATTATTTTTATTTTGAATATTTTTCCTCTTCCTTTCTTTGTTCTCCTGGTATTCCTATAATGCATTTTTTTTGTAGCTGTCTCACTGTCCTTTTTTTTTTCTGTATCATTTTTATTGAATCACTATGAGATACACAGTATAAAGCTGTTCACGATTGGGTTTCAGTCATACACAATGTTCCAACACCTGTCACTTCTTCACCAGTGCACATTTCCCACCACCAATGTTCCCAGTTTTCCAGTTTCCCTCACACCCCCACCCCCTAACCCCTAACCTGCCTCTGGCAGGCATCTCTCTCTCTCTCTCTCTCTTTCTCTCTCTCTCTCTCTCTCTCTCTCTCTCTCTCTCTCTCCTTCTCTCTCCCCTCCTTTTCCTTTTGGCATTATGGTTTGCATTTCAGGTACTGAAAGGTTATCATGTTTGTCCTTTACCTCCTTTCAGCACTCTGCCCCATTGTTCTTACACAGTCTGTTGCTTATCTCCAGTTTTCTTCCCCTTTGCTTTCCTGGGTTAGAAGGCTCTGTTGACAAACCATCATGTTCATATTCTTTCCTCTACTATGTTCGTTTGACTAACAGACTCATCAAAGGCATCCTACATTTCTGTTAGTGTTTTTGCTCATTCACATTCCTTTTTGATCCTTTCCTAATATGTCCAGCTCTCTGGCCATTTGTTCTTTCATGTTGTCTGCTTTATCCATTTGAATCCTTAGGATATTTATCAGTGGCTTTAAATTCCTGCTCTGATCATTCCGATACTTCTGCCATGCCTTAGTTTGTCACTTGCTCTGTCTCTCCTAACTGTTTTCTGCCTTTTTCTATGCCTTGTGACTTTTTCTCTGTCCATGTGAGCCTTATATACCAGGTTATCAGAAATACTGTAAATAGACGATAATAATACGATGGTAGAGGTAGGGCAGGAACTGTTCTATCATCCTGTGATTAGATCTTCTCAATCTTTTAGTGACCCTCTGCCTCTGAACTAGGAGATATAGAATTTTTTTTTTAATAATATGGGGATGGTTTCTTCCCCTTTCATTGGTAGATGATGGTTAGAGTGGGCTACGCTACATTGGGTGTTTTTCTTCTCTCAGTCCTCTGGGATCTCACAATCTGACAAAACAGTAAATAGGCATTGGTAAAAATAATTTTTCCTGAGACAAAAATAGTTTGTCCTGGCATATTCCATACTGGTTCTTTTCCCCATCACCCTGTGGAAAATAAGGAAATTGTTCTCCTGGATTTTTTGGGAGAACCTGATCAAGTCACTCCTACGACTTGGGTCCTGCGTAGGGTCATGGAACCTCTGATTTGTCCTTTCCAAGACAACATCAACCCCCCGGCTCCTCCCTCCCCCTCACTCTGGACCTGGTGCTGCAGAGGTGGTCTCTGGCACTGCCCTCCTATCAGTTGTCTTCCTGTGTCTTCAATTTGGCCATGGCCCCAGGAGTTTGCTCTGAGTCCTTCCTTTTCTGATAAAGCAGAGTAAACTCATTGTTCTCTTGGTATTGCGCAAACTTCACTGGGCAGAGGGATGACTTTCTCGTCGCTTACATGCTGTGCTGGAAGCCAGGATGGTGGATTTTCCCACCTTTTCATGTCCTGTCTCAAGGATAGCCAATCAGTGTGGGTGAAACAGAGACACTTGGGCCTGTTCTCTGTTCCCTTGAAACTGAGCTTTAGATCCTGGCCTCATTCAATCTGTGTGACTTCAGACCTTTTTGCAGCCATTTCTCTCCTGATCAGACTCCCCCATTTTAACAGAGTAATCGGGTAGACTGTGGATATGTGGTTCATTTGGGTTCAGGATCCAAGTGAACTGTTCTTGTTTTTGTTTTAAATGCCAGGAATGGAACTCAGGACCTCATATTTGTGTAGCAAGAACTTAACCACTTGAGCCCCTAGAACCTCTAGATCACACAGGTTCTCAAACTGATTTGGCTACTGCCCCATTTGCAGAAAAACAAAAATCACTCGGTGCCATCTGATAATCTGCCTTCTTTAATTGAACAGACAGAAAACACCCCTTCGCTGCATCTAAGTGTACAACTTCCCCTGTCACTGCAGCCCCTCCTGGGAGGGTAGCCCCGTGCCCAGAAGGGTTCTGCTCCCTAAGAGGGGGGTGAGACTGGATATTGGTCATTAATTCTTCTTTACCTATCAGGCAGAATGGATAGAGGTGAGTAGAAAGTGCCTAGCTCCCTAGCGAGGTGTCATGGGTGATTTTAATTTGACAGGATGGGGAATTTTAGTTTTTATATATTCCTGCCTTTCTTAAATGCTATCAAATGAGCGTGTGTTATTTTTATACTCAGGGGGAGGATAAGCAGGGTGATGTTTTAGCCGTGGATGTCTGGAAGTGTGTTTTCCCTGCAGTGTGCAAGATGAATGTTCACCGGCGCTGCGAGACCAACGTGGCCCCCAACTGTGGAGTGGACGCTAGAGGGATCGCAAAAGTGCTGGCAGACCTGGGCGTCACCCCAGACAAAATCACCAACAGTGGCCAGAGGAGGAAAAAGGTAACAGGAAAGCTAGTGGGAAGAGTTTCTGGAGCACTCGGCGGCCTTGTTTCTTTGCTCCTCTGTGCCAGCTTCCTGAGAAGGCTCTGGTAGAGCTGATGAGGTAGCTGGATTGAGACTCGGATCTCAAAACAACCTGCATTCACAGAAACAGTTGAGTCACCTTTAGTCCTAAGAGCGGAGGTAGGCCAAGCGAGTCTCACATGCTGTGTTTTTCAGAGGAATGAAAAGTTCTAGAAGGGCTCTTTGGAATTTCCTCTAGAAAAACCAGGACTTGCTAGACCAGGATAAAAATTTCTCTGCCTCCAGGACCATGTCAGGGTTAGAACTTTGTCCCAGTATCACCTTATAGAGGATAAGTGGATGAAGAACTGGAACCACATTCTTTTCTGGGGAGCAGGCTTCACAGACTTGCCACAGTGCGTTTGTTCAGCCACTTGGGGAGCAGTGTGAAGGCCTCCCAAGCCCACCCCCCCAGGAGCTGGGCACTTCCGTTAGAGACCCAAGTCCTGCCTGTACTGGCTGTCATTCTGAGTACCAGTACCAAGGGATCATTTACTAACCTGCCAAGCCAGGGCCACAGATGTCAAGAGAGCTAATGGCCTCTGTGATATTTTGTCTGAAGGCTCTTCTTATCCTTGGCCACTAGCCTAGGAAATGTAAGCAGACCACTAAGAAGTCAATAGTTCTGAGAACACTGGAGCTGAGTTCCCAGGGCAAGAAACCCCTGCCCAGGGCTGGGCCAATGGGCATAGAGGGCACGGTGGGTGTCGGGCTGTCTCTGCATCTCCACAAAGTCTTAACTCTGCTGCCTCTTCTGTTTCAATTCCAATATGTGCTCCCTACCTCCGCCACCTCCCCTGCCCCCCAGTTTCTCTGCATTTCTCTTATCCTTGGAGAACCTACCCCACCCTTTGCCTGTGCATGGGCCAGTGTAGTTTGCTTCCCTCGTCTTTAACTTCTTTACCTTCCCAGTAAGTAAAGCTCTTTTGCAAGGCTTGGAGAGGAAAACAAACATTCTCCTCCTGGGTTAACTGAGATTTTTTTGTACTAGTGGCCCTTCTTTGCCCTGCAAATCCCACTGGTGGAAACAGGACTTCAATCATTGACCCAAGGAATCGGGAGTGCAAGCAGAATGTCAGCATCCAAGAATGTTAGGGCTCCGCTTACAAGACAGGTTAAGCAAACACCCCAGGAATAGACCACGTTGAACCATTTATGAGCTCTGAGAGAGCCTTTGGCAGACAGCCTGGTTCTTTGCCTAGCTAGAAGGCCATGGGGATAGAAAATTTATCAATTATCCAGAAACAGTGAGAAGAAAGCTCAGTGCCTGCCCCTCTCTCAACTCGACATGGCCTGCAAGTCCATTGGCCAAGCAGCATCCATTTCCATTCCATGGGGTTCCGTGGTAAGAAGCCACCATGGACACATTTTGTGAAAGATAGACAACAGAACAACAGTCCTGGTATCATTGTTGCTGCAGACCTCTGGTGCAAAAGTTGTAATAATCTAAAAGAGCCATGCAGTGGCTTGGGTGGGTGTGAGAGGGCGGGAGGGACGTGCCCAGGACCACAAGTGAAAAGGGCTTTGCAAGAGAATCAGTGTTGCTGTCTTGGCTCCCTTCACATTTACTCTGGCATCATCTAGAAGGTCATGTGCTCATACTGGTGGATCGAGAGTGACAGGGAAATGCTCAGCACCTTTCTGTTCAAGGCTCTGGCTGGAATGGGAACATCATATGGATATTGCAGGACTGGAGAGAGGACAGAGGTGAAGGTACTTGACATGCATGTGGCTGACTCTTACTAGATTCCTGGCACCACACATCCTCAGAGTTCCTCCAAGAGTGATACCTGAGCACTGCTGGGTGTATACGTGTATGTAACACACCTCCCCCTGACACTCTTGCCACCACTACCACCAATGGATATAGCACATCTACAAAAGGAAATATTTCTCTGCTGGCATCCTATTGAAATTTGCCAACATTTTCCGTTTATATTATTATCACTTAGTGTAAATAACTTTTGGGGGAGAAAGCCACCTAGATTCCCCACTATTGGTAGTGCTCAGGGGTGCATGTGGGGCCAGAGATTAAACCCACAGCCCTGTCTCTGCCTTTGGACTAACTCCCAGACCTAGAATAAATAAGTTATTTCTATAAAAAATCAAATTTGTTTTCAAATATTGAGATGCCCCTGAAAAGTACGGAATAATTGTTATGTGCAGGAGCACATAAATAATTGTTATGAGAACTGGAAAGGACCTTACCCCCAAAGAGTGTATCGTTCCAGGCGAGTGTGTTGCAGATGTTAACCCCAGCAGCTGAAGGGGATAATAAATGCCAGTGACCATTAAAGACAAGTGTCTGATTCCTGTGAATGAAACCGTGTGTCTTGCGTGGCTACGCTTGCAGGAGCAGTGAGGTTAGGGATTGCTCTAGCTCGGGGAGGTCAGCTATACCTGAGTAGAATGAAAATGGGGCCAGTTGAAATCGCTCGCTTTCTTCCCCATGGCTGGCAGTGAAGCCTCGAGGCTGTGCCTTCAGAATGCCAATTCCACAAGAGCTTTGCACTGGGGGTGCCAAGGGCCCAGCTGTGTCAGGATGGCCGTGACTTCAGGGAAACCCAGCACCCTCCTTTCTGACTCGTCTGCCTTCTCTCTCTCCTTCTCTCCAGCTTATCGCCGGTGCAGAGTCCCCGCAGATGGCATCTGGCAACTCACCATCGGAGGAAGATCGATCCAAGTCTGCACCCACCTCCCCGTGTGACCAGGGTGAGAATTTCCAATTGGCGTCTTTCCTTGGAGCCGGCCCTTGGAGGGCCCCGGTTGCTGAGGCCTCTCTCTGACGGGCCCTGTGAGCGGCATTCTGGAAGCTCTTCAGACGCAGCGTGCCTCTCCCTCACCCACTGTGCTTTCTCCCCGGGTCTTTCTGGGAGCTGGCATCTACGTGGTTGTGGCGGCCGTCCAGCCCTTCCAGGATAGAGAAAGGAAGGGCATGTGACTGGCCTCCTGTTGCCTGGTGCAGCCCCTTCTTCTCCCTCAGCACCAGTGTGTACTCCTGGCTTCACGGGGCTGCTCAGTTGCTTTGAACCTCCTCCATCTTTCATCATCACTCCCAAACCTGAGCTCAGGCCAGGAGTGAGGGGATGTCCTGGGTGGGGTGCAGGCTGGGGGTGGGGTAGAAAGACATAACTGGAAAAGAAACTGGAGACCTAGTGGAGAGAGAGCGCCTGCTCTTGGCCTGACCCCTCCCTGACCCCGCAGCTCCAGAAGTCTCCTTGTTTCCTGTAAAAAACATGGTTCAAGTCATTGGAAGATTCTCAGATCTGTAGGCATCCAGGAATGCTGAGGCTCAGGAGGGGTTTTGCACATTTAAGCCCTGCTCTGGGGACCAGAAATAGACATGACCCGGAAGGAAAGCTGTGTCTGCAGAGCGACGGTAATTGTGAATGCACAGTGCTAGCGCCTGGGTTCTCTGCTGTGGCCTTTGCATCCGTATCTCATCTGGAAGCTTAGCACACCTCAGGGTCGGTGCACCTTGACTGCTACACCAGCCCTGTTCGCACCCACAGCCAGTGGCCCTGGGAGATCTGCAGACACACCATGCTTTCGACTCAGCAGCTGTGCTTTATCTGCAGGGCCTTCCTGGGCCTTGTGGCGATCCGGATGGTTCCTGGGTGGGCAACTGAAGGTCCCAGGGTTGAAATCCTTTGTCTAAGGTCTAGGAGGGAGTCAGTGGTCAGAGGTTGCCCCTCTCCACTTAGGGGCCCCCCTCAGAATCCATACCATCATCAGCCCTCTCTGGGGGTCGGGGGTGTCGCCCTCCTGATCCAGGAGTAAAACAGACATCTGCAGGAGCAAAGCCACCCGAGGCTCTCACATAATGGCTCTGAGCTGCTCTTCATGCTGTTCTGGTTAACCTTCTGCCAATTTGTGCTCTGTTTCTTTCCAAGATCAATTTGACCCATTAAGCCAATAAGTCAAATATGACAGTGTTCTCCAGATTTATAGGTGTTAACCCAGACTGGTGAGAGTATTTTCATCTTTCCCGGTTTATTTCCAAGAACTTCAGAGACAAGGTCTTATGGTAAAGAGATCACAGTAGAGTGAATGGACCGTGAATTTCAGACCCGGCTTTCTACCCAGTGTTCCTTCCAGCCTTGGAGCCTTGTGGTGCCTCTCGGGCACTTGCTCTGCCTTTGGTCTTCCCTTGCGGGTTCTAATCTTGGCAACCGAATGAGCTCGAGGATGCAGAATCCCCTGTTAGCAAGACATAACATCATTGCGCAACAGAAATAAGACAGTTTTCTTTCACTCATTCTAAGGATATATCAAAGACATCGTATTCCAACTCGGCACTCTCAAATACTTCCATTTTGTCTTTCAAAATTCATTTTAATAACTTGCACGGGAGATTATTAGCTCTCTATTGAGACTAAAAGTTTAGTCGAGACTCAGTGACAGAAGAGTAATTGACTGTCAACTCAGGTTGCTCCGTCTTCCCGCTGCCCCCAGATCTCAGAGGAACCAAACTCCGGCTCCAAGGGAGCCCTCATGGGCTTCCAGACTGCAGAGAAGGGACCAGATCCCTTGCGGACTAACGACACTCACGCTTTTGATTTCCAAGGATTAATGATGTCTGTGATCCAAGTTACTCGTGAGTGTCTTTTAGAATCAGTTCATGCTTGACATGCCCATTTCTACACCAGGGAGTGTGTGCCTTAGTGAATGAATAGCTAACAGTAAAGCTTCTGCAAACAGAAAAGGTCAAAGGATTCTCCAATGTCATCACCCCTGGCTAATTCAGGTCACATACTCTGGAGGGCCACAAGACTGTCTCAGAGTTGTGAAATTGTGCTGAGGAATCCCTGCCCCGTTTGAGATAAACCTGCAGCATGTCACTCTTGGGAAGCAATTCTTTGGTTAATGATAAGCCCGCTGCTCGTTTTGTTAAATAACCTGTGTGAGTTGGGTATTTGCAATAGGCCTGGCAGCAAGGCCAGGTAACGTCCTTTAGAAGGTAAAGGCCCTCCCGTCCCAACTCTTGAAATAATCCCCTCACCAGTGATCACCCGGTGACAAGTCTCATTTAGTGGTTGTGCTTATCTTCAAACCAGCCAGAACAGAAAGGTACCCCTTACCTCTGGGACTCGGCAGGTGTCCAGAAATGATCAGGATGCTTGCATCACTCTCACAGTAATGAGGACTGTTACTAGACGGAGAGGTAGGTGGGGACATGGATGGTCCCAGAGTCATCCTAATGAGTTGTTTGACAGTGATAAATTTGCCTCCTCTTTACTTGCTTAGACTCAGCTGTCACCAGTAGAAGTGTGTCTAGCAAGGGCCAGGAATATGGTTCAAGAGGCAGCACACATTTTAGGCATGTGCAGGGCCCTGATTCAATCCCTGGCACTCCATGGCACTAACCAGCATAGCCTTGGTGGCCCCAGCACCTAACCATCAGTCCTGCATCTCTGGACCTGAGCATCTCTAAGAAGTGCCTTGGGGGCACCCTGAGTATGCTGGGAATGGGCTCTATCAGATAATTCTTTTAAGTGCGATCAGTGAATAAAGCAACTTGTAAGGAGTACGACTGTGGATTTGTTGCAATAATGAGCAACAGAGAGGTGTTCCGAATGGACAGACGTGGTGTTCTGCGTGGTGATTCCGGGGGAGGACTTGAGGGGTAGGAATTAATGCAGTGTCTTGTCACTCTTGTCCCCAGAAATAAAAGAACTTGAAAACAACATCCGGAAGGCCTTGTCATTTGACAACCGAGGGGAGGAGCATAGGGCAGCGGCGTCCTCAGGTGATGGCCAGCTGGCAAGCCCCGGAGAGAACGGCGAAGTCCGGCAGGGCCAGGCCAAGCGCCTGGGCCTGGATGAGTTCAACTTCATCAAGGTGTTGGGCAAAGGCAGCTTTGGCAAGGTCTGTGGTGTGGGGGCGAATCGATGGTTTCCTCTACCCGGGGTACCACCTCAAGTGTTGCATCTAATATTAAGCGATGAGCATCTCAGTCTGCTTTTGGTAGTTTGTCCTTCCTTGCTGGCCAGAGCGGGGGCCATGCCTTGCTTGCGCTCAGCCCCAGTTTGTTTCCCAGCATCACACAGAGCCAAACATCAAGAAGTGTAGCCCTGAAGACCTGCCGGCACTTCCGGGGCAGCCTGGATAGTCCCCAGAAGTGCAGGGCCCAAACAGCATCCCGTTACTGATGGGCCCCGGTTTAGAGTCCGTGGGAGGAACCCCAGACTTCTTGAGCACCATTTGGGAGATACTCACTGCTTGAAAAATACATTGGGAGAGATAGTTCAAATGGTCCATTATCTTGCTAATATCTGTGACCCCTGAGTTTGATCCCTGACATCACATAGTCCTAAGCTCCACTGGGCCTGGACCACAAACCAGCAGACCCCTCAGTGCTGGAACTGGCCTCTGTGAAATAGTAAAGCAGTGGAGCTGGAAAGATAGTCCAGTGGGTAGAGTGCTGGCCTATATTCCCATCTCAGGTACGGTCCCTGTCTCCACAGATGATCCCCTAAGCCCCACCAGGAGTGATCCCGGAACATAGAACCAGGAGTAAGCCCTGACACTAGGGGTGTGGAAAAACAAAATAAAGTAATAAATTGTAATTGTTGTATTGGGATGTGTTGTATTTCCCCCAGCAGTTTAAAGTGCTGTTTTGGCACCAGAGAGATAGTATAGTAATTAGATGCTTGCTTAGCATGTGGCATATCCACGTTCCATCCCTGCATCCCATATCGTCCCCCAGACTACTCTAAGGAGTGATCAGTCCCTGAGTGCAGAACCAAGAGTGAGTCCTGAACACTGCTGGGTGTAGCCCAAGAACCAAAACAGTAAATAAATAATAAAGCCAAGCTCGTGTTTTGAGTATAATTGAACAAGGACTTTGGAAGATGTGTCACCTTGTGGCCGCTGCTTCCATACCCCTGGAATAACTGGCCTGCTTTTGGTCACCTGCAGGTCATGTTGGCAGAGCTCAAAGGCAAAGATGAAGTGTATGCTGTGAAGGTCCTGAAGAAGGACGTTATTCTCCAGGACGATGACGTGGACTGCACGATGACGGAGAAGAGGATTTTGGCTCTGGCTCGGAAACACCCGTACCTAACCCAACTCTACTGCTGCTTCCAGACCAAGGTACGCTCGGGAAGGGGCGGGTGGGCTACAATCTAGGGGAAATTCCACCAGGCCTTGCTCTCTTGGCTGGCAGATTTTAAAAAAAACAAAACCCTACATTCTTTTTCTCAAAGAATGGTCTTGTAATGTGGAATGGGTTTCACCCTCGAAAAATATCAGCCTCATCTATTTGACTAGCCTCATCATTTTGAAGGGCCTGGAATGTTCCACCCAGGGCTGGACTTGTGAAGAAGAGAACAATGGGACTCAGGCAAACAGAGCTGGACCAATCCGCCTGGCTAAGCCCCGAGTTTACTTCTTGGAGAAAACAACAAGTGGGGTCAGACCTTGCTCTGCTCCTAACTTTTGATCAGTAGACAAGTGTCTGGACCTTTTTATCCAGACCTCAAGTCAAATGGAAAAAAAAACTAAATGCACCTAAATGTCCTAACTGGACCCTAACTCTTCTAAATGTGGCACTGTGGCACGAGGTTCAGGATGCCAGCACATGCTCAAAATGCGACAGGGACATGCAAGTGGAAAGTGACATTTCAGTGTCTCACACAGGAGCCCAGAACCAGGAGAGGGCAGCAAAGAAACAAGGATAATCTAGCTTCCTGCTGGGATCCAGCCTGTCTTTCCCTTCTTGGTGGAAAAGAGAACCGCCAACAGTCTTCATGAAGTTCTTGATCCTCCCCTTATCTCATCTTTTATTTGGGGGGGCACAGGGGCTAAAGTCTTTAGTGTACCATAGATTTGTAGCCCAAGGCTTCCTGAGAAGGCAAAGGTCCCCTTTGATAGTCCCCGCCCTAAGCCCAGACCTGGAAGTTGCTACCCCAAAGCACTGGTCCTTACCGCTTGCCTCGCATTCACCCCTCAGTTGTGGCAAGCGTAGGTCTCTCCGCACTGAGAATTTCTACTCACTCATTTGGTCATTTCACGGATTCTTCTTCTAGTTCGTGGTATTGAAATCTAACTGTGGGTGCAGTGATGGAGACACAGTGGTGGGCAAGCCCCAGCCCCTGACCCTGGGATTGCAGACTATGGGTGATGGTGCCCTGCCATGACTTGGGGGTTGTGTGAGGGAGCGATCTTCCACATCTGGTAGCGATGGTGCAAACCCATCGGCATCCAGCTTGAGGTCATGCATGATTCGGGCCTGGCCACCAGCCCGTCGAGTGACCACATCAGTGCCCCCCGAGAGTGAGTGGGGCTTTTCTGTAGCAAACTTTTCTAGCCCTGGCACATCTGTTCTGATCACAGTCTGTGCATGGATCTGGAAGGGGAGACAAGTCAATGAAATCCCCCTGCTTTTGAACAAAGAAAAGTTCAGACCGACGCATTAAGTTAATGGCTTTCATCATGGTCAGATTAAAACCAAAGGGTGATAGATCAATAGTTCAATTCTTGTTTGCATGCAGCCAACCCAGATTTGATCCCTATCACTCCATAGGGTTCCCCAAGCCCCACCAGGAGTGATGTAGAGCCAGGAGTAAGTCCTGAGCACAGCCAGGTGTGGCCCAAAAACAAACAAAGCCAAACAATGGATTTTACTGTATGCTGTGTGTTATTTGGGGTGCAAGAGTAAAATAACTCCCTAAAATAACTAGGGAAGTTAGAAAATGTAATTAACCATGAAGCATCTGGTAGAAAAGGGAGGTGGAGAACTTTATTTTCAGGCAAGATGGAAGGGCCTCATTCTCCTCAAGTTCTCTCTCCCAGCTCAAACACCCCCTTTCTTACCTCATAAAGACTCTCTGCTCGCCAAGACCGATGTACATTTTAAACCATCTACTGACATGAATGAAAAAGTAAAATTTTTATATTAGTTGAAATACCAGATGGCATTTCAGCGTATGACGTTGAACTCCAGTCATCTGCATTTCATATTTTCATACAGAACACTTGTTTCTCAGCTAAAAAGAAAATGTGACCTATTATTTCAGTGACTACGCAAATATATTTTGAGCATGGATAATGTACCAGTCACTATTAGACTTGGAGGTCATAAATCCCAAAACATGCCAACTTTGAATTTGGGGAGATTACTGCCCAGTGGGAGATGGACATCAAAGAGAATATTCTGATACTTGGTGGTTGATGAGCCATGTAGTTGATACATTGGAAACTCTGCAGAAAGCAGCTGGGAAGGCTTCCTGGAAGAGGTGGAATCTATGTTGATTGAGTAGCATTAGAAAGAGAATAAGGCAAGGAGATGACTGATAAAACTTCAAACTAATTTCATGATGACTTTTCCAACAGTAGAACAAAAGCATTCTGTATCCTGCTTCTCCTGTCATCCTATCGTTCATTGATTTGCTCGAGCGGGCACCAGTAACATCTCCATTGTGAGACTTGTTACTGTTTTTGGCATATCGAATACGCCACGGGTAGCTTGCCAGGCTCTGGCATATTGAATACACCACGGGTAGCATGCCAGGCTCTGCCATGTGGGCGGGATACTCTCAGTAGCTTGCCATTAGGCACCGTTCCCGCTCTGCATGGTCTCAGTTGGAGTCAGGGCTGGGGCTGGGGATGGAGAGTGAGCTCAGGAATTGTCCCCGGGCTTCCCTTGCAGTCACAGACGCCAGGCAAGGGTCGCCACTGGGTAGGTTTGTTTTTGCTTTTGCTTTTGCGTCGTTACAGGAAATAACATTTCTCAGGTATTTTTAGATTCTGGTGTGATCCCTATTGTGAAATCATGCCCTTCCATGTGTGTCCCACAAAGCCAGTCTTGGATAATTTCATCCTCGACTTTTCCTCTTTAAAGCATATTTGTCCCTGCTGCCGGGTTCCCAGCTCCCACCCACAGCCATTTCCGGCGTGGCCTGGGAAGTCTGCTCCAGGAGGGCCTGTGTGCGCTGTGGAGGAAGCAGAGGGTGAACTCCGAGAGAATTCCCTGGGTCAGCCTCCCTTGCTGCCCTAGGGGGAAATGCAGAATGGAAAAAAATCCTTAAAAAGCAACGGGAGACGTTTTTCAGATGAGCTTTAATACTGAGTGAGCGTGGGGTGAGAACTGCCGAGGAGTGTTCACAGTGTTCAGAAAACGCTGTCATTTCAGGACCTCTGATGTTTATTCTGACCATTAACACTGAGAAACAACAAATATGAAAGCAAAAAAAGGAGGGATAAATTAGTCTATATATAGCTTTTGTTGGGGGGGGCACCCAAGCTGTGCTCAGGGGCCCCATGTCCACTTCTGAGGACACTCAGCCAAACTACCAGATGGTTCCGTACAAAGGCCTGAGACTACACTGCCTGGGAATCCAGTCCGAGTCCCTGGGGATCAGCACGCTCACCCGTAAGAGACTCCACATGAAAATAGTCTCAGTAATCGTAAACAGAGTTCAGGAAAATAAGTGAAAGGTACAGAAGATATCAGATGCCCCACATCACTCTTCCGATGGCCTGAAACCGTTCTCACCCGATGTCAGGGCATGGCATGGCGCAACAACCCCCCTTAACTGGCGAGGGAAGAGCCGGGAGAGAGGGCCTGGTGCAGGGGTGCTGCTCAGACTCGCAGTGTGCTGAAAGGTATTCAGAGGTTATTGTATCTTGGGGAAGGGCTGGTTCGAGGCTTGTGGAGGACTGGCCGAGGATGGATGTGTGTGTGTGTGTGTGTGTGTGTGTGTGTGTGTGTGTGTGTGTGTATGTGCAGGCTGGTGGTGAGAAAGAAGAGCCTGTGCTGCTTGGTTCGAGGCTTTTGGAGGACTGGCTGAGGGTGTGTGTGTGTGTGTGTGTGTGTGTCTGTGTGTCTGTGTGTCTGTGTGTCTGTGTGCAGGCTGGTGGTGAGAAAGAAGAGCCCGTGCTGTGCTGCTTGGTTTGAGGCTTGTGGAGGACTGGCCGAGGATGTGTGTGTGTGTGTGTGTGTGTGTGTGTGTGTGTGTGTGTGTGTGTCTGTGTCTGTGTGTGTGTGTGTGTGTGTGTGTGTGTTGGGGTATGTGTGGAGGTTGTGTCTATGTGCAGGCTGGTGGTGAGAAAGAAGAGCCCATGCTGCTGAGAATCCAGTACAGCGGGTGGAGGGGAGCCCGGCCCGGGTCCTGTGGCCCTACGGGAGCTGCGCTGCCTGTTGAAGCCAAAGGTCGCCGAGTTTATCCCTGGCCCCAGGGCAGAAAGGCTGAGAGTGTCGGGTCCTGTCCCGAAGTTGCTGCTGCCTCCTGTAACTTCCTTGCCCCTAAGAAAATTTGGCATTTAAATATAAGACGTTTACTTTTGCTTTGATTTTATTTATTTTTTTGGTTTGGTTTTTGTTGCTTTTTAAAATGCATTGACGGGAGAGATAGGCAGAGGGCTGGAGTGCAGGTTCTGCCTGTGAGGCGGCCTGGGCTCAGTCCCCAGCACTGTATGCTCTCTGAGCACTGGGGTCCAAGCAGGGTAGGCTCTGTGCACAACCAGGTATGCCCCCCCCAAACAAACAAACAGCATCAAAAAATGAATAAACATGCCTTCCCTCGGGCACAGAGATGGGTCAGGCCTGGATTCAGAATACAGCACCGCATGGTCCCCTTCCTACCTCCAGGAGTGACCCCCTGCACTCCCCCTGAGCACAGGGCTGAGGGTAGCCCCTCGGTTTGCTGGCTGTGACCGAGCACCTTCCGAGGAAAGAAGAAACTGTCTTGCCTACTGTCAGCTGCCCTATGTGCTCTAACAGACAGCACAGCCAGTTCCTCCTGCAGATGGGAGACCAAGGCCCGGCGGGGTCTGTGACTCAGCGGCCCCCAGAAGTGCTGGGCCTCCGCTGGTGAGAATAGCGGGGGACGCCAGCCTGTGTCTGGAAACCCTTTTGTTTTCTGAAAGTGCCAGACAGTAGAGAACAAGACACAGGAGCTATGTGCGGAGTGCACCAGAGTGAGGTGCTGCCTCGTCCCTGGTGCTGTGGCCTTGCTTCGTGCCCGCCCCCCAGGTGTGTGCCTGGGGCATCGTGCCACCAGGTTCCTTCCAGGGGTCTTCAGCAAGGAGTGATGATTCCTGGCTCAAGGAACTTGGCATCTCATTGCAGCTTGCCCTTGGAGTCTCACTGCCGCCCCCTGGGAACCGTGCTGTCCCTCCGTCCTGCCAGGCTACGGCTTAGCTCTAACTTTTTCATTTTTAAAAATTGCTTTGAGGTTGGGGGCTCCAGTTGACAGTGCTTAGGCTGCTCCTAAATATGTACTCGGGAGTCAACCATACATGGTCCTGGGGATCAAAATGGGGTAGTCCGCATGCAAGGCGGGGATCTTCACCCATGTCTTATCTCTCCAACCCATAATAGGTTGTATTAAATGTTTGATCACAAAGAATATTTTGTTAATGCAGAACATTTGGTAAAAAGAGACAACAGCGATTCTGATAACTACTAACATCTTGATGTGTCTGTTTTCAGCTTAAAGATACATCTGTTGACGTTTATAAAATTTATAAAAAATTTAAAAATTATAAAACCACTGTAATCCCATTGCTTATTGATTTGCTTGAGCGGGCACCAGTAACGTATCCATTGTGAGACTTGATGTTACTGTTTTTGGCATATCGAATACGCCATGGGTAGCTTGCTAGGCTCTGCCATATGGACAAGATACTCTCGGTAGCTTGCCGGGTTCTCCGAGAGAGACAGAGGAATCTAATAGAATATAATATATAAAAATCTATAACTTACAGTATAGTTATATTTATAATTATTTTTATTATATTTATAATTTATAAAAATTTATGTGAATATACTATTTATAAAATTGACTTCCTGCTCCTACACTTTATAATAAGCTGCTTCCTTCAGTGCCCCAAGGGTAACTATTTGTTTGTTGTTGTCACTAAATAATTTTCTAGCCAGTGGTCTCTCGGGTTCTGTCATAATTGAAGATGTTTGGTCGAAGAATCCCGCCTTGGGAGGCTGCAGTCACCCACAGACGCTGAGCACTCTGTGGGGCTGGCAAGGACAGTCAGGGCTGGACGGCAGCAGAGAGAGAAGTGCCGCTTCTGTTCCTGCTCTCTCCGAGGCACCCCTCGGCCTGAGTGCAGCACTGGATGACCTGACTCTGAACAAGAGCCAAGTTTCTTTGCCTTTGTATCCAAACTCACACATGTTCCCCAGGTAGATTTCCCCTGCACTGAGGCATGTGCTTCCCCATTATCTGAAAAAGATTTGCTTCTTCATCTAAGCTGTGGTTTTCAGATAAGACCTGGTGGAGGTCAGACATTACCTCTATGGATACATGTGGGGTGTGTATGTGCTGTGTGGTGTATGATGTGTGGTATGTATACATGTGTGTTGGTATGTGGATACATGTGTGTGATGTGTGGGTTGTGAGTGTGTGGTATATGCGATGTGTGGGTGTGTATAAGTGTGGGTGTGTACATGTGTGTGGTGTGTGAGTGGTGTGTGGTGTATGTAACATTTATGTGCAGTGTGTGGTGTGTGTACATGTGTGGTGTGTGGGTGGTGAGTGTGTGACATATGTGGTGTGTGTACAGTGTGTGGTATGTATATACATGTGTGTGGTATGGGTGGTAAGTGTGGTGTATGTGATGTGTGGGTGGTGTATGTACATGGGTGTGTATATGTGTGTGGTGTGTGTAGTGAGTGTATGGTGTATGTGGTACGTGGGTGGTGCATGAATGTGGGTGTGTACGTGTGTGGTATGTGAGTGGTGTGTGGTGTATGTGGTGTGTATGTGCAGTGTGTGGTGTGTGTACGTGTGTATGGTATGTGGGTGGTGAGTATGTGACATGTGACGTGTGTATACAGTGTGTGTCATGTGGGTGGTGAGTGTGGTATATGTGGTATGTGGGTGGTGTATATGTGTGGGTGTATACATGTGTGTAGTGTGTATGGTGAGTGTGTTGTATGTGATGTGTGGATGGTGTATGTACGTGGGTGTGTACATGTGTGTGGTACGTGTAGTGAGTGTACAGTGTATGTGGTACATGGATGGTGCATGAGTGTGGGTGTGTACATGTGTGTGGTGTGTGAGTGGTGTGTGGTATATGTGGTGTGTATGTGCAGTGTGTGGTATGTGAACATGTATGTAGTGTGTGGATGGGTGGTGAGTGTGTGACATGCAGTGTGTGTGTACAGTGTGTGGTGTGTGTGTACATGTGTGTGGTGGGTGGGTGGTGAGTGTGGTGTATGTGGTGTGTGGGTGGTGTATGTGTGTGGTGTGTGTACCTGTGTGGTGTGTGTGTACCCCAGGTGTTCTGTGGCAGGAGCACCTTCCTGTGCCCCCTCCTATGTTGGGAACAGCCCGTTTTAGCTGCATCACACGTGATTTGGTCTTCCTTAAATTTAAGCTTTTTTTTTGAGGTATCACAGTATGCGTTTGTACTAAATCATTCAGCATGATGCTGCACCTCCACACCTCCCCATGTGTTGGGGCCTTCCTCAACCCCTAGTTCTCTGGTCCTGTCTCAGGGCTTGTTTCCTTGGGGGATTGCCTGATCCCTTCCTTTCTTCATACTCATCCCATATTTGTCTTTTACTTTCTGACTCACTTCACTTACATGCTAGATTAAGAAAAAAAATCTTCTGTTTTGTTGTTTGTTTTCTTTGGGGGGGCCACACCCGGCGATTGTCCGGGCTGACTCCTGTCTCTGCACTCAGGGGTCAGTCCTGTAATATTGCTCAGAGCACCATATGGGGTGCCCGGGATGAGACCTGGATCAGCCTCGTGCTAGACAAGCGCCCTCTCTGCTGTCCGATGGCTCCAGCCCACATGACAGTTTTTCTTAAAGTAAGATATCATCTGAAGAAAGGATTTCACTGATTAAAAATAGTGGCTGCAACTACCATTGAGAGTTTGTAGTAAATACTGAAGATTTTTATCCATCCATGTATAATTTGAGTAATATAATCAGGTACCACTGCCTGAAATTTCTCATGATAAATGTCCTTCCGTTACTGACATGGGCACATTTCTGGGCCAAAGAGATGATTTGGTGGATAGGGTTGTTTGCCTTTTGTGCAGCCGAACCAGGTTCTTTGATCCCCATCCCTGAGCCACACCAGGAGTTACCCCTAAAGAGAAGAGCCAGGAGTAAGCCCTAAGCACAACTAGGAGTGCCCCCCACCCCACAAAAACTAAAATAATGTGGGCACATTCTTGAGAGTTGAGCAGAGGTAGAATGGTAGAATTTGGGGAACAATCCATTCCTGTGTACTTCCTAAGTGATGTCTCTAATCTGACCTGCAGCCAAGCCTCTTGTAAATACTATCTAAAGGTCTGCGTTTAACTGCTCTGGTTCTCCAAAAAAAGGTCTTCCACCACAGAGAAATACGGGGGCAGAGCAAAGGTGAGGCCAGGTAGCACTGATGACGACTAAGTTCATCCTAAGAATCTGCTCTGTTGTCTTCACCTTATCAGGTGCCTTTGGGAGATAACAGGCCTGGAGCTCAAGTTCAAGAGGAGACGTCAGAGCAGATGTCAGGCAGTGACAGTGAAGGTAGTCTGAGGCACCTGCTCCGTGGCAAGCCTGTGCAAAAGCCCGTTTCCGACTCCTCTCCCAGCCCTGTGGACTGGAGATCATCTTAACCCGTTCTTCGGGAAGATAAGGAGGCTGAGTGTCAGGGAGACTCACTCACCGGAAAGGCTCATGCAAGGAACTAAGTGCAGGGTTTGGGGCTCCACTCTTGCTTCCTGTGGCAGCCGCGGTCCAATAGTGTGGAAGAGGAGAGGGCTCTTGGGAGAACAACAGGGAGAGAAAAGTGTGCGGGGATGGCCCCTCTTGTAGGGGATCCGTGCTGTCATGGTTCCCTGACTCATGCTCGTGTGGAGCAGGCGTGGGAAGGATGGCTGCTGGGGAAGGGCCGTGATGTGGTGTCGTGCAGTGCCGTTCAGGGAGTTTGGACTCGCTCTGGAGGATTCCTGGAAGGCATCTGCAAGAAGCTTGGACACATCATGGCAGCTGTGGGTCAGTGGAAGAAGAAACAGTAGAAAGAGCTGCTGGCCTGCGTGGGAGGTTTTTCAGTAACCCACAAGTCCAGACGCAGAAGGGGAGCACAGAGGGGCGAGTGGATCCATTTCCCCTCTGCATCTGGGGAGGCCGCCTCCTTGTGAAGAAGGGAACGTTCTCCCTGCTCTCTCTAGAAAATGTCCACGTGAACTCAGAGCTCAAGGGAAATGTGGACTTAGGTCGCTGCCAAATGGGCTAAGTGACCTCCACACTTTTAAGGGACCATTTACACACAGTTCAGTGAGTATGTAAGGATCGAATTTGAAGAGTTTCATCTTGAAATCTAAAACCCAAGGTCTGAGTTACCTAACTCGCTCACTACACAAAGCCCAGTTTCCTCGTGGGTTGATGCTAGATTCCACCCCCAATGCTGCTTATTGGATTTCAGAATTTACTTTTTTTAGTGTGTCTAATTTTAGATCCATGTTGAATTTTGATAATAGACGGAGGTTGTTTTCCAAGTGGGGTATTTGGTAGAGAAGTTTCTGCCCAGTCTATTGAGGTAATTCAGCCTCGGCTTAAGCAACGGCCTTTACCGTGTAAACTGAACTTTTTGTTCCAGTGGTCTCTGATATTTCAGATAACTCTGAAATATTTGGGCTTTGAAGAGCTTGCCAATCTGTGGGTACCTCCCAGCAGGCTGTTTGTGTTCGTGTTTGCCCTATTGATTTGTCGGGAGCACAGGATACAAGAAAGAGGGCACCGAGAGTCAAGGAACTCTGGTGCTTGCTCTGGCTTCTGCCACCGATGCCTGCTGAGCTGTTTCTCGGGCACTGATTTCCTCACTCATCACAGAGGCTGCGGCAGACACCGGAAGGACTTAGAAGATGTTCCATAGCACTGCTTTGATGCCATTCGACTTTATTTGCCCTCTGTCTTACCTGTTGCCCCCCCATCTCATGCCGAGTACCCCATGTACATGATTTTCACCTGTGTGCCCCCCATGGAATATCCTGTGGGTTCATGAGGATGCCGTATGCCTTCCCCTCCCAGTTGAGAAACATAACTTTATAGGATTCCCAAATGACCCTAAAGAAACAGTATGAAAATATAACTCTTTGGGAAAACACATGTGGGACCCTCAGAGGTTTAGTTATGGCTAACAAAAGTAAGAGCACAGTGATGAAATAGATAGGTAGTTCTTAATGTTCCCTTTTCAAAGCTTGATTTAATAATATTTTGTGGCTTGATCAAAAACTGTACATTCACAGGACTGTCATTCTGCCGCAGGGCCCCCAAATGAGTCACTTTCAGTGACTAAGAGTGCTAGAGAGCAAGATAGATCAGAAGAACCCTAAGTTGTCCCCTTTCAGCATCTTTTTCCAGAGGTCAGGGACATGGTTCAGTGGATGTGTGCATGTCTTGCATGCAGGAGACCTGGGCCCAACCCTCGGGTACTGCCCAAAACAAGAGGAAATAAAGGCATCACAAGGAAGCCACAATGAAGTTTCCCTCTGTCTTATCCTCTAAATAGATTTAATATTCTTTTCAGATCTCTCTACGAGATCTCAAGGTGAGTTAAGATCTTAGCTGCCTCTATGATGATCTTTTCTTACCAGGTAGTCACACTGTTCACGAACCAACTGAGAAAATCCTGCTGGCAGATGAGCCCTGTGAGACACAATAGCTTTATAAGGAGAAAACTCATCCCTGACCTGAGCCCACATTGTTTGTCGTGACAGCTGTGGCCTTTGGACAGGAGGGATGTCAAAAGAAAGAAGTGACAGAAAGCCAAGCTCCTTGCCAGAAAACATTTATACCCAACTAGAAGATTAATGCTTTGTCTGTCACTTATGTCTCTTAATGATGGCACTGCTTCTGGATCTGTGTTGCAAACTCGAATGCACTCAGCACTGTGGCGGATTAAGGTGAGACCACAGCTTTGCTTGTGTGTCCTTGCGAGTCCGATCACTTGTCCTCCTCACTACCTGACTCGAACTGTGACCTGGTGACAGCCCAGTGTGTCACATGCCCTTGGCTTCTCCACAGCTGCCCTGAGCGCTTCTCATCCACAGGAAGGCAGTGAGTTCTAGTGAGTTCTTGCTGGGTTCTTCCTTTCCTTCTTATCACTGGGGAGAAGAGGGACATAGACCAACACCAACTCCCCACTGGCAGAGGAAAAGGTCACTGGTTCCAGTAAAGGACACCTTGGGTGAAACTATCCCCCCAACGTCCAGGGAGCCTTGTCTTTGGAGGCTGCTGTCATTGTCTGAGAAAGGAGTGAGTGCTGGGTCCCTTGCACAGCTGCTCCCCATCTTCTAGTTCAAGGTCATTTCTGATTCATTATCAACAACAGCAGCACAGATGTATATAAGCGCATTATATGCAAGGCTTAATATCCCGCTTTTGGCATATATTATATCATTTGCTCTCCATAGCACACCCTCTGAGTGGAACTATTGTCCAGAATGGAGGTCACAGAGCAAAAGCATGGCAGATCCTAGATGCAAAGACAGGTAGTGGCTTCTAGAGACTTCATTTTACTGAATGTCCAAAGAAGATGAGTCCCCTAGGATCAGTGAGTGTCAACTAACCTCCCAGGAGACCCAGGTGCGAGTGGAATGATAATTGATTTATGCCGAGGTCACCAGGCCACTTGCGTCTGTTACTCAGGGCACTCTGGAATAGCACTCTGTGGATAGTATTCTCCAAAGACCAGTGTTTCTCCACCTTTTTTACAACTGTGGTCCCTTCTGACCTTATTTTCTTCCTGTCACCCCCTGTTCTACACTAGTTTCATGCCAAGCACCCCATTTATGTCACTTTTATGTGACTTTTACCTGTGGTCCTTTTGGAATATCCTGGGGACCCACAAGAGGCCCTTTGGCTCCCGGTTAAGAAATGCCGTTGTAGCCCATCCAAATTGTATTGGAAAAACAATGGAAGTCAAGAAAAAAAAAAAAAAGAAAGAAAAACAATGGAAGTCAAACCTGACCCTCTTCTTCCTGTGATGAGAGCGTTTTTTTCTGCAAAAGCAATAGGAAGTTGAAACATCTGCTTTTGAGCCTAGGAGAGTGTTTTGTTTTAACCACCATGTTCCAGGGAGAGTGCCAGGAGAGGTACAGGCAAAAATGATTCTTGTCAGTCAACCCTGTGGTGTGGCCGGAGGTAAAATTAACTCCTTTGTCAGTCAATGTGATCCTCACTTGGGATTTGTCAGCACTGTGTAATCCATTTTATCTGGAACTCTTGTGTCCAGGTTGCTGGGAAACTAAGCTCATTACCCAGCCTGGGTTCTTACTTCCTCATTGGCGGCTCCAAGGCTTATTTGAAGCCCGAGTGACTGACTCACACACAGGGCAGTGATGGGCTTGGGGCCTTCTTTTGTCCTCTGAAAAGGCACTGAAGGTGAAGGCCAGTGAGTGTTAGGGGATGGGCAAGGTTGGTAAAAAGGAATTCACTCTTACTGTCATTAATCCACCCTGGGTCCATGTTGGGTTTTTAGTTAATAACATAAATTTGACCTCCTGTTTCGATCTCTACTTGCCGAAGACTGTCTAGATCCAGCAATGCTAATGCTAAAACCTTACAAAATAGGACCAAATCAAACCTACTACTACCACTAATGCTGAAATTCTTCCATAGTTGAATTCACCAGAGGGGCTGGAGAGATAGTAGACTTTATTTAGTATAGGAGGTAAGACCTTACATCCCACTTACTATGGTTTGAATCCCTGGCACCACCTGTGTGCTTCCAAGAATCTCCAGGGATTACTCCTGAGCACAGAGCCAGAAGTAACCTCTGAGTACCCAAGTTTGGCCTAATCCTCTCCCCCTCCCAGTACAGAGATTTTTTTTTAATTCACTGAGTTTGCTTCCCTTGGTAGACTTTATTAGAGATATGGGAAGGATTTCTTACTGTGCACACATTGGAAATGGACAAAGAAGTTTACGTAGGAATGCTGATGAAACTTGAAAATAAAATCTGACCTTAGCAACAACAAGCAAATATAAGGTCCATTGTACACCTTACAAAAGCCAGCTTCTTTTAGAAAATGTTTACCAAAGGCTTCACCTGCGTCGATGCCTTGGTGGGTTGGCAGGATTGGTCCGGATTGCTGATGTGTACAGGTTTTAGGTGCTCACTGAAATCTGAGAACCAACCCAGAGGGAAGGAGGCATATGGGGTATTGGGGATCCGGACACATACCCTCGTCAGGGGGCAAGACTTCTGTTCTGCTGCCTGTGAGCCAGACTGTGTTTCTCTTCATGCTTAACTTGTCTTTAGTTTAGAGTCAGTGTGCCAGGGACAGAAAAAGACAAAATGCTGGTCCAAAGCATTTCAACTCTGCTGGGGTGAAACTAGCAGAGGTGAGTCAGAAAGTAAAGCAGGATTCTGTGTGAAAGGGATGGCAGGGAAGTGCTCTTAGGAAGTTAGAGAGAGAAGGGGGCAAAGTAGTACGCCTGGCCCTGCAAACCAGAGGGACCTTCTCTGACACATAAGAACTAACCAAAGAGGGCCCCATCTTTGGGAGCAATGGTGTGCACCCCCAGAGCCCAGGGGTTGCCTTTGTGCAGTCTTATCCTGTGTGAAAGTCACTGAGAGTTGCCTCTAGATGTTGAAGCAGTTCAGAGCCTCCTACCCACTGCTCTGGCCTGGTATCTGTGTCTGTTACTTTGTGGGGTTTTTTTGGGGGGAGGGGGTTACACCTGGTGATGCACAGAAATTACTCTTGGCAGTGCTCCGGGAACCATATGGGATGCCATATGGGGATTGAACCATATGGGGATTGAATTTGGGTAGGCCGCATGCAAGGCAAATGCTCTCCCCGCTGTACTATCACTCCAGCCCCTGTGTCTGTTTCTTTGAACCACAGTAGAAGTGACAGAAGTAGGAACCAGCCCATTGGGCTAGAGTGATAGATCAGTGGTCTGAGTGCATGTCGAGGTCCCAGGTTGATCCCCAGCACCACATGACCCCTTAAGCACTGCTGTGAATACCCTCTGAGCATAGAATCAGGAGAGATCCCTGAGCTCAGAGGCAGGAGCAAGCCCTGAGCACTGCTAAATGTGCCCAGTGACCACCCCCCTACATATACACACCAAAGCCCAGCACCAAGATATAATTCCAATTCCAGTGAAAGGGGCATTTGGACTTCATAGGTCAGGAAAGACAAGAGTAGGAAAGACTGTGGACAGTGTCCAGTTGGGCAAACTAGAGGAAAGTATGTAAGACTTTGGTGCTTGGGAAAAATGACACTTGTAGAAGACAGCATCATTTGGACAGAATCGTTAGTGCATTTTTTTGACCTTTGAATCTATCAAAAATAGCACTTTGTTAAAAGACAGTGCTTACATTGAGAAGGTGAGGGATGGCCACAGCTGAACTAAACTGTGGTGACAAATCACATACTGGGAAAAGGTTGAATTGCTTTTTCCTGATTTATTAGACAGGGGATCTTTTTTAAAAGGTACTTTTAAAAGAGAGTAGGAGGTCTTCAGAACCACACTTAGCCTGAGAGTTGGTGATGGAGAAGGGGATGATATCAGAAAAGATGCTCATGATGTGACTGCATTTATATGAGATCTCTAAGCAGGACAAAGGAAAGCTATGTATTCTTTAAAAACAAATACCCAGGCCCTAAGACTATAGAGAAAACTGGGGTAGTGCTTAGCAGGAAAACCGAAATTTTGGTGACCCCCATGTAGGCATGTCATCAAAGAGGTTTTTTTTCTTTTTTTTTTTTAAAGCATTCTATTTATTTATTTATTTATTTATTTATTTATTTATTTATTTATTTATTTACTGGGGCCACACAGCAGAACCTGGCAAGCTCCCTGTGGCATATTTGATATGTCAAAGACAGTAACAATAACAGGTCTCATTTCCCTGACCCTGAAAGAGCCTCCAATAGTTGGAAAAGACGAGTAAGGAGAGGCTGCTAAAATCTCAGGGCTGGGATGAATGGAGATGTTACTGGTGCCCACTTGAGTAAATCGATGCACAATGGGATGACAGTGATACAGTGATATACAGTGATTTATTTGGGGAGGTCACACCCGGCGATGCACAGGGGTTACCCCTGACTCATGCACTCAGGAATTACTCCTGGCAGTGCTTGGGGGACCTTATGGGATGCTGGGAATCGAACCCGGGTCGGCCGCATGCAAGGCAACGTGTACAGCCCTACCCACTGTGCTATCTCTCCAGCTCCAGTTTTATTTTTTTCTTATCTGAGGGGTGTGGGGTGCAGTGCTTGGGCCATGCTGGGCAGTCTCGGTGCTCACTCCTTTCTCAGAGATCATTCATTCCTTGCCGTGTGCAAAGCACCATACGAAGTACTGGGCATTGACCCCCGGTGGCCGCACATGCCTGGAAAGTGTCTTACCTTCTTATTATCTCTCCAGCTCTGAATTTCATTTTTTAAATGCTTACGGCCACATCTGAGAGTGCTCAGAGATGATCCTGGCTCTGTACCCAGGGGTTCATTCCTGGTGGTGCTTGGGGACCATCTGAGTGCCTCGGATGGAGTCAGAGTCAACCTCAAGCATGACAAGCTGCTTTGCACCGGAACCATCTCTCTGGCATCTATCTTTGGGAAAAGTTTCAAAAGAGCTTTTCAAAAACAAAATCTATCTCCTGTTTGTCCAGACGGGTGTTGGTTAAAAGAGGGTTGCTTTTTATTTAATTCCTTTATAGGAATGTGTTTTATTGAAGGGAAGGAGGAGAACCAGATCACGAGAGAACCCAGAGATGCCAGAAGTGTTAGCGTTTTAACTGGATATATCCCAGAAAATCCTCACTGTAGTCAAGGCTGAGCCAGAGGACAATGTCTGCATGTCATTATGCTGCCACTAAAGTTCGGGTTTTCCTGTTGTCTTTGGCAGCAAGCTCCGTCTCAAGGACAGGAAGTGTGGCAGCGAGTCACGTGGTCTGTTTAGCTGAGAGGAAGAGGGATATGATCCCCTGCCTCCTTCCCAAGATCAAGGCCAAGATGGGGCTCAAGTCTGGGCGTTCTCCATACAGACACTGGCTCCTCTTGGTCCCATGGGGTCTCCTTCCTCTAGTTTCAAATTCTTCAAGGGTGACCCGCTCAGCCTCACTCTGAACACACACATAGCTCTGATGTAGCAGAAATCCCAGTTTGGTTCCATAACTTCAGTGCTCCTTCCAAAACTTTAAGCCATATTTTATCACTGTGATAATATAGTCAAACATTTTCTTTGTCGGTGTACAGTATGGAACTCATAGGTATTTCCCCATTCTATAAAATTTTATTATAAACACAGCCTGCTTTTATTCTTATTTATTGGGAAGTGCTGGGATTCGAACCCAGCTCCTTCACAGGCAAAGTATATACTCTACCTCTGAGCCCCTCTGTTCTGAACCCTGCCGTCCAACTCTGTACATATTGCTAAGGAGATAGCGCGGCAGGATAAGTATGTGCTCTGTACACAGGAGCCTGGGGCTCAATCCCCAGCACCACATATGCCCCCAAATGCCAGAAGTGACCCCCAAACATGGCTCCCAAGCTCTTCCAGGTGTGACCCCTCAAACAAAAACAAACAGTGTATGTATTTTCTTTCCAGATTCTGACTGGTCCTGGGGGAGCTGAGTGGACATGCCCCTTCCTGTGTTGCCCTCAGCCTTGTCCATCACCAGTTGAAAATAGCTTTCCTTGATGTCACTAGCAGCTGTGAACATTTATGGAATAGTTCCAGCAAGCCCAGACTCCCAGCTGCTGACATCTTTACTGCCATTCGCTTTTCCTAGTCATTTTAAAAGCTCTGTCCATGTGTTGTGGCGGGTTTCCGCAGACAGAGACGTGGAACGCTTTCCCCCATGTCACACAGCTAGTAAGGGACACACCTGGGATGGGAGCCCAAGCCCAGTGTCCTGCTCTGCTCTGTGGTGCAACTGGAGGGGTCTGACACCCACTCCTGCCTCTGCCAGTTCTCTCCTCCCCCAATCTTGCAGACAAGAGACCCTGAGACTCAGAATTTCCTTTTTTAAACAAAACACTGTGGTCAGGGCACACCCAGCAGTGCTCAGGGCTTATTCCTGGTTCTGCTCGGGGATCACTCCTGGTGGTAATCAGGGGACTATTTGTGGTACCAGGGATCAAACTTGGCTCAGCCCCGGGCACAGTAAGCACTCTAACACGCTATCTGATCGCTCTGGCCACTGATTTTTCTTCTCCTTGAGGTTGAACAGAACCAGAGAAAAGACAGAGAGGTGAGACTGTCACCTCAGTGCTTGTTTATTGCTCCCTAGTTGCTCACCCTCCATTCATCACAAGCCCTGCATCCCCTTCCCAAGACCCGCTGCCACCCCCAGCCCTAGTCCTGGGTCAGTGGATCTGGGAATAGGAGAGACAGGAGACCCTAGAGCCAGTCTGCAGGCTTCGAGTATTGCTAATTACTTAAACATCACGGCAAGGAGACTGTCTGATTATGGTTTGTGTGAGTTTGAGTCTGTGTCTATGTGTCTGTATATGTAAATGTGTGTGTGTGGGGGGGGGTGGGTCGGTGGGTGTGAGGGTGGGTGGGTAGGTGGTTGGGTGTGAGTGAGAGAGACACAGAGAGAGAAAGCTTTTCATGCCATGCTGACCAACTTCTCAGTCTTGAAGTAAACAACTACATCATCCTGTGCAGTCAGGAAAAAGGAAACTGTAAGAAAATGTCAAGCTCCCTTCAGATCTTTCTCTTTCTTTAAGACCTAGGGGGAGGAAATGATGTTTAGGGGAATTTGCTAGGGTCCTGGCAACAGGGGACTCCATAAAAATGACCACACTTTTGAATTAGAAATAACTGTGCTGGGGATTCGCCCAGCCTGAGGGTGGCAACACCTTTTCTGCTCTGCCTCGAAGGTCTGAGTCCTCAGACAGTATTTCCTGGCAGCCCTCAGATCCTGAGAACCTTCCAGAAAAAAGGGGTGATCTGGGATTGGCACATTTCCGAAAACAACCTCATTCTCTTCCCTGCTCCCCACCCTAGCCCTGCCACTGGCTGCTCTGGAGGGCTGCCCTGCTCTCTCTGCCCCTGCTGCCTTTCTTGTCAGCCCAGCACCCAGAGGGGCATGAGGGTAGGAGGGGAGTGGTGACAGGGAGGGCAGAAGACACGACAGTCAGAACCCACAGGCTTTATAACTGCCACCAGTCCCGAGGGCCCAGGTGCTAATCTGAAAAGCAGCGATGGCATTCTGCATTGGTGACGGGGAGGCTAGAAAGCGCTGCCTTTAGGATAGCTGGGGTTTGAGTCTCCTGAGGTGTTCCTGTCAGAACGCTGCCTTAGAGAACATTGTAACTGCCTCAGCAAAAAAAGCAGTTCTCTCTCAAGCGACCGCCCTATCCAGGCTTCGCCGTGCCCTGCTTATGTGTGTTTCGGCCCCCCAGACTCTGGAGTCAGCCACTTCTGTCATCTGCGGAAGGATTGCGTTTCTCTTCCCTGAGAGTGGCTTTCACTTTGGGTTTCCTTTGCCAAGGTGGGCCATCTTTGGGGAGAGGATCCCGTGCTCCCCAATACCTCCCGCCCCCGCTTGTCATTCACGGCTGCAGGCCATCATCCTCTTCCGTGTGAAAGCTGTAGCCAGCCCCCGTGAGGAGGGTCCTGCTGTGCCATGCGCTTCCCTTCAGTGCTGCTTTGGAAAGTCACAGAAAACACAGGTTAGAGCTGAATAGCCAATTTGATTGTTTTTTATTGGAAACAAATCACTCATGGAAGGTGTTTAACCGACAAACCAAAAAGCTTGCCCACTTTCGCACCTATTCTGAGAGTCCAGGCCCTGCCCATGGCCTATAAACCGCCCTTGGTTGGATCTGTTCAGTGTCCATACCCACATCCTGGACACTGGCCAGCAAATTCCTGCCTATCGCCTCTGTCACTGAGAGGGACGCAGCCCTCAGCGCTCACTGCCAGCTCTGCCCAGCTCCCTGTCTCCTCGGGGAACCTTTCACTCCATCTGAACCCCTCTGGGTTTCTCTCACTTGGCAACCAGCTGTCTGTGCACTTGACCAGCTGTTCTATTTGTAGGCACACATGTCTGGGCACCTGGAACTGACTGTGAGTGTCCAAAGGCCAACACAGACTTTCCTACCCTTTGTGTTGTACGTGTGTGTGTGTGTGTGTGTGTGTGTGTGTATGACTGTATTTAAGAAAAATCACCTTACTTATCCCAAGGAAGTGCCAGCAAATGCATTTGGGGGATCTCTGCTAGCTGACGTGAGAGCCACAGTCTTGCAGCAATAACCCTTTCAGCATGTGGCTGGAATATCGAGCCATCACTGCTCCTCATGGCCTCCCTTAAATGGTTACAATGAGCGTAGGAGAGAACTGCCCTACACACACACACACACACACACACGCACACACACACACACACACGCACAACTCTCTCTCTCTTTAAATCTCTCACCGTGGGCAAACTCACCTCCAAACTTCTCAGGACTGGAGAACTCATTTAGATGATCATTTTTTCTGATCTGTCTCTAGAGTGGCTGCAGCCAGCCACGATGCCCGGGAGGCTGAGCTCCCGCTCCACAAAGTGCAAGTTCCAAGGCTCCCTGGGATGGGTTCAGTGAATGTGTCTGTGGCCTTCAGTATAGCCCGGTGCACATGTGACTCTGAAATTGTTCTCAGAACTTTTGCATGTCACCTTCCTCCACACACCCCTCTGAGAGAGGCAGAGTATCTCCTGCTGTCTTGGGACAGGTGAGGAAAGCGGCCCAGCCAACCACGGGACCTGCTCATGCGAGCTTCATGGTGAGCCAGCACTGGAGCTGAGGCCTCCCTACACCCACCCCTGCCTCCTCCTCCTTGCAACATTAACTTGAGGGCGGTGGGCAAGAGGGTGCTTCTCCCCTTTAGAGCGAAAGCCAGAACCTGGCTATTGTCTGGGAAAACTGCCTGCTCCTGAATGAGGGGCTCAATTTTGCTGGCATGACTTGCCTTCATAATGGCCAAGCCACACTTGCCCCAGCCTTCCAGAACCTTTACCTTGCTCACATCCAGTAGTAGCATTTATTACGGTGACCCTGTGTTTCTCTTGCATCTCAGTGATACCAGGAAGTTTCAGGAAGCTTTGGGAGTTTTTATTGGCTTAGACTGAAAAATACGCAGGCAGGGATGGTGTGCTGATACACAACGTCAGACTGGCTAATGAAACCGTGATTTATGGGGAAAAAAAATCCTGAAACCCTAGAAGTTTCTAGTGGGCGGGTTGGGAGAAAAGGATGAAGCATTTTAATCCTTTGCATAATTTTTTCGTTAAGGGTGCCTCTCATTAGTCATGGGGGCAAAGTTACTCTCCCAAGGTGTGGGCACTGGTGAAATTTTCATGTTTCTCAGTCAGGATGCCCATCGTGGAGACCGGCCAGTGATTTTGGCTGTGAGAAAGGAGAGCGCTTTGCCAAGAATTCCCCATGTCCTGGAAACAGGAAAGTATGGAAAATGAAATAGCTCTCATCCGGGCTGCATCGAAAGGTCAAGGCTTCATTCATAGAGCTGGAGCCGGCCATCCAGTTAGAGGAAGGAGGCCCGTTTTCCCCATGGAGGTGACCGTTGTGAGGGGCTGAGGAGCCTGGAACAGAGGGTGCTGGTCACACTGAAATGAGCAGGCGTGTTCCTGGGAGGGTCAAAAATAAGAGCCACACGTTAGTTCTGTGGCCATGACAACACATCAGCGTTTGGGGAGCAGGAGGCTGGGGTCGGAAAGTCCTACACCTCATCTTTCTCAAGGTGTGTTGGGGAGGCGGGAAAACCCCACCAGAGTGGGAGGTGTCCTTGGTCTCTGCCCAGTCTCCTAGTGTCCCTCAGATGCATCCTGCCATGCTGGTGGATTCTGTGGTCTCCCTTGGGGCCAGCTCAGACACTAGTGTGCAGCGCATGTCCCAGGGGGCTGGCTCAGTCCGAGGAAAGTCATAGGGCCCACCCCTAGAGATTCAGATTCAGAAGGACTTGGGGCTTGCGTTATTTTGGTTTGTTTGGGGGCCACACCCGGTGGTGCTCAGGGATCACTCCTGGCAGGCCTTGGGGGACACTATGGGGATGAAATCCAGATGGGTGTGTACGAGGTGAGCACTCTACCCTTGTTCTGTCTCTCCAGCCCCAGTGCTTGCACTTTTTTTTTTAGAGAAAATTTCTTTTTTAAAAAAAAAAAATTTTATTAGTGACTCACTATGAGGTACAGTTACGGACTTACAAACTTTCGTGCTTCGCTTCAGTCATACAGTGGCCGAGTTCCCATCCCTCCATCAGTGCCTTTTTAACACGGGAAGCTTGCTGAGTGAACCTGAGACAGGCTGTACGATCCCTAGCTCTGAAGGTCAACCTCTGAAAGCAGGCGCGTGTGGTGCAGTGGGCAGCATGGATGGGGCGGAATCGTGCTGGCGGCATGTGCTAAGCATGTGCTCTGCCACTTATGTCGTTACTCAGCCCTTCTAAGAAATGGAAGTTTTGTTTGTTTGTTTTGTAGGGAGGTACCCAGCTGTGCTCAGGGCTTACTCCTGGCTCTGTGCTCAGGGATCACTTCTGGCAGGGCTTAGGGGACCATATGATACTGGGGATTGAAGTTTGGATCAGCCTCATACAAGACAAGTGCCACAACTCCTGAACTATCTCTCCAGCCCTCCCAATTTTTAAAATTAAATTAAATTAAATTTTTTATTAAATTTGAAATATTTTTAATTAATTGTTTAAAATTTCAAATCGAAGATTTTTTAAAATTAGGGTAGAGCGCTTACCTTGCATGCGGCCAACAGAGGTTCTATTCCTCCACCCCTCTCGGAGAGCCTGGAAAGCTACCGAGAGTATATAGTCTGCCTGGCAGAGCCTGGCAAGCTACCCATGGTGTATTCGATATGCCAAAAACAGTAACAGGTCTCACAATGGTGACGTTACTGGTGCCTGGTCAAGCAAATTGAGCAATGGGATGACAGTGACAGTGACAAATGTTTTAATTAAATTTTTTTTAAATAGTGTCTTGGGAATATAGTAGTATATAATACCAAGAGGTTGGCTCCATAGTTTGGAAGATGGCCTCACACGCTGGGGGAAAGTCATCCCAGATAGAGAGGGGAACACCAAGTAAAATGTGATTGGAAATCCTGCACGGGAAGGGAGATGCGTGCTGAAAGTAGACTAGAGACTGAACAGGATGACCACTCAATACCCCTATTGCAAACCACAACACCCAGAAGGAGAGAGAGATATCAAATTGGAATGCCCCGCCACAGAGGCGGGGTGGGGTGTGGGAGATACTGGGTTCATTGGTGGCAGAGAATGAACACTGGCGGAGGGATGGGCTCTTAAACATTGCATGAGGGAAAAACAAGCACGAAAATGTGTGAATCTGTAACTGTACCCTCACTGTGACTCACTATTAAAAAATAAATTAATTAAAAAAAATAGTGTCTTGGGGCTGGATCCATAGCACAGAGGGTAGGGCGTTTGACTTGCATTCGGCCAACCCGGGCTCAATTCCCAGCATCCCCTATGGTCCCCAAGCACCGCCAGGATCAATTCCTGAGTGCAGAGCCAGGAATATCCCTGTACATCGCTGGGTATGACCCAAAAAGAAAAAAAAAGAAAGAAAGAAGTGTGTTTCATCCCCAGTTCTTAGTTTTAAAGATCTTCGCTGTATGTAGATTTCTGGCCACCAAGTCCGTCTGAACTCAGGAAGCTGCCTGACCTGGTGTCACTGTCCGGAAGGATAGCGGGTCTGGGTGCTGATGGTTCTGTTGCCGTAACCTGCAAAGTTACACCCAGCGGCCACACACTAGCCCCCTCTGTGCTCTCTGGAGGTGGTGATCCTGGGAGAGGGCCTGTGAACTTCTGCTGTTGGTTTGGGCTTTGGTTTTAATTTGTGGGCCACCCCTGGCAGTGCTCAGGGACTACTCCAGGATCTGTGCTCATGCGTCTCTCCTGGGGGTGCCAGGAATTGAGCCTGGGCTCCAGCATGCGAAGCATGCACAGTTGGGCTGTCTCCCCAGCTCTGAAGCTGGCCTTCACCCAGCAGGCTTTGCCCAGAAGCAGCCCACGGTCACAGGGGTCGCCCTGGAGCTGAAGGGCACGCCCCTCCTCAGGACTCTGTCCCAGAGATTTCAAGATGAGCTTAATCTCAGGCTGAAGAGTAGAGAAAGATGTGGCCCCAGCAGGCAAAGTGGGGTCTGCCATGTCTCAGCTCCGAGACCCCTCGCAGGACTCATTGGGGACTTTCGTAGCAAGCTAGGAATGGGTCCGGCAGCAGTGGGGGCCAGACTGGTACAGCTGGGCCGAGCTGCACACGAAGGTGCCCTGCCGGCAGATGCCAGCCAGCATGTCTGCTCAGTCTCTCAGCACACCCTGGCCGGAACTGCATCCTGGATTCAGGGCAGCTGTAGCTCTCCTGTGACTGGGGCCGCACCTTGTTTGGTTGGCGCTAGTGTGACAATGGGACACTGCTTTTAGCTCATGGTGGCTTCTAGTCCTGCAAAGGAGCATGTGAATCAAACACCAAACACCATATCTACAAACCAGTGCTGTGTATATGCCACACCCAGAGTTGCTTAGGGCTGACGCCTAGGTCTGTGCTCAGGGATCACTCCTGGAAGGGCTCGGGGAACCTATATGTGGTGCCAGGGATCAAACCCAGGTCAGCCATGTGGAAGTCAAATGCCCTACCCATTGCACTATTGCTCTGACTATACACATATCTGTATATAAAAATATTAAGGGCTTATTATAAAGTATAAATATATGGTCCATACCAGGGGTTTTCAGCCTTTATTCCACTATATTCCTTTTCTGACCTTGCTTTCTTCCTGTGCCCCCCCATTCTACCAGTTTACCCCTAGTCTGTTGCATGGCACCCCCATTTATACTATTTCCACGTGCGGCCCCTTTGAATAAGCTGGGGCTACAGAGGGTATATATGCATATGGCTGAGAAGCACCAGGCTTATCTGTAATATACACACATATATGCAAACAACTACAACAACTACACACCTATACACCTATGGCTAGCAAGATGCTAGGGAAAAAGAGCTATAGCATAGAGAGATTCGCTTATTCATTTAATATCGGTTATCAAGTGTCTCTTGCATGCAAGGCTCCGCTTCAAGTCCTAGAGGATCCAGCAATGAGCAAAAGAGCCAGAAGTCTCTGCCTTCACAGAGCTTCCATTCAAGAAGGGCAATCAATAAATCTTAAAATCCAGAATGTTCCACAATGATTAGAATTGCGACAAATTCAGCAAGAGAAGGTGGAAGAGGCATTCTGGGAGATGGTGTTGGTTGTAATCTGGGGTAGTCACAGAGCCTTTCGGAGAAAGTAGAGGAACATTTCACAGAACCATTGAGGAAGTGAAGGGTGTGCCTTTTACCCTGGGAAGGGCTGATCCAGATGGAGGGCAGCTAGTGCAAGGGCCCTGAGGCAGGAGTGCAGTAGGCATTCCTGAGGATCACAGTCAGCTAAGGGCAGGGGAGGGAGGGATGGGGGCAGAGTGAGGGCCTAACTAGCCTACAAAGACTAATGCTGCACCCAAACTTAGGCTGGAAAGACACGAGAAGGTGGTGACGCATGTTGAGGAGCTCCATCCGTCCGTCTGAAATTCCGGGGAGGAGAGAAGCGCATCCTCTGTTGGCTGGGTGTCATCAAAGGCCTGAGGAGGGAGGGCTGAGCCAAGAGAAGAGCCAGCGAGTGGGGCGGAGGGTGCTGCAGCCTGGAGAGATGGAGGGTGGGGCTGTGTGGAGAGGCCCTTGCAGGCAGGTGAGGACGTTGTGGCCAGTTCTGGGAGCAGTGTCCTTCCACATTCCATGCTACGAACATGCAGCTTGGCGCAGGCTGGTGGTGAGCGGGCTTCCCTGCTCTTCCCAGAGCCGGGCCAGGCCCAGGCCCATTGCTCCGCCCTGTGTTCAACCCCCCTGCCAACTCAGTCCTTCCTGAACCCCTTCCAGTGAGACTATAGCTCTGCCGGGGAGCGCAAACCAAGATCCCTCCCAGCCACCGTCACCCTCCCCAGACCAGTCTCTGAGGTCTTCAGGAATTCTCCTTCAGTCTTTCTGGAACCACTGAAATCCCACAGGAGGCAGGGGTGGCCAGTGATAACTGCAAAAAGAATAGCTTCGGTTCTGGACTTCAAATGCCCACAAGAGCTCCAGATGGATGATAAAGCTCCCAGCTCCAACTCTGGCTCGCTGGCAAGCAAACCTTGAGACTCTGCTCTGCTCTTCCTTCCATTTGCAATTACCCAGGTGTGAGGAAAGCAGAACAGCGTTGTTGCCTTATGACAAGGTGGAAAAAGGATTACCCGGTAATGCCAGTTGGTTTAGAGACGCTTTGTTACGTAAAGTTTTCTGGAGGAGTTCGAATGTCCCTGGGGCTAATGCTTACATCCTCAGCTAGGTAACACAATAGCTGAGAATTGTTTTACTTGCCATTTTGCCCAAGAGGGAGAAATGTATGCTGGTGATCATTTGGCCTAGTAATAATACTTTGGAAGAAAAGGACTGTAACTCCTAAATGGTACTTCTATGAATAAGAGGTGGGAAGACTATTATTTCTTCTTGGATCACTCTTCAGCCTACAGAAACTGGTCTGGGTTACAGAAACTAGTTAAGATTACAGGGAGTGGGCTGGAGTGATAGCACAGCAGATAGGGCCTTTGTCTTGCATGAAGCACACAGCCGCAGCCGACTGGGGTTCAATCCCCTGCATCCCATATGGTCCCCTGAGCACTGCCAGGAGTAATCCCTGAGTGCAGAGCCAGGAGTAACCCTTGAGCATCATCGGGTGTGACCCCCCGAAAAAAACAACCAAAAAAAAAAAAAGATTACAGGGAGTATATCAAGAGGCTTTGGAGTTGGAGAGAACGTTTAGGAGAAGGTGCCCAAGCTTAAGCAGAGAGGAAATGATTACACAAGCCAAAGCCAGACACACATATCACCTGAGTTCTTGAAGTAGGTTGAAGATTTGAACTCCTCAAATCTTCCTTGGGGGAGAGCAGCTAAAAACACAGCTATGAGCTGAGGCTATGGTGGTGATCATTTTGCAATATGAACATGCATCCTATCAAGTGTTAAACTTATACAAAGTTTTGTGAGGATTGTATCTCAGTAAGGCTGGGAAAAATGGGTATGGGGCTATCATGACCATCTCCTATAGTTGTTTCAGGATTTGAATGCGACGTCAAAGGGCCCAGCACAATGAAGCAGTGATCCCAGTTCCCTTCTTCCCAGTAGCATTAGCCAGAAAATTAAGAGCAGCAGTTGGGTGTGGTTATTGATTGGCCGAAGACCCTTCCTCCCTGTTGATCTTCTTTATAAGTCAGTCATACTCTCGGACCAATTTTGAGGCGGGAAATGCAAGTGATTGCATTGCGTTTACAATTCTGCGGTGGTGGGGGGGGGGGTGGATAAGCAACTACATACTTAGAGCAAATGCCCAGTTCCAGAAGCTCCCAGATGAAGCGGTGCATGCCAAGCCTGGCCCAAGTGGGACGGGGAATTTCTGAGTCTGACATTTGAATAAAGAAGTCTAAACTCAGGGGGAAAAAAACGTTTCCCCAGATCTTATCACTGTACAATGAAGAGTTGTATAAAAACTGTTTGTCCCAACCGCATGTTTACTTATGGTGGGCGGGCTATCTTGCAGGCCAAAAGTTCAAACTACTGTTAGCTCCGGGCTGATGTGTGAACTTACAATGAACTGGCTCAAGAAGCAGCTCGCAAAAAAACGCTTTGACCCATTTCAGAGATTCCTGACTCTGAAATGTCATTGCCTGGTGAGAGGGAGTCAGGTATCAGAAAAGATGAGCTAAAGGCATAGCGGTAACCGCCCTCCCCCCACCAACAGAACACATAACGCTTGCATATAGTGTTTCCAGATACTTTTTCCAGATATTTCCTTGTGAGTAGCATTACATTCTTGTTCCATTACATCAAGCTTCTAGGTTTAGCCATACTTTTTAATGATAAACAGAGCTCCTCTAAAGCAGCAAATAGTACAGTGACAGAAATAGATGATCGCTTTTGATATTTTTTTTAAAGAGCTGATTCACTCGGAATTTTTTAGACTTTATGGCCATAACCATAATGTCTTCAAGTTGGGAACCAGCCTTAACTATTCAACATTTAAAGTACCAGCAAAAGGGATGGAGTGATAGTAGAGCGGGTAGGGTGCTTGCCTTGCACACAGCCAATCTAGGTTTGGCCCTGGGACAATATATGTTCTCCAAGCACCACCTGGAGTGATCCCCGAGAGTAGAGCCAGGAGTAAGCCCTGATCACCTCTAGGTGAGGCCCCCTAAACCTCAGAATAAATAAATAAATAAAGGGCCAGTAAAGTTCTTGATTTTCAGTACCTATTCAGAAAATTTGTATTTTCAAATGCAATTGATTAGTTTTTAGGGCATCGTGTCTACTATTTAGATGCAGTTTGCACCATGGTCTGGGTTAGATACCTCGTCTATTATAACTTGCTGCATAATTTTAGCCAAAGTACTTAACTTCTCTGGCCTTCTGTTTCATCATCTGCCAAATATATATATATATATATATATATATGTATGTATATATACACAGATATATGCATGTATAGTATATATTTGCATATATATTTTCAGTGAATATATGTAATCTGTAGAGACATTATATGGCACACATCAGTTACTGTGATATTTTTAATGTTTTTCTTCACTCTTACTCTTTCAGAAGAGCAAGAGTTCTTGTTTTCTGCTTCCTATCCAGTTTTTCTGTGCTGTTCACACCTTCCATCTGTAAAAGCATCATCCTGTTGTGCTTGAAACTCACTGGACAGTTCTGTCACCTTTTTTTTTGCGGGAGTGGGGGGGTCGTTGTGGTTGGTCTGGATGGTTGGTTTGGGGGACCACACACAACGATGCTCAGGGCTTACTCCTGGTTCTGCACTCAGGAATTACTGGTGCTGCTCCGGGGACCATATGGGGTGCCAGGGATGGAACCCACTTCAGCCATGTGTCAGGCAAATGCCCTACCCACTAAACCATTGCTCTGTCCCTGTCACCTTTTTTTTTTGTCATTTACACTTGGCCCCCATGTTAACCTCCCTGAAATTATTGTTAAACAAATCTCACTCTAGCCTGTCTCCTTTCTCTTTACTAACCACTCTTACTTTTCTGACTGCATTATTAATTCATGTTATATACACAAATAACTGCTGTTAGGAACTAACTCGGATCTTTAGGACAGCTCAGCCTACCTCTTCTAGAAGCTTCCACTGGATAATACCTTATAAAGTATTTCCCTCTTATCATTTACAAAGAAATAGCAAAGAATGGGTGACAATGGGACATTTAAGCATAGGCCCAGCATCAGGCCTCTAGGTTTGACCTAAATCTCAGCTTGCTAAGCCTTATGATTGCCACAATCCACAGGAGATTATTTGGGCTCCCACCCTATCTGCTTTCACGGGGATATTTGTGGGTCCTTGACTTCTCCATCTTTTTCTCCTAGTCTGTCGTGCTTATAGTCCTGTGTGTTTCTAGAATGGCCATTTTAAGTAGAACATTTGATTCGGGTTCTTAGAAAACGGATTTCTAGACCAGGATGGGCAGCATCCAGAAGGCATGGTCCATGTCTTGTACCTGATTGTATTCACCAAGCCAAACAATGTCTTCTGACTCACGAGTGACCATGAAATGGGATACTGAGTTGAACTAACCTGGACCTCAAAGAGTGATGAGGATTGCAGCACGAAGAGCTGGAGAGCTAGAAATGTGAAAGAACATGCGTGGGAAGCAGGGATTATAAAGAGTGGCTAGCAAATAGACTACGATCGAGGTTCACCTGAGAGGAAGTTGAGGTGAATCCCCAAGTTGGGGCCCAGAAAGGGCTGGAGGATGGACTGAGAACCTGCCTCAGGGACTTTTAAGCACACGCAGTTCTCAGTGTGGTGAGAGCTACACCCAGGCGACTTCCTTTTCTATAAATTACTGGCGGTCTTGGAGAACAGAGTCGGCCTCTAAGTTTTCCAATCTCTTGATTTGTTTATTTTGCTTTGGGGCCACACCCAGCAGTGCTTACTGCTTACTGTTGGCTCTGTGCTCAGAGATTACTTCTAATAGGGCTTGGAGGACCATACAGGGTGCTGGGGATTGAACCCAGGTCAGCTGCATGTAAGACAAGCCCTCGACCTGCTAGAATATTTCTCTGGCCTCTAAGTCTTCCAACCTTGAGTTGAGAATTTTAAGATTGTTTTTGTTATTGTTGTTAGTTTGTTTCGCAGTATTGGGGATTGAATGCAAGGCAAGTGCTCATCCTCTGAGCAAGCCCTCAAAGTGGAGAATTCTAAAGTGAACTTGGAAAAAATAGGGGAGGGGGTGATGCGGGATCCGTTTATGACACAGAATATTAAAGCCTAATAACAATCAAGGTAAACAGTAAAGGCTTTTCTATGATTTTACTACCCCTTCTGTGCTCTCCACAGTACCCCTCACATCTACACATCTGCTGATTTCCTGAATGCCTGCAGACAGACTAATCTCAACTTTAAATATAGTTCAGATTTCACTCTTTATCTAGGTCACAGTGAAAGCTGCCATATGAAGCAGGAATGAAGTTTTCAAGTTAATTAGGCTGCTGTTTACATTTCCACTGTTACAAATAAATCCGTCTGTTTAACCATCTTACCCTGACTTTTGGAAGATCATTTCTGTTCATGAATAAGGGACATGAGGTATTCATTTCACAAGAAGGTTTATGTTCTGCTGGCCCTCAAGTTCATAGAAGGGACACAGGTTCAAGGGTTTCTCATATGGATACCAGGAATTTGCCATAGAACTTAAACTAACAGATGATTTATCCTTAATTACCAAGCACTGGAGCTCCCATGGCCATGTGAGAATTTTAAAGCAATAATAAAACAAACCAGAAGGCTTATCAGGGGTAGGACCTGTCCCTTTGTCTTTCCTTCTATGTGTCTTTACCTGACGCTGGGACTTTCCGTAAGTCAACCTATTTAGGAGACTACTTAATGCTGGGAGCATATTGAGTTTAAGAGAAAAGTGCACTTATGCATAAGTTATCCTCTACCTGTTCCTCTCTGCCTGGCTTCTAGAGGAAGGGCAGCTACATTTCCCACGCAGGAAGTTGCTGCGTTTGCAGGCGCTGTGGGAGTCTTAATGTACAATCTGGGTCTGGCTTTCCAAACATTGCCTGAGTAACCATGAAGCCACTCTCTTTGGGTTTGTTTACCAGACTCTTTACCAAGACACAAATAATAGCTGTTTTGCTAACCATGGAATGGAGAACACAGGATTGGAGTATTTCTGTGGGAATGCCTTTCCCTATGCATCTTGGCAAAGCTTAGTTCAGCTTACATTGTTGAGCTAAAGTTAAAATTTTTTTGAGCTACAGGAATTTACCCTAAAACAGTGCCAGAGCTACAGGAATTTGCCCTAAAACAGCGCAGTGCCAGTAATTTGGTTTCTTTCTTTCTTTTTTTTTTTTTAGCACTTCAACTCAAATTCTCCCATATTCTACAGTGAAAATGCATGAGCTTTTCCATGGTGGCTATTTAGTAGTCAAAATGTATAACTTCTTTATCACAGGGTGTAATACATAAGTTAGCCCTGAACTCCAAATCCTGACTAATAGGATTATCAGCATAATCCTATTAGATTATCATATATACATATATGTATATATGTATATATATGCACATATAATGCACATATAAAATATATAGTAATTTGCATGTATGTGTATATATTGGTTTGGGGGCCATATCCACAGTGCTCAGGGCATAATCCCAACTCTGTACTCAGAAATCACTTCTATCTAGCTCGAGGGACCAAACCAGTGCTTTGCCAGGGATCTAACCCAGGTCAGTCATGTGCAAGGTAAGTACCCTACCCACCGTACTATCTCTCCAGCTGCCAGCCAGTTAATATTTACATTTAGAAAATAATACTTGGTTAATGTTAAAAGGAAAAGATAAAGTTGGTAACTAGCCATTGCTGGTGGACCAGTTCCAGTGGGTCTTTATAGCCTGTGACCATCACTCACTCCCACCAGCTAAGAAGGGAAGCTGCTTCTGTGGTTGGCCCACATATTGTGTCTGGGAGTTTCTCCATCTTGTTCACTTCTCCCCACCACCACCATCACCCCTGTCCTAGTTCCAGAAAAAATATCACCCCCTCTTCTTCTTTTTTTTTTTTTTTTGCTTTGGGTCACACCCAGCTATTCTCGGGTTACTCCTGGCTCTGCACTCAGGAATTACTCCTGGCAGTGCTCGGGAGACCATATGGGATGCTGGGAATTAAACCTGGGTCAGCTGCGTGCAAGGCAAATGCCCTACCCACTGTGCTATTGCTCCAGTCCCCCTTCTTATTGAGGTGAGGAGAAAGTTTTCCTGGTTTTGTTTACTGCCTGGACCAGCGGCAGTTTTTTAAAGGAACATTGGTGAGAAGGGAACAGTAAACAGGAGCGTCTAGGATTGGAGAGTCTGTTCAAATAGCAGAGAAGATTGGCCAGCCCGCTCTTTCCCCTCTGCCTCCAGAGAGCCAGGCTGAAAGCCCCTTCCAGCCCCAGGTCTTGTTAATGTTGGTCCTTCAATTCCATTTCAACTGCCTGAGTGCTGAGCAGTGTTCTGTGAATTCACAGGTGGCAGGGAGACTCCCCAGGTCTCCTCCATGGGTGTCCTCTGCATGCAGCTATGAAAGACCCGAGCTGCAGAGATAGTGCAAGACGTAGGCACTTGTCTGGTGTGCTGATGGTCCCAACCCTGGCACCAATGTGGGGTCCTCTGGAGAGGTCAGTCTTGAAAACAGCCAGAAGTAGCCACCAATAATTTCAGAGCATGGCCCCCAAGCCCCCAAATAAAATAAAAGCGAAAGGCAGAGCAAAAGGCAAAATCCATAGCCCAGCAAGAGGGTCCTTTGCCAAGTCCTCCTGTGACCGCTGTGTCTGCCCCAGTCCGGCGGGTAGCTTCTCCCTGGACACCCATGTAACAGTCACTGCCCTGGGCAGGACTTTGATTTCAGACTTGACCCTACTGAGTTGTAAGCAGTATTTTTTAGTAGGAGAAGTTAGTCAGGTTTTAGAAACCGTGTTTCCCGCTCTGCAGTGCCTGCCCTTTCAAATCCTTTATAAAATTCTGGGGATTTCCTATTTGTTTTATAGCTTCATTCTAAAACACACAAGGCAACTTCCCATCTGGATTAAACATTAGCAGTGGAAAAACGCTGTAGGCCTTCAGAAAACAGTTTTTGAAAGGTCCTCTGTAAGTAAGGCATCCTGACTGCGCCTGATGCCAAAGTCATGTTAAATAACACAGTTTCGAATCTGTACTTCCATTGACCCAGAGCCCTCTTTCATCACAATGATGTCCTTAATCTGTTCTAGGATCATTGCCATAATCTTATCGCTCTAATTATAGCCCCCCAAAATATGAGGAATACGTTATATAACTCAAGCTTGTTTGGACTTCTTATAGACATGCTTATATGGCAAGAAAAACAACTTTCAGTTCAACAGTGGGGAGTCACATGTTCTGTAGTCGTTCCAATTTATGAGTTTTTGTTAAGTAACAGTAGAAGTGCCCAGTTGCTGCCTCTTTAAACATATCATCATCAAAACATAATTAAGTGGGTAGGGCCCTTGCCTTACATACAGTTGATCTAGGCTGAATCCCTAGCACCCACTAAAATCCCCCAAGTCCACCCGGAGTGATCTCTGAGTGCTGAACCAGGAGTAAGGCCTGAGCACCACCAGGTGTGACTCACTCACAAAAGTGCTTAACTCAAAAACCAGTCCCAGTGCTCTCTCCCTAGTGCTTTCATATACTAGAGGTAATTGTGTATGAAAACAATTATTGCTTACAATGTAGAACAGTAAATAATGGAACATCCACTAGGCTCCAACTTCGACTTTTGATTATTAGTAAAAACAAAACAAAAAACAACGACGACAACAACAAAGTCCTTAGTTGTATGTATAGTAGTCGAGATTAGTGGGTGTGGGATTATAGCAGGGAGGGGGGCGCTAGGCAGTTGAGATGCTCTGCCCAAGAAAATAAGGCAAGAGGGTCACTTCAGGGGACCAGAATCTCCAGAAACTCCAAATAGATTAAATCATAAAGGAACTTGCATTTCTCTGTCCATGAATAATTATAGTTCTTATCAGTTTGTTCTGGACAGCGTGGTCATTTTTATGAGTGGAATGGTGACATATTAATGTAGGAGTCTCATTCTTATGGCAATGGTATGTATCAAAGCAGATGTAGAATCCTTATGGGAAATTCTAAAATAGAAGAGCCTGAATGTCTGGGTCCATTGGCTTGAGTGACCAGAACCCAGACGTGAGGGCCAGTGTCTTGATCTCTGTCCTCACTAGGATTCTTTGTTTTGTTTTATTCTTTTGAGACCACGCCTGGTGGTACTTCCTGGTTCTGTGTTCAGAGTTCACTCCCAGTGGTATCTGGGGACAATATGCAGTGCCAGAGATCAAACTAGAGTAAGCTCCTTGCAAAGCAAGTACCTTGACCTCTGTATTGTCCCTCTAACCGCTCATCAGGATTTATGTCGTTCCATTAACCTTACACTTGCGGACACAATACCCACTTCTAATTCTAGTCACTCAACATGCACATTCAGTTCAAATCCATCCAATCAGTTCAGGTTGGGGACAAGAATGTAAGAGTAGAGAACATGGTTTTATGATACAAATATTCTGAAATTTATTGAATGAATAAATAAATGAATAAGTCTTAGTCCTTAAGACACTTGGTATTTTTTTTGTAAGGACGATATAGACACATGAAATGATAGAAATCTCAATTCTATGGCCCAGTTTATTAGGCGGAATAATGAAGGAAAATCATTGCGGATAGTTAAATAAGGTGTTTGTCAAAGACTGTATGAGTCAGGTAATGTGTTCGCTCTTCGTCAGAGACAGCAGTGGAATTCTCAGAGCTGGGGCTTCTGCAAGCCAGGGGATCCAGTAGGTAAATTCTTCAGGGCAAGTGTTATGCAGAGAGGGAGAGTGGGTTAGTTCCGCAGGTAGGGAGGACAAGAGAAAAGAAGAAAGAAAAGACCAAAGAGTTCTGTGGGCAGCTTGGGACCAGATTGAGCAGACCTCTGGCACTCACTGGTAGAACTCGCTGCATATCCTATTGGAAAATAACAAACTGAAGCAGCTAGGGCTTATTATTTGGGGTTTTTATTTATTTGGGGTTTGGGGGCCACACCTGCCGATATTCAGGGATTACTCCTAACTCTTTGCTCAGGGATCACTCCTGGTGGGGCTCAGGGGACCATACCCATATACCAGGGATTGAACCTAGGTTGGCCATGTGCAAGGCAAGCACCCTACCTGCTATACTATTACCTGGGCCCAATTTATTATTTTGTATTTCAAAGTTTTAAAAATATTTAGAGGGTGTGGGGGGAGAGGGTGCGCTTGTGGTGTTTGGAGGACTATGTGGTGCTGGATATTGAATTCAGGGTTTTTGCATATAAAACTCAACCCTCTTGAGTCCGCTCCCCAGCTAGAATTGAAATGTTGAGGATAGCTTTATTGGAGGTTTTTGTTTTGTTTTGGTTGTTTGGTTTTGCTTTTGTTTTTACACAGAGATTTTTTTCAGAGTTTTTACAGAGCCAGTTTTTGCAAACTTAAGGTGGTAGAGGCTTCTGCTCTGTTAACTCTGCCTGGAGCACCAACACAAGCCTCAGCCCTTTCAGAAATCCTCCTGAAAAAGTCATCACATGGGCTGGAGAGATAGTCCAGGGGTTAAGACCCGTGCCTGGCTGGGCCTTATCCTGGCTCTATCCCTAGCACCAGGTCTGGTCCCCCAGACTCTTAACAGGGGTCACTCCTGAGCACATAACCAGGAGTAGCCCCTGAGCACTGCCAGGTGTGGCTTCCAAACCAACTGAGCCACAGACACAACCTGCCTTTTCTTCCTGCTGCAGGGAACAGACTCTCTCCATCTTGCTTTCTTTTCCTTCTGCAGGGAACTCTTCTGAGTTGGGGAGAGAAGTGCACAGGTGTAGAAGCATTCAGTGGCATCCCCCTGTGCCCCGCCCCCCACCCCATTCCCTGTTCACAAGGAGAGCATGTGTCCCTTTCTGAGAAGTTTCTTTCTTTCTTATTTTCCTTTATCACACCCCCCTCCCCACCCCATGCCACACACACATCATTTTGGTGGCTGGGGTTTGGGGCCACACCCATTGGTGCTCAGGGATTACTCATGGCTCTGTGCTCAGGAATCACTCCTGGCAGTGCTCAGGGTGGGGGGCATACGGCATGCAGAGGCTCGAACCTGGGTGGTTGGCATGCAAAGCAAACGTCCTTCTATCTCTCCAGCCCCACTTTTCCTAAGAATTTTCAAGTCCATGATGGGATTTCGAGCAGGTTGGCCCCGAGAAGGTCTCGCTCAGCCATACTGCTTGTCTGATAACTTTGTCCTAGTCCTGATTCCAATGCTCATGCTGAGAAGGTGAGAGAAACCTCCTCTCCGGGTGACCGAGGGGACCCAAGGACTCCAACTTGGTCTCATAGCTGTCGATAAACACACTGATACCTACTGATGTGGGTGTTCTTGGCGAGCGCCAGGAGGCAGGTGATTGGAACCAGAGAAAGATGCTAAACATGTTTCAGATGCTATTCTGGAAGGTTCTCACACTGTCTACCCCCGCCAGCAAGCCACCAGGTGCTGTGTAGTCAGCTTGGGGAGCCTTCTACCACCCCCAGCCCTATCCCCCCTTGTTCCTGATCCCTCCCCCTTTCCCTTAATGCTTGATATTCTCCAAGGAAAAGGCAGGTAAGAGCTGGAAGTGACCCCTGTCCCAGTATTTGGTGGTGGTGGTGAAATCCTATGTCAAACAGTCAGACGTTTCCTTTGGGTGGAATGCAAAGGAGATTGAATGCAAAGGGGCCTGGCCAGTGAACTTGGAACCTTCTCCACTTGGTGAGATTCTCCTCATTCTCAAGCCCCAGTTCTTTGTCATTTCTGTTTTCTACCCCATCGCCCGCTCCTGCCTGAGAGTTTGAACTCACTCTTCCATGGGTCTCATGCACAAGTTGCAGAGTATAGTAGTTGGGTCAGCCTCAAGATGACTTTCCAATGTTTAACCTTCAAAGGACGACACAGGAGAGGTAATTGTATCGGTCCTCTGAGTCCTGAGGCCTTTTTGGACATCTGTGGGGCTGGAGCAATAGCACAGCGGGTAGGGCATTTGCCTTGCACGCGGCCGACCTGGGTTCAATTCCCAGCATCCCATATGGTCCCCCGAGTACTGCCAGGGGTGATTCCTGAGTGCAGAGCCAGGAGTAATCTCTGTGTATCGCCAGGTGTGACCCAAAAAGAAAAAAAAAAAAGGACATCAGTGATGGAGGTCATGTGACCTTTGTAAAGAGGATAAGGGTCAGAGGCTCCTCCTTCCCATGTGAATTGATCTTGGGGCACAGTCTTCAGGCTCATCCTTTCTCAACTTCCCTTTGCCCTATTTAGACACCTCCAGGGGCTCCCTTGCTCCTCAACTTTGCAGCATGAGTGTGGCATAGTTCCCCTCCCTGAATCTCCGCTCCTCAACTTCCAACCCTGGCAACATCTGTCTGTCTGTCTGTCTGTCTGTCTGTCTGTCTGTCTGTCTGTCTGTCTCTCTCTCTCTCTCTCTCTCTCTCTCTCACACACACACACACACACACACACACACACACACACACACACTGCAGCTAACTGTGTGCCAGGACCAGAGTCCGGCCCTTGAGGACGCAAGCTGCTTGCATCCTGCAGTGTTGGCTGAGAAGCGCCTTGCTCTGTATGGAGGAGCGGCTGTGGGTTCTGGTGTCCCTGGAGCTGAGGGAAGCCTCTTCACTTGATTCCATGTGGATCTCCAGAAGTGAAGTAGCCTCACTTCCACTCATCTGGAAGGAGCTCCCTGACATTACTCCCCTTTGGAGTCCGCCTGGGTCTGCCCTCTTGGCTTGCCCTCTGCCCGGTAACTCAGCTCGGCACCAGCTTGATGGCATACTGGGTGGTGGTCTGTGACTCATTTCCTTGTATTTCTTCTTTCTCCATCCTGACCGGAAGGCCAGTTCCCCTGCCTTCTTCTTGCCAGTGCTTCCAAGAGTCCCGTCTGTCTGCAGTGTCCGTCCAGGTCATCACTGCCCCTCCTGAAGCTTGGAGCCTGGGCCTGTCCTCCCTGGGCTCACAGGAGTGACCGGGAGAAACTCATGGCCTGAACTAATGCCTTCTCTTACAACCATACTCACATTCCACCAGCCCAGGGCCAAAGCCAGAGCACGTCGCCGAAGCACTGCTGTCATCCAGGAGGCTGGCTCGGGGTTGTTGGTTTGTTACTATTGTGGTGGGTCATATCCTGCAGTGCTCAGGGACACCAGGGCCACGCCCGGCTATGCTCAGGGGGTCCTGCAGTGCCAGGGCCAGAACTCAGGGTCCCGAAGGTAGTAGGACTCTTTGTTCCCGAGTTCCCCACACCCCTGGCCCCACTGTGCTCCTTTCTCTCAGGCTCTTGGTAGTTGGTGGTTGGTGAGTGGGTGAAATTTGAGTCCACGGTGTCCCTCCTAATCCCCGTGAGCCATGAGGAGCTGTCTGAGGGGTTAATTGCCCAGCAAGCCGTCCCTGCTTGCTTGTCCTGGGGCACACTCGGCTCCAGTGTTGCACTCATTAAAGGGATCTGATTTCTGAGATCACCTCTGTGGCACGGCTTTACAGCATGTGTGCTGCAGTTGGGAGAAAACATTATTTCTAGTCTTTTGGTTTCCTTTTCTCCCTCCCGTCTCTCTCTCTGTGCCCCTCCCGTGAGAGCTGGGCGGATTATCAAATCCTGGGTATGCCCCAGGCACTGGGAAGGCACCCAGGTTTCTGTTTCCTCCCTCACGCAATAAGAACCCAGGGCGACCTCAGGGCACTGTACCAGGGCCTGCAGAGATCATGAGGTGGGAAGTCTTTGGTTCTTTTCCCCAAGCCCTGAACTGGGATGAATTTGGAGGCAGGTTGGCACATTGAGGTGTTTTCTGTATCTCATTTTTGTCAGAGCCTCAGTCGTCATCGTCGTTGTCGTCGTCTTCTTCTTCCTCTACTACTACTTCTCCTCCTCCTCCTCCTCCTCCTCCTCTCCCTCCTCCTCCTCCTCCCCCTCCTCCTCCTCCTCTCCCTCCTCCTCCTCCTCCCCCTCCTCCTCCTCCTCCTCCTCCCCCTCCTCCTTCTTCTCCTCCTCCTCCTCCTCCCCCTCCTCCTCCTTCTCCTCCTCCTCCTCCTCCCCCTCTTCCCCTTCATCCTATTATTATTATTATTATTATTATTTTGGTGGGGGAGAGGCTGAGATGGAGTTTGGGCTACACTCAGCACTGCTGCTTTCTCCTGGCTCTGCACTCAGGTGTCACTCCTGGTGGGGCTTGGGGAAAGGGAGGTCATATAGGGTGTTGGGGATTCAAACCAGGTTGACCGTGTTCAAGGCAAATGCCCTATCTGCCATACCAGCTTCCTACCCACCAAAGTTCCAGTCTTATTTATTTTGGGGGGTGTCAAGAACAAAACAAGCCCACTGATTCTTCTCCACAGGCCAAAGCAGCTTCTGTGCCATCTTTTGAAAAGTCCTACAAAGACCCCTGGTTCTCAATAACCTTTTTCCCTCTCACAATTTCTCTCTTCTATTCATTTTGTGCCCAATGAGGACGGAAAAGAAAAAGGAAAGTAAAATGAGAAGCAAATACTCAGCTTGGGAGAAGAGAAGAATAGCATCGAATCCAAGGGGCGTCACTTCTGGCACGAGCCCTCTGCTTACGGGAGCTGAACGGGCCTGAGGTCTGAGCTCTTCACACACAGCCAGAGGACTCAGAACCACCCGAGTCTCTGTGGCCTTAGCGTTTCTGAATTGGAAACTTCCCATAAAGCTCTAGTGATCAAACCAGTGTGACACAGGCACAGCCATGAACAAATAGAATCAATAAAGCTAAGTAAAGACTCCAACATTATTTTATTTTATTTTTTAAATTATGGTCCACACTGATGGTGCTCAGGAGTTACTCCGTGCAGTGCTCAGGAGTCATGTGTGGTGCTGAACCTGGCTCAAATGCACGCCAGGCCAAATGCTTACCCACTGTCCTTTCTCTTCAACCCCTTAACTTGCATTTTTAGGGTCATTTTATTTTCAAGGACACGAAGACCACTCAATGTGATAAAGGTTGTTCTTTTTGTTGTAGCATATGATGGGGAGGGAGTTTGGGGAGATGAAGCCAGAGTAGCTCCCGAACACTGGCCGACTTGGCCCCCAAATCAACAAAATGACAAATAGTGCTAGAACATTCTCCCATACCCATTGTCAAAGTAACCTTCATACTAGATGTAAGAACAATTTCCTGTGAAGTTACAAGGCTGAGCATGGCAAAGGCTGCAGGCCCTGGCAGAAGAGGCATGAACAAGAGCATAAGATCATCTTTTGTCAAGAACTCTAGCCCAGGACAGGAGTGACAGGACAGCGGGTAGGGCATTTGAGTGTAAAAATGAGAACCCTTGCAAGCCTGCTCCCGGAGTAAGCCACAGTCTGCCTGTTGGGAGTCCGCTAGTCATTTGCAGGCTATGAAATCTGGACCACATAAGGAACCTTACTATGCTTCCAGGAAATTTATTTTAAAATATGAAACAGCTGTTTCTTAGGTCAGTTTCTTCTTCTTTCCTCTGTGCAGCTCTTTCTTTCTTTCCCACAACCCCCAGACCAGGGAGGAAACCGTCTCCATCTCCACCCTTCCCCGAGCCCCTGCTTGCTGTGTGCCCGGCTCCCAGCACTTAGCCGGCTGCTGATTCCTAGAACGCTCTCCACATGCCGGGGCTCCTGTTGCCCCTGGTTTACAGAGGAGAAACCAGGCCAACGTGAGTTTGTGCCTCTCTAGCTAGGAAGAACAGGGCTGGGATACAAAATGGGGCATTCTGGCTCCAAGATGACAACTTTTCACCACCTCAGATCCTCTGCTTGCTTCCTCCTGCTGGAAGTGATTGTGGGGAAGGCAGGGCCAGGTGATACATCTGTGGCTACCCAGCGAGCGCCTGTAACTTCCTCTCTAGAGTTCTTCTACTGCCTTGCACTTTCCCAGCCTGTGCTCACTTAAGGGTATGCGCCCCACCTACGGGAAGTTTATAGACAAAGAATTATGGAACCAAACTGCTTCAGTTCCCCAGACAACTCCTGGCCAGACGTAGAAAGCCTGCAGTGTCCAGGTGCACGGCTTTCCCTCACAAACCCTCAACGTTGCGGGCAGGGTGTTTGCCTTGCAAGTGGCCTACCTGGGTTCGATCCCTGGGACCCCATCAGGTCCTCTGAACACAGAGCCAGGAGTAGCCCTGAGCACTGCCAGATGAGTCCCACCCCCCGCAAGGGGAAGGAATCCTCTGGCTTGTGCTCACGTCCCGAGCCCAGACTCATTGAGAGCTGAGGTAAGCGCTGCTCCTGGTGCCGCTTGCTTCCTTCTAGCAGGTATTTGATAGCTCCACGAGATAGAAATTCTCCTTCCGGAGCTCCAGATGGCTTCTGCCTTGCTGGACCTGTGTTCTTGGTCCTGTCCTTCCCTGGGTGACAACGCTGACTGTGTCTGAAGTTTGCATGCCAGTACGTGGAGGTTGCACGCAGGCCTCAAGGCTCATTGCTGGGTTTCCATCCTGAGTGCTCCATAAACAGGCTCTGCAACCTTGAGCCTTAGTTTCCTGCTCTGTAAATTGGAGCCAAGCTATTTAGAAGCTTTTTTTGGGAGGCCGGGAAGACCAGATGGGGCTTACGGTGGTTGCCTTCGAATCTTTGGGCCAGAGTCATCCCTGAGTACAGAGTCCAGAGTAATCCCTGAGCACAGCCAAGTGTGCCTCAAAAAAAGAAAAAAGAATAAAAATAAATTACTCCCTCTTACCCCCGACAGAGGCTTATATCTGGGCAGTCTCATGGGTTCATTACACCTTTGGAATCAGCCACAAGTAACGGGCTCTGTCTGTTGGCTGTTAATATTCCTGTTTTACCCCGTGGTGTCCAGCAGCCAGCCCACAGTCCCAGGTCAGTGTACAGGTGTCAAAGGTGAAACTGTGCTGCCTTCAAGTCTTCTTCCCCTGCGTCACCCTCCGACATCGCCCTCTCTGAATGCATTTTGCAAACTCGCGCCAGAGGTTCGAGCTGGGCTCAGTCTGGCTGTGTCCAAGTGAGCTAAGCATACAGGTTGACCTCGCAACAGGATCCATTCGTCCTCGTATGGGCCTTCCTGATAGTGTCCATTTCATAGATGATGGAAGAGAGGGGGAACGTCTGGACCTGCCCCAAGTTCCTTTGTGCCAAACTCTCGTCTTTCCTTTCTCCAAACTTGTTAGTGTTGATTAAGCCAAAAATTGGAACAGTTTGTGAACCGAGGTGTTTCCAGTTTCTCACTCTTTTCCTCCAGAACTACCATCCATTATGAGCTTGCAAGGCATTCTGAGTAACTCTTTGTCTAAAAATAAAATTGGAGCCCAGCCAGGCCGAGAGTTCAGTTGTGCCCTCATCACACAGTACTTGATTGGAGGGTGCCGACTTCACATGACCTTCTCCCTTTCTTCTGGTCATTATGTTTGGTTGTGTTGTTTGTTGGTGATACCAGGAATACCCCACACATGTCAGGCCTGTGCCTTACTCCTGAGCCACATTCCCGGGACCCCGCCTCTTAAAGATAGACTTGGTTTCCATAAGGGCTGGCGTTCATGGTTCTTATAAAAACCCCAGTAGAGGGCCAGAGTGGTAGTACAGCGGGTAGGGCATTTGCCTTGCACGCGGCCAACCCAGATTCGATACCCGGCATCCCATATGGTCCCCCGAGCACCGCCAGGAGTAATTCCTGAGTGCAGAGCCAGGAGTAACCCCTGAGCATTGCTGGGTGTGACCCAAAAAGGAAAAAAAAAGAATCCCAGTGGAGGAGAACTATCTGGCTGAAAGGTGCGACGTGGAGTTTGTTGTTGTGGTGTGTGTGCGGCTATGCTCACACCCAGAGATCACTACAGTATAAAGAGGTTTCAGGTAGGTTCTGGCTCAATGCAACCCATGGTGGGACTTGAACCCAGGGCTCTGCGGACCTGCTGCACACCTCTGGCAGCTCTCCTTCTTTCCCTCAGCACTGTCCACACTCTGCACGGTCAGGCTTAGCCTTTCTCACGCCCTGGTAGCCCCACAGCTGTCACATGGCTTCCACAGTGGCCGAGACTCTGAAAGAGAATATCCCAGTGAACAATGTGGACACTGCCCCTACAATTGACTTAACTCTGCCACTTAGCATCACTTCTGCACTTAACCTCCTAGTTTTGGAGCACTGTAGCACTGTCCTCCCATTGTTCATCAATTTGCTCGAGCGGGCACCAGTAATGTCTCCATTGTGAGACTTGTTGTTACTGTTTTTAGCATATCGAATACGCCACGGGTAGCTTGCCAGGCTCTGTTGTGCGGGCGGGATACTCTCGGTAGCTTGACGGGCTCTCCGAGTGGGGCAGAGGAATTGAACCCAGGTCAGCCGCATGCAAGGCAAACTCCCTACCCGCTGTGCTATCACTCCAGCAGAAAATAATATTTTTGTCATGCAAAAATTAAACATTTTCCCACATAACCAGGCCACCATCAAACATGGCTTATAATCCTCTCTGCTGGTCAGAAGTATTAGGAAGATATTTTGGATAAGAAAAGATTCTTTTTTTGAATTCTCCTTTTTTTCCTAATTTGATGAACGATCTGGCTATATTGCCTTGTATTTATTTCTTATGCTTATGCTTGCATTTTTCCTAACCTTTTCCCTCCTAAGATGGGTAAGGAGCCATGCTAACAAGGTCTGGGGGCGAACCCAGATCACACAGATGTGCAACCTCCCCATTATTCTCAGAGCCATGGAACTGTCACATCACGTTTTCTAACTTAGGGAGTTGGGAGGCTGAACTGATCCCTCTCTGAAGATCGGGGTCTGGGTCTCTCTAGCCCACCTTAGAGGAGGCACTTGGGGGAAGGTCTGTGTTAGGGGGATATTTTCTCTGACTCTCTCAGGTGACTGAACAGCCTGAATGAAAGCCAGACCCAGCTGACAGAGATCTGGAAATGTATAAGTTCGAGCCTGACCCAGAGAGTATCTTCCAGTCAGTTGCCTTTCTTCGGCCTCTGCTTCTTGAGAAAAATAAAATGTATTATACTGTGCTCACTAGGGTTACAGTAGTATTCATGGTTCTGGTGCTGAGGTACAAAGACACTGCACACCCTCACCACCCAAATGTCCACGACCCCCCCATCTCTATGACCTCCAGTCTGGCCTTTCTTCCCTCCCCACCCTTCCGCATTATTTGTTGATTGACGGTGATGGCTTGGGAGCGGATGGTCACTTTCCTCAGCGTGCCGAGGGCCTCCACCTCTGTCCCCACATTACTTCCACCCAACAGATTCATTTTCCTCCTCGCCCCCCCTCCCCCCCCGCAAACCTGGCACTCACAGCTCTGTGTGCTCACGTTCAGGGTTCATTAGCAATGCATACTGCCTGTGCACTTGCTGAGTTTCTCTCTACACTGCAGGTGGGTGAGATCGTCCTGGAGTGGTCAGCGTGCTGTCCTCCAGTTTCATCTAAGCTGCCACCAACCACATGGCTTTATTTTCTCTTGCTGCTGCCCACTATTCTGTTGTGTGTCTGTCCCAGGGCATCTTTATTGTTGTGGGACATGTGGTCGCCTCCTCTGCAGGTACAATGACGCTCTTAGCACAGCTGGTCACTGCTTTGTCCTCAGTTCTCAGTTTGTAGGAGAATGTTTGCTCCCACCGGAGCTGAATCCACACTCTCAGTACTTTGTAGTTCAAGCGAGAAGAACCTTGGGCCCTTGGGTTCTATATTTCCCTAAGTGGGCGTTTTCATTAGTGCTCTCTGGGGCTGGCAGAACTTGGGGTGCAATGAGAGAGCACTTTCTGTTTGTCCATTTGACGCAGGTCGATCCCTAGGGTGTCGCTAAGTGGTTTAATTTTTTCCGCAAAGGGCGCTCTGGCCACACAAATGCGGGAGCCTCTCTTCTAGTTCAGCTCCCGATGCCCAGTGCTGCTTGAACTCTCGGTATGTTAGAACAGACCGAACTGGAGGGAGGACTGGTGTGAGCGGCAGGTGGCTGTTGGGGCACAAATGTCTGGGGCCAGGTGGCTGGCCAGGACAAGAGGCCGTCTGCTGGCTGCACCAGCCCTGCAGCAGAGGGAGAGAGGGGCAAGACTGGCTTCCAGCCAGCTGCTCATTGTGTAGGGAAGGGATGAAACATTTCCAACGGAACTGTCACATTGTCCAGAATGCTGAATATTTATTTCATCAAGCCCAGCTTCAGTGGAGAAGGCCAAAGGAGCTCCGCTTTATAGCTTCCAAACCTGCTGTGGAGAGGTTAGGCCGCAGGGAAGGGGAGGTGAGAGTCATGGTGAGACCTTAAGCCAGAGCGGACCTGCACCTCGGTGGATGGGAAGAATTGGGCTGCGCCTCTTCTCTCCCAAAGCAGGGCTGTCCCCGGGATGGCGAGTTTTCCAGAAGCTGCAAGGGAGCCTGTCCCCAGAGCTGGCTGTCCCATCAGGCTCTGGAACAGGACGCCAGGCTGGCTTTCCTGCACACCCTCTTAGCACCTCGCTCTCTCGCACAGTCTTTGCTCTCCAGGCGTACAGATTGCAGAGTGTCAGCTGCTGCTTGAGTGCAAATGAGTAAGAGCGACAGGACCCCTCTGTCAGTGCTGGAAACGGGGCTCTTGCCTTCCAGAAACAAGGCTGTATGGGCACTAATTTGGCCATGGTGGGGACAGGTCAGCCTGTGGGAATTCTCTGGGCTCATGCACCTTGCCTGGTCACATCCGACTCCTGGTGCAGAGCTTCCCCTGAGGGACCATGAGCAGGCCAGCAAGCTGAGAGAGCCGGGCTGTGGCTCTCCAACCCCCCACTAAGGAAGGACTGGACACAAACGGGGGACACCCAGAGGTGGCTTGGAAACCTGGACAGCAATGACTGAGGTTCTCTGGAATCAGAGAACATTCTGTTTTCTTTTTCTGTTTTTTGTTTGTTTGTTTGTTTGTTTTTTAGCCTGGGGGCTCTACCTAGTGGTACTCAGGGACTGCTCGTGGCTCTGTGTTCAGGCTGTTCCCTGCTGAGCTCAGGACACCATGCAGAATCCCAGAACTCATGCACAGCGCACACTCAGCCCATTGAGCTACCTCATGGCCCTTTGTTACTTATTTATTTGTTTTTATTGGAGCACCTGCTTTGCAAAGTTGTGACAGTAGAGTTTGGGGCATACCACCTTCCAACTCCAGTCCCACCGCTAATAACCACATCCCTTCACCCACCACCGCAGGGTACCTCCTTCTGCCAACCTGTCTCCTAACACTCCTGTTTTTTAAGTTTCGTTATAATCTGGGCTGCATGCTTATAGTAGAGTTGACATTCGTGGTCTTGATGTACACAATTACTTCCCGTCTACCCCACTAAGAGTCCCAGGCCCGATGACCCTTGCCCCTGTGACCCTACGGCCTAGTCCCTGTGACCTAGCCCTATGACCCTTTGCTACTCACAGACTGCTCTTGGACATTGTATTTTTGAGTGACTGTCTCACTCGTTCCATATTCTTTTAGTTAGAAGTTGAGAGAAAACTCAGCTTAATGAAGATTTTCCTACGTGGACTACCACAGCACACACAACTTCAGCTGTGTCGCTCATTTTCCTAAGTGTGTTCTTGGAAATAACATCAGAAAAGCAAGTGGGAGAAAACCGACCTTCCTGGGCCCTGCTTCCCCCAAACAGTGCAGTTGCAGAATGACGACAGGAAACTGCTTTTGCCACAAGAGGGCGAACAGAGTTGGAAGAGCCTGGAACCTATGGCTGGCGACGAAGTAGCAACTGGTTATTACTGGACTCGTCCAGGGCCAGAAAGAGCAAACTGCAGATCTAAAGTTTTAGCTTTCAGGGAAACCTATGATATTCTAGGAGAACATATTTGGGTACAGCGTTCTGCACTTTCTTTATATGAGCAAGATTCTCAAGTTAAAAATAAAGGAAAAAAAAACATTTTTTGTGTGTGTAAAGTTTAATTTACACTAAACTGAACAGACCCAGAAGTCAGGGAGCAGCAGAACTGTGCTTTTTTTCTTTCTTTTAAAAGTAAATACACAGATGGGGCTGGAGAGATAGCACAGCGGGTAGGGCGTTTGCCTTGCACGCGGCCGACCCAGGTTCAAATCCCAGCATCCCATATGGTCCCCTGAGCACGGCCAGGGATAATTCCTGAGTGCAGAGCCAGGAGTAACCCCTGTGCATCGCCAGGTGTGACCCAAAAAGCAAAAAAAAAAAAAAAAAGTAAATACACAGATACACAGATTTGTTTGCTCCTACTTGCAGCTTTTCTTTGGCTTCTGCAAGGAGAACAGCTGAAATAATTTCTGAATTGCTTGAGACTTTTGAGTCACAGCTCCCCTAAAAGGCTCACTCAGTGGGATAGAAACTGGGCAGAGCCTGCATTTGGAATTGGAAGCAAAAGCATGCTTGAGGGTCCTAAGAATTATGCAACACTGAGCATCCTGAAAGGGGCAGGAGAGGATTTGCACCGATTGCCAGACAAAGTCATCTCCACTTCCTTCAGCTCTAGCAAAGCAGTCTTTGCTTCGACTGCTCATCTTCCTGTCAAACTCACGGAGGACGAAACTTACTAAATCACCTGAGAAGAGGGTGTGAGCATCCTTTTAGATAACTTTCCTAGCCCCTCTGGAACACAGGAGCAATTGGGTCCAGGAGGTTTCGGTCTTCCAGGTCTTCATGTGCTCAATTTTTGCTGCATATGAGAATATTAAGTTTCTTGACAGTATGGTCATATTCCTTAGTCACCAACATGGATCTAGATACAAAACAAAGTTGACATGAATTTCAGTTAATGATGTGTTTCTTAATAGGAACTCATTAACAACCCCCAATTAATCAGATTTTTTCTTGCCTGGCTTCATTTTCTTTTTAATGGTATTAGCTGATAATGGAAAGGACAATCTTGCCAATAAATGCTTAAACCATAGCCCAAGGGATTTAGATTATCTGTCTGTGGCCTGCACCAGAAGCAAAAACCTTACTGAATGCTATCTCTTTCCTAGATTAGATAGAAAAAAGAATTGGGAGATACAAGGAAACATTTTCTAAGGCTGGCTGCACTCTAATTTGGATGACAGTATAAACTAGGGAAATTGAAAAATGCCTCATTGGTCTAAAACTGGTAGCATGATTAACCATTACAGGAAGCAGAGCTATGTAAAATGGACAGTTTCCCTTAAGCTCTCTTGGGATTTTTCTTTGCCCCCCCCCCCTTAGCATTGTAGATTCTTGCAGCTTTGTCTCTGTGCTTGCCTGGGTCCAGAGCCTGTGTGGTTTATCTCCTCTTTCCCTGGACACCTTGTGTGGTGAAGAGAGAACTGAAGCTTTCAGCAGATGTTGTTCTTCCTTTCCAGCCGGAATAGGGAGCAGTCAGTCAGTGTTGACTTTCCAATTTGTACATCCATGCTCTTCAGTTACTTGACCCTTATGTGCACTTGACCTTTCAAAATATTATGTTTAAATTCTTCCATACTTCAGAGCTCGGATCTCAGTGTATATTCTAATAATTCTCCAAACCTCTGTTCTTCAGACAAAGGAATGGGGCAGCTGATGTAATTTCTGACTTATTTACACCCATCTAAAAGCCAAGTATTAAAAAAAAAGAAAAGGGGAAAGCGATTGTTCAAGAGCTGGACCTTGAAAGAATGCTGTTTATCTAGTGTCCTAGGGGCAGGGAATGTGATTATGGGTGAGTGAAGCAGCTCCTCCTAGAATCTCAATAAGAAACAGTGTTTGGGTTTGTCATAGATTCAAGAAACTCTTGAAATAGTCGCTTTCCCAAGAAGTGCAGGCAGACGTCATTCCACGCTAAGGTTCTCTCCGATTTCACCCATGGAACTTCTGTCTTCTCATCCACCCAGTGAAGCGTCTCAGTCAGAAAAATGATTGGCCATTTTGGGTAAATGATTAGTGGTTCTCTCCATCTAACTAGCCAAATATTCTGTGTGCGTGAGGACCCAGTTCAGGTAAGACCTGTTATAACTAAATCTGAAGAAATTACTTTTCAAATTTGAGCCAAATCTCTTTCACCTCTTGGTTTTAGGATGGAAGAATTCAGATAGGTTGTTGCTTTATCTTCCTGATCAAGAGTATGTCCCTAGAGGTCAGAAACATAGGTCAAATTCTTGAAAAAAATATTTTCCGATTGGAAAATTATCCCCAAATACCTTTATTCTGTCCCCAAGCCATAAATGATCACAGGTGCTTTGAGTCATGTTGCTGATTCCAGTAAAGTGTTTGCGCAAGTTTAGAAAATAGACGGGACCAGTTGGTTCATGTTTTGGCTGGTGCCATTGTCTCCGGGAGGCCAAGGCTCCTTGCTGCCTGTGTTTAGTGCTGGTGAAATGCTGCTGTTTAATTTGTCTTCACTGACTCTGCTGAGACTGTGTTGCTTTCCCCTCCTCAATTTGGCGGGAGACTCTCCCCACCCCAACCCCCAAACGTCTCCATTTGCAAGTAGCCAGCTGCAGCCTCCCAATATTTATTTTACCAGATTGTCAAAGGGTTAAATGAGGATAACCTAGCTGCCACTTTATTGTATTTCTACTGGACATAATGGATATCTTCTCTTTCTATTGAGGCAACACTGGATTAAAAGAGTGTAAATAGTATAAATAGTTACGTGTTTTAGGGGGACAGTGTGCCACCCACACCTACAACCAATGTGTCAGTATTCCTTCTCCACCACAGTATGTAGGACCCTTTCAGCAACCCTGTACCCCTTAACCTCTCAGTAACCTCACTTAAGTGGACTAAGTGGTTTGTTTTCCTTGAACATTGTTCCTTTGCTTTATCTCTCTCTCTCTTTTGGGGGGAGTGGGGAGGAGGGGACACAACCAGTGGTGCTCAGGGCTTACTCCTGGCTCTGCACTCATGAGTCACTTCTGTCAGTGCTTAAGGAACCATATGGGGTCCTGGCTACTGATCCCAAAATACAGTTCTGTGCCAGGCTAGCACCCTCGTCTCTGTACGCTCTATCTCTAACCCATCTATCACATAGGAGTGAGTTCATCTAGAATTTGTCCTTCTCTTTCTAATTTCACTTGTGTGACCTGCTACAGTTCATTTCAGATTATAGCAAAAGGCAAGATTTCATATTTCATGACTGAGCTGTATTCCTCTGTGTGTGTGTGTGTGTGTGTGTGTGTGTGTGTGTGTGTGTGTGTGTGTGTGTGTGGACTTTATCCTCATTGTTATCCCTTAGCAGCTCTGGAGTTGTTTCCTAATCTTGACTAATATAAATAGTGCTGCAGTGAACATAGGTGGGTACATCTTTGCAAAGGAGTATTTTTGTGTCCTTTGGATAGATACCCAGCAGTGCAATTGTTGGGTCATGTGGCAGTTCTATTTTTAGAGTTTTGGGAACTCTGCATACTGTTTTCCATAGAGGCTGAACCCGTTTCTATTCCCACCAATGGTGTGCTGGTTCCTACCTCTCCATACCCTTCTCAGCACTTGGTTTTTTGCCTGTGTTTTTTAGATAGGTCATTCTCACAGGTGAGAGGTGATAACTTGCTGTTATTGTCATTTGCCTTTCCTGATAATAGTCTTGATGGGCAATTTCTTCCTTGGCATTGGCATTTGCATTTGCAGGAAGAGTATGTAGGGATGCAAGCCATGACCCAGGGTAAGGAAAAGATAGTGGTAAGGAACTCTAGGGGGTTGATAGGGTATACTATACAATAACATGTGTGTGGGGCTGGGGGGGGGAGCATTTATAATAAACTGCCCTCCCTGTGTTTCTTTGTTTCTATTATTCCTGAAGTGTATTCACTTGAGCATTGGTTTAACTAAACTCATCCCAAGGGAAAGATTAAAATAATTAGCCACAGGAAAGGCAAATGCCCTACCTACCCAATGTGCTATCTCTTTGGGCCCAGGACTTCTGTTTCAACCCAGCTGACAAATCAATGTGCAACAGAGAGAAACTAATTTGAGCAATGAAACCTATGTGAAATATGTTCAAAAAGTATAAGAGGCATGGAAAGGAAGATCTCTGGGTGTGGAGAGGAAGAACCCCTAATAAATTGTTGCCAGGTAGCAACTCCCCAGAACCTTCCTGGATGGAGTAGAATGAGTCCATTTGTTTAGCAGGTGGATGTTATCAATGTGTTTTCAAAAGTTGTGTTCTTACATTAATCACAAAATTTTGTGTATTTGACATGACTATTAATTGGATAAGCAGTGCTGTTTGTTTGTTTGTTTGTTTGTTGGCTTTTAAGCCACGCCTTGCTCTGTGCTTGACAGTTGTTCTGGTCAGTGTCAGGGGACCACATTGTGCTGGGGATTAAACCATGGCCACTTGCATGCAAAGCTTGCTCTCAGCCATTCATCTGTCTCTCTGGTACCCAGAGATGCATTTCTTTACAAAGATTCATTTTTGGTTGAGTATCTCACAATATCTTATTTTTGGTTGGTTGGTTTTGTATGTTTGCTTGTTTGAGCCACACTGGGCAGTGCGTATGTGTCACTTCACTGTCACTTGGGGTACCCTCCTGGCAGTGCCTGAGATCATTATTGCTTGGGGTCCCAACATAACAAAGAAAGCATGAGCATCAGTCCTTTGAGCTGTCTCTCCAGCCCCCTGTATCATATTTGATAAAATGCCAAATGCATGAATAATTTTACTACATAGGAAGAGAATTTGGTTCAGAGTCTGGTTTCGTGGTTTAACAGCATGAACACAGCTGCGGGGCCTCCTAGGAGGGAGTTCAGGGCCTGGGAGGCCAAGGGGAGGGAGACCCTATAAGCCCCAGGCAGAGAGATCTAGCAGAGAAATTGTACTTGTCTTTTATTTCTTTTAGGTGTTTGGGTCATACCTGGTTATGCTCAGGGGTCACTCCTGGCTCAATGTTCAGGAATCACTCCTGGCAAACTCGGGGACCATATGGGATGCCGGGATCAAACCCAGGTTGGCTGCCTGCAAGGCAGATGCCCTACCTGTTGTGCTATCTCTCTGGCCCTGTGCACTTATCTTTTCTGAATGATCTGTGCATTTTCAGATTTGTAGTGCAAAAGGAAACACCAGACCTTGTTTCTAGGGAAGCCGTGTCTCAGAGTACTGAGGGCTATGCCTGTATTGCAGGCACACTGCCTTGTATTTCCTATACTTACTAAGAGGCCCCCAGGGATTGATGTGCAGCGTTCAGGGCCCAGAGTTGTGGGATGGATAGTCAAGTCACTTGATAATGGTAGGTCTCCTCCAAACTTGGCAACCCAAGAATCTGACGCACAGTAGAGGAACTGTAAAAAATTATGTGAATCTGGAACTCTACCCACTTTTCCAGTCATTTGTTTAGAGTTTCCTGGCATTGGGTCGTTTATAGGTCAAAATTGCAGGAAAATGCACATTTCTGACATACTGCTGTTGCGGAAAGCAGGGTTTCCCCCACAGACTCACTGATTATTTCAGTAAGAAATTAATCAGAAGTCAATTGAAAAATCCTTTGTTCTCAGTGTTCATGGGATATTCTGGTGGTCTGCCTGCCCTTGACCTCATTGGTGGGTAGAACTTCCCTGTAGGGTTCTGTTCTGGTCGGAAATGGGAGTGGAGCTACTTCTGGCTCTGAGCTAGGGAGTCATTCCTGACAGTGCTCAGGGGACCATGTATACTATTAGGGATAACATTGGGGTCAGCAACATATTTCCCCAGCCCCTCTAGGTAGAATTATTGAAAGAGTAATTGGGTGTGAAGAGTAATTGGGTGTGACTTGTTGTTCAAGCACGTGCCTTGCATGTGTGAGTCCCTGAATTCAATTCCAGCCACCAATAAAAATAAATGTAGATGAGGGTCATGAAACCAGTGCTGGTGGGGTGGGGGGGAAGGAACACCTCCCTACCCACTGTTTTCTGGTTCAGAATCTATGGGAAACAGTTTGAAGATTTCTCCAAAGTATTAGAATTCCATTTCAGCATGACCCACCAATTCCACTCTAATATCTAACCCCCAAAAATGCTATTTAAAAAACATAGTTGCACTCCTATATTCATCATAATAGTATTCACAGTAGCCAAGACCTGAAAACAACCCAAGGTCCCAAGGACAGATGAGTGGACTAAAAAACTATGGTACATATACAAAATGGAATACTACTTAGCTATGGGGAAAAAAAATAAAACCCCACAATTCACCACTATGTAGATGAACTAGATGAACTTCATTCATGCTGAGTGAAGTCTGCCAGAGTGTGAAGTCAGCCAGAGGGAGAAGGAAAATACAGGATTATATGTTCATCCGGGATATATAGGAATATAGTAGGGGGTTAATAACAGCAAGGGGAATATATTCTGAGAGTCAGCCAGCAGATCTGAGTTTGCCAAGGAGATGAGCTGGATAGAGGAAGGAGGGGACCTGAAGATAATGACGGAGGGACACTGATGCTCCAAATGTGAGCTTGGAACCTCACACACACTGAGTGTGAGCCTGAAACATGATGACAAGCAGGATTGTAAATCACAGTGCCTAAACAAAAATGCAAGACGAATAGGGGATCAGAACTCTCCAGGATACAGGGATGTAATCAAGGGTCAGCCAGAGAGAAAACTCAGTGGCACCTGAGCTTTGCTGTGCAAAGGTCCAATCTTAAGGACTACGTGATTGCCTGAGCACAGAGCCAGAAGTCACTCTCCAACACAGCTGGTGGTGCCCCCAAACCAAAAGCCCAAGAAGCAATCTACCATGGAAAGTATTCTGTTCAGGAAGCTACCATTGGGGGCCAGAGAGGTAGCACAGCGAGGAAGGCACTGACCCGAATTTAATCCTTGGTACCATGTATGGTCCCAAGCCCCACCAAGAGGAATTTCTGAGTGAGCAGACACACAGAGGCATTTGGGGGACTTTTCCATGGGAGCCTCTTTAGTATTCTCCCTTCCTTCTCTTACTGCCAAAGGGGAAAATATTCAAATTGACAATCATGAAACTGTTAAATCCTGTAAGTTCTTCCTTAAAGTTTAAGATTGAGGGTAAGTCTTTTTTTTTTTATTAGTGAATCACTGTGAGGGTACAGTTACAGATGTATACATTTTTGTGCTCATGTTTCTCCCATGCAAAGTTCGAGAACCCATCCCTCCACCAGTGCCCATTCTCCACCACCAGTAAACCCAGCATCCCTCCCACCCTCCCCAGTCCCATCTCCCCCCACCCCAAACTGCCACTATGGCATGGTATTCCCTTTTGTTCTCTCTCTCTGATTAGGTGTTGTGGTTTGCAATAAAGGTGTTGAGTGGCCATTGTGTTCAGTCTCTAGTTTACATTCGGCATGCGTCACACTTCCCCCCCATGACCTCCGACCACATTTTACTTGGTGTTCCCTTCTCTGAGTTGCCCAGAATGAGAGACCAGCCTCCAAGCCATGGAGACAGCCTCCTGCTACTTATTTCTAATTGAGGGTAAGTCTTGTCTGGGTAATTCTGTGATCACACCTAGAAGTGCTGAGGGGGCATGGGGTACCAGAGATTGAACCAGCATGTGGCAGATATCAGCTCCATCTTTTGAGTCATAGTCCCCACTACTGTAAGAAAAAATTTAATCAACAACAGTAACAAACATAGTGCTTAATATATTTTCTAGCCACTTAAGCATTAGTATTCACTATTTTTCTTTGTTAGCTTTTGGGATCACATCTAGTGATGCTCAGAGCTACTGACTGACTGACTGAGGTATGTAATCCCTTCATATAGACAAAAAGACTGCTCTGAAATTTGCCCATTACCCAGGCACACAAAGGTCACAAATGGAGCCTCATGAATGCCCAATCAGAACTAATGTTTCCCTGAAAAGTCTTAGGGAGATAAGGAACTTATCCTTGGGATGTCTATTTCATTTTCATGCAGTAGCTACTATTGAATCTTAATTTTATAGATTGGGGAAATAACCCTGAAGTTCACACCACCAGTAAGAAAACTAGGATTCAAACTCTGGCTGTGGAGGTGCAGGAATGGGTGAGGACTAAGAAAAATGGGTCAGAATGTTCGAAAACACCTGTAGAAGAGTGCCACAGAGACGGACCACAGTCAACCCATCTCTTCCTTCTGTTGGACCCTCAGTGTACTCTTCCCAGGCCTTTCTTCTCTCTTGTGGAGTTAACAAATCTGTGTCAGTAAATTGAGTTCTTCATTTAGAGGCACCAACTTCTAGTCCCAGCTGTTGCCCATGATTCTCCCCAGAGTCATAACCAGGTCCTGGAGCTCTCCCTTGACTTTGCCTTTATCCCTTAGGAATAAAAGGTTGTGAGCAGATTAAACACAGGCTGTTTCTGTTCTGCGTCTGCATGCACCTCTGCCTGTTCACTGCACTTTACATGGTGCTGTTTAGAGTCTGTGCTCAGAGATTTTAGAACCACACGTGTTGGAATCCAGCACCTTCTTCCTTAGCCCACCCATGGTTAAGCATTTTCTTGGAGAGGACCCTGTGCTGTTACATCAAATATTTATAAGTTTATCTTGCCACAATGCTCAGTGTTCAGAATAAACCTGGGTGGGTAATACAGAGATCAAAGTATTTAGTAATCCAAAGAAACCTCTTTTCACGCTCTATCTGTCATCAGATGAAAGTGTGAGTGAAGCCCTATAGAAAGCCTTACTAGTATGCTTGCAAACCACCAGCCATACCATTTATGATTGAGGGCAAAGCCATCCAGTATGCAGCCCCACAGAGTTATGCGTGTACACCAGTATATTGTTTCCAAGTTGCCAGTTTCCTACAAATTAATATGTTTTTATTCCAGCTTTGTTAAAGGAGTCAGAATATGAAAGAAGAGTGTATCAATCATGCTTTCCACCATGGGGCTGATGGGTCAGAGCAACATGCATTTAAATCCAACAATGTGCTTTTGATATTAAAAGTCAAGTCATAGAAAAGGCAAGATGTACAATTATAGAGTGAAACCACAGCTCTTTTGCCACAGGGGGGAAATTCCAGGCCCTGGATTTAATTTTCTCTAGTTCTGCAATAGAAAAAATATCAGCAAAAATTAACACTCAATCTAGCATACTATCAGCTTCATACTAAGTGCTTATTGAGGCTTTATTGGGATGGCACAAATGTGCCATGGAATTAAGCATTGTAGGAACACAGGTAGGTATAAGATAGATGGTCTTAGTTGACCCAAATGTGTCCATCATTGTAGGAACACAGGTAGGTATAGGAGAGATGGTCTTAATTGATCCAGATATTGTCCATCATAGATCAAAGACAGATGCATCTGGACCAGAAACATACTTGGAGTTTATAATATATGAATTATTAGGGAAACGAGCAGAGTAGAATGCAGTGACTTTACCAGATACCGATAATAGAATGTGCAGCAGCACTTGTATGGTCTAGTGGCTGTATAGTCTCCATTGATCTCTGATCATGAAGGCTCAAAACTGAATCAGTGCTCCCAGCAGTCACCCCAGAGCTAGAAGTTCTGGTAGAGGAACCTCACCTGGAAAGCTGTGTGCTTTAAAATGTTCCCAAGGGCTCAGCTTCTCAGCCATTAACCTGGGCCAGCCACTTCACAAACAAAAATTATTATATTAGTCCTGCCTAGTGATCGCCTGGAAGAGACTGGCATCCTCAGGTCACAAGGAACTTCCTGCAGAATAAAACAGCGGCATCCTATGTTAAACTGAAGGTTGACATTCTAGGAAGTCTTTCCTAGACTTTAATAAAAGGTGCCTCCCTCTCTCTTCTACTTGTTGATGTGGTTCTCTGCAGTAGCCTAGATTCAAATTTCCAGCATGGCAACCCTTCTGTTGATTACCAGCAGGGAAATCCTTCAAATGTCTGGCTAGTGCCTCATAAGTTTGTTCCACTACTTGGCAGCTCATTCCTGTGTTCATCTTCCATTCATTCAGCACCAACAGTGGATGTGTTCTGAAAGTGAAATTATTATTATTTTGGTCTGGGGGCATGCCTGGCAGTCCTTGAGGCTTGCTCCTTGCTCTGCACTCCTGGCAGGGGACCATATAGGGGCCCAGGGATTGAACCAAGGTCAGCTACATGCAAGGCAAGTGCTCTGCCTCCTATTTTATCTCTCCAGCCCCTAAAAGTGAAATCGTTAAAGCTCACCTGCTACTCCTCATTGGTCCTACCTCCTCCTCACCCTCCTCATCTTACTATCCTCAGGATGAGCTCTAGTTTTTAGTGTTGAATTTGGTGAATCAGACACCACGCTGATCCAGTCCTTTGAGCCTCGGCATCCCATTGGGGCTGCAGGAGCTATTGTCCATTCAAGCCTGCTTCTACTACAGACTGTTGGGTGAAGAATCAAGGCTTCCAAATTGATACTGCCAGAAAGCTCCCAGCAGACCAGGAAGGGAAGAGGCCAGTGTTGGCTGAGCTTGTTGGGCATGAACGAGATCCTAATGAGTGGGTCAGGTTTGGAATGAAAGAGAGATGTCTTCCTTCCAGCATTCAAGTGGATAAATGATATTTCATTGGATACCCAGATGGTTGCCACACAGACCACAATCTACCTATTTTCTGGTCTGCAGTTTAGACAGTGCCTTACCAGTAGAAAGTATCTACATACAAAATTGCCCTTGAGCTGTAGGATCAACTCTAACTCCTTTGCCAGATTTTGGGGCTGGGGTGATGAGGAACAGATTTTCATTCTTCTGTCTAGTGTGATCAAATAAAATCTTTCCATCTAAGTAGGTGATGTTTCCTTCCCACACCTGAAAGCTATAAATATAGGTTCACCTTTTGCATTTGAGATCAGCTACCTGGTGTTTACTTAGCTTTAAAACTGTCACAAGAACTTTGTATAGTCTTTGGAAAGAAAAGAAAAGGTAAGCAAAGCCAACCATTGTGATATTGTCAGTTGGCTGTAAAGTGAAAGATTTAGTTCATTGTCAATTCTTTGACATACATTCAGGATAGAAAAAATTCCCTTGATTGCTTTTTCAGTGAAATCACTGAATGTTTAAAGATCGATGCCAGTATAGTTCAATTCCTTGCAGGCTTAGCAGGCTATCTTGCTAAATAGAATTAAGGACAGAAACAAACAAAAATACAGATAGAGAAAACAGCCAGGATGGCAGGGGCAGCAGCAATGACGTGATTCAAGGAATGTCCTAACCCAGGGTTGCAGGCTTTGTTAGCAACAATTGTCAGTGCACCCACCTCCTGGAGATCAGAACTCAAACTTGACCTTTGTGGGTGCTTCTTTTTGTGTTGTGCACAGGAAATAAGGTGACATCTGAGTTTCTGGAATCAAAATAGCAACTGTTTGGGCAGCTTCAACAACATAGGATTTGTCTCTAGAATCTTAGCTAAAGACAAGGAGACTCACTTCTTCATTTTCCCCGATTTTTGTTCTTGGACACCCAGAGGTGCTCAGGGCTCCTGTCAGCTTGGTGATAAGGAGTCATTCCTGGTAGTTCTCAGTACAGTGTCAGGGATTGAACCTAGCTTCCACACGCAAATCCTGTGAGTTGTCTCTCCAGACCTCATTCAGTTCTTTCTAAGCTATCCAGGCACTAAGCTTAGACACAGGGGGAGAGGGGGGCACTACTAGCGAGGGGACGGGTAGCAGAGCTGCCCCAGGTGTTGGGTGCAAAGTTCTTGTGACAGTTTTAAAGATCCTGCTGGAGCACAGGAAGGCGTCCACACAGTCTGATAGGGTTTGCTACAGTTGCACTTGGTTGGAAAGAGGATTTTTACAGGGCAAGACAATCTTGTGGGTCCCTGCTGGGGAAATGAGATTAGAAGAACAATACATTTATTTCTTAAAACACAAGGGCTGCCATAGGTGCTACACTTCAACGTCGGACAGCTGAGAGCTGCGGGAAACAGGCTTCAGGGAGCAATCATGGCTTCTTTCTGTTTAAGGGATCTCTTGGTGGCTTCAGGACTGATTTTTTTGCCTGTCCCCAGCTTACCCAGGATGGTGGGCATGACATTACAGATGGGTACTGCATTGAGCATGACACACTTGCAGGATGTTTGGGTAGTGAGTGGGGGGCACATTCCCCTGTACCTTGCTTCTTTCCTGTTTCTCAGGGAATGGTCAGGGACAGAGGACGAGAGGCAGATACTGCTCCCAGGATCCACACACACACAGAGAAGGTCAGAGGGTGAAATCCGGGGGAAACCCTCTATGAGGCGCTAACAGGCCCCAGAGAGTGACATTGATGATTTCATGAAATCTAAAAGAGAGAACTTCAGCAAAGTCATGTCACAGTCCTTTCCACTGGTCAAGTTCCAAATCTATAAACTTTCATGATTCCATCAGCCCCAAGGAGGACACTGACATGATGCATTCCTAGGAGGGAGTATGGTGGTGGGGGCAGGGGGGAGGGTGCTAGGTGGGACATGCACTTCCCAGGGATGGAACTTAACAGGTCCTCAGACATGCGAGGCATGTGCTAAACCACATGAGTCACATCCACTGGTCCTACTTACCTTTAGAAGCTACTGTTCGTGGCAAGAGATCACTGCACTGATGTTCCATTGGGGCTGTTCCCTGTGTATCAGAGCATTGCTGGAGACTTCTTTTGGTGGATGTAGATGGTGCCTACGAGAGGAAAATCTTCCTTAATGTATTAGACCCAAATTGTCCCCCTCGTCCCTAACTTTCATGAAGAGATATGTGGGGGCGGGGGGGCGGGCAGGTTGGTAGTCAGAGCCATTCCCCAGGTTACAGGGCAGTGTCAATCAGAGACAGGAAGTGTTTATTTGAGCTTTATTGTGCGAGTCAATTTGCTGTAGCTTTGGGTCATTTTAAGCTCGGCATCCTGTTTAAGTCATAGAAACATAATTTTTCAGTTGGAAATAAACATACAACTTTTGCTGTTGGAAGTGCACATGAATGGAGTTTATACCCTCTCAAGAAGCAGATGCAAGCCCGGGACATTTACTGTTTGGTTCATTCTGATTAGGTTAAGGCTTTCCCACAAGAAAATAGTCACCTCCTCCTTTGGAGTCACCTCCAAAATGTAGGCCTTATTCTACCCTCTATGGCTTAGAAAAGATCATTTTAAGAAGTGGACTATAAATAGCCCTGGTGTGGATGGGGATGGATGTTGCTATAGAAGTTTAGTTGAAGTAAATGTGAATTTAAGGAAGACCACAAAGAGGTCTTTAAACTTGAGTGAGACCTTGAGCAGTGGCAGCTGGGAGGAAGGCTCAGAATGTGTGAAAATGTGTTTAAGTAGCACTGTTAAGGGGATAATTATTGTGGTTACATGGCAACACTTACATCATTAATTATAATCATCATTCAGATGAGTTTTTCATTCTTTATTGTTAGAGAGTTAAGTGTCCAATTAAGAGAAAGACCTACTCCTTTATTAATTACAAATCCTTTTCAACGATACAGTTGACAGGTCAGTGACACCAGTTCTACAAGGCTGTGTCCGTGGTCCCAAGATGGTGTGTCAGTTTAAGATCTAGAAAGTTCCACTTGTGTTAAGTTTATTGTGATGGTGACTGTTCTTTCCAAGTGGTATAGAAGCAGAAAAAAGAAAATAGTTGGGTTGACTTTTTCAGAGTTGTTGTACATTCCCTTCAGGTCATCCATCCAAGGAGGGACTAGTGAAGAGAAGGTGTTGCTTTTTGGGTTTTTTGTTGTTTTTTTTAAAAATGCAGCATTCAGAATAGTAGGAATAGGGGAGAGGTGGAGTAACTTCAGGCTGTTTTCAGCTCCTTCTTTAACCTTTATTCCATAAAAGTCTGTCTTTAATTAGCTTTAGTTATGCCATTTCCAACTCAAAGATTTTTTTTCTTCTTTTCACCTCCTGCTCAGTTTTCAGAACCACTGCTCCATCCCACCACTACTGAGTCCTCCTTTCCGACACCCTGAATTTCCTACAAAGCAAGTATTTCCCCTGGATCTCTCCAACCCTCCGCATCCCCACATGGAACATTCCCTCTCGTGCCTCTGTTCTCCAAAGAGGTGCTTCTACCTCTCACCCCCCATGGTCCAACGCATGACTCAAGTGCAGACTTTCACCTAATTAAGGTTGGTCTCATCCAGTTTCCTATGGCAGTTTCCAGTTCCATCAATATTCAGTGCGCTATAGAAAATAAGCCAGAGGAGAGATAGTAGTGACCTTCCATCCATGCTCAGACCAAGAGTTATTCTCTTGGTGGTAAAAAAGGAATGGCCCCAGTGCATAAGTTTCACAGCTTGGTTTGGTACAGGAGAGTTGAGCACAGCAGCCTTTTATGGTTTTTTTGGGGGGAGATTGGGGGGCGGAGAAAAAGAGTTTTTGCATTCAGTAGCTGACTCAGAAATGAAAGTGTTAACTGATGCCATCTACCTTATACCTTTGAGCACCTACCCTAGGTCTGGCACCTAGAGGGCACCCAATCCTCCATGTCAGATATGGAGGGATGACAGACACGTGACTGAATGTAAGGTGAGTCTCAGACAAGTCTCTAGGCCACATGTTGGAGAAATCCTGCTTCCTGTCCCTGGCACATCACAAAGGGAGCCAAGTGAAATCTTTTGTTGGGCATGCATGCAAAGTTGATTCCAAAGCGATAGAATCTTTGTGCATATAAACAGCTAACAAATGATGGAGGATGTGTGTCCAAACAAAGTCGACTGGCAGGACATGGCGTGCATGAAGAGGAAGCCTCTGGCTATCCGTCACACCTGGAAAGACGAACAGGGCTGGCCTGGTTTCCCTTCTCAGGCAGCAAAGGTTCATGCACTGGGAAAATGGAGCTCAGTGGAATTCTCAAACACACCATGTGGCCCTTCCGCCCTGTAGGTCGTTATTAACTGTTCTTACCCTAAATGGCCATGACACATAATCTCCTTCCTAATTTTATTATTTCACTTGCTATCACAAGACCGTAACTTTTCAGACATTCAGGTGAGATTAAGGGTGGAGGAGGTAGAATAAAGCTTTTAAAATCTTTGATTACCTCAGAAAATGTATTTGCTTACTTTACCAGGAAGTTGGGTTTTTGTTCTGTTTTGTTTTCTACCAATGCCAAGAGGGGATTAATGTGTCGGCGCTGGGTTCGCCAACTTTCTTTTGATTTCAGTTTATGTAATTAAGCAGTTCCCAGAATCACTTGCGGTTCTCACTGTGCATCAAAACATGTATCTCAAATGTGTGAGGTGTGGAGGGCAGGAATAGTTCTGCCACCCTGGCTGAATGGAAGGAGGCAAGGAGGGGAAGGAAAACATACCAATCTTACTGTGAAATATGTGTCCTTAGTCAAGGGGTTGATCATGCTTTTGCGATGGTGCTTATTGAGCTGAGTTCTCTAGGAAGCAGGTTAGAAAACTGAAGTTCAAACTGGGCTAAAGTTAGAATAGCTCCGGGTGAGGTTGACACTAGAAAGAGGTGAGGCAGCCAGCTTGGGTTATTGAGTTGCCTACTAGTGGAATCTGGACTAGATGGACATTCTGGCCATTTTGCTCTGGGTTAGACCATTTTTGTCCATAGCAACACCCGGGCTTTAGGTACAACTTGGAGCAAAGGGCTAGAGGGAGGTGAATGTCTGAGTCATCGGTGTGGAGAACATTAGACGTAGGTGTGGAGGAGCCAGCTCAGTATGAATGAAAGAGGAGGGGGAAGGCTCTGTCTGCAAGGAGAAACAGCCTGCAGAGAAGGCAGAAAACATCAGCCAGAGATGGCCAGAAAGCCGGACTGAAGGCCATGGGAGTCAAGTGTTTGTTGAAAGAAGAGTTAAAAGGAAAATGCTGTTCAAAAGTCAGGAAACACAAAGACTTGATAATAATAACTCAAGTAGGAGATTAGTAACGGACCAGACCCATAGTACAGTGGCTTGGGCATTTGCCTTGCACGTGGCTGACAAGGATTCGATCCCCAGCACTCCATAGGGTTGCCCGAGACCTGCCAGGAGTAATTCCTCAGTGCAGAGCCAGGAGTAACCCCTGAGCACTTCTAAGTGTGACCCCAAACAACAACAACAAGATCAATAGCCATAATAACTGGCAGTCTTTATGGGACATCACTTACCACCATTTAAGCTATAGTTCCATCTGAGTAAGAGGTTGGTATGACAGGTTCTCTTGTGTTATGTTACATTATGTTGTGTTGTGTTATGCTATGTTATGTTATGTTATGTTATGCTATGTTATGCTATGCCATGTCATGTCATGTCATGTTATGTTACGTTATGTTATGTTGGAGCCACGCGCCCAGTAGTGCTCATGGTGCTCTGGTGCTCTCAGCCATGCTTGGGGACCATGTGGTGGCAGAAATCGAACCCAAGTCTTCTGCACACAAATCACATGTTCAGCCTCTTGAGCTCTCTCTTCCGCTCTTATCATTTTTTCATTTTTAGAGACTGGGAGAAAACTGAGCACAGAGAGAAGTCCTTTTCCCAAGATCACACAGTCTGTAAGTGATGAAGTCAGGTGCGAGCTAGTCTTGTTCAGCTCTGAGCTCCATCCTTAAGCCTGTTCCAGTGTTGATGAGAGAAGCAGCAGCCGGGAAAAGGGCACTGGGAAGAGGATGGATTTCCTCTTTAGTGCTGTGAGCTTATCCCAGTCCTGAGCTCACCAGCAGTGCTTGGGGTATCATGTGGTGCCAAGGCTCAAACCCATGCCTCCTCAGTGCAAAGCATGTGCATAACCCACTGAGTTATCTCTGGCCTGAGGTCTGGATTCTTTCTAACACAGTGAAACATTGTGTCATTGGTAAAACCCAAGTCCCAGCCAGTGACCATGAAGTGACATTGCCCCAGCTGCTCCTGAGGATGGTTGGGGCAGTGCTGAGCACGGTGCAGCTGTATTTGCCTGGTAGAAGGCTTTTCCAAGTGCTTTGGCTTCTTAAATGGTGGGATGCTGCCCCACATCAGGTCATGTAACTGAATATATGCATCGTCTTAAAATAAATTTATTTATGATTTACCATCAGTAAATGTTTGGTCTATATATTTAGTAGATACCTGAGATCAACAGGAGTTGCACATGAATATAAGAATGCTTGCCCTGGATCAGTAGTTCTCAAAGAAGGTGCCCTGGACCAACAGTACCAGCTTCTCTTGGGAGCTGTTAAAAGGTAGATCCTCAGGTTCTGCCCTGATACCAGGCTCTGGTCCAGACCTCAGGCTTCAGTCCAGATCTCAGGCTGTACCTCAGATCTTCTGGATGGAAACTACACACGGCTGCAGGAACCCACGAAACTTCCAGGTAGTCTCTGTTTCACACATTTGGAGCCCTTGTTCTTGGAAGATCCTTGAAATAAAAGAAAACTCAAATCACATAGGACACATTGTATCACAGATGCCGCAAACCTTGGCAGAGACAGATGGAAGAGTCTTGGAGCTTCTTTTAGGTCTGGGTGCACGCAGTTGGAACTACCCAAGAATCTTTCAAAAGTACTGATGCCTGAGATTCCACCCAGAAATCATTTTCTTGTCCAGAGGTTGGCCTAAGCTTGGAATTTTGAAAGGAGCGTTTCAGTGGGAATGGGTGACTGGGGAATGGTTGGAATGGGAAGTGGTCAGCGAGGCAGCCTTTATGCTTCTGATTACAGAGTTGTACACAAAAGAGAAAAAAACAGGGCTGACCTTGAGAGGAAAGAGCATGACTAATGGAAGACCAGCTGGACTGGAGGCTTTCTGTGAATACCAAGAAAGTGTGAATGAGTCTACAGATTGTGGCCAGGGAAAAGGTGGTATGAACGCCTAACAATTCTCAATTCTGGACTTCTTTCCAAAGATATGTCCATAATAAACTAGATATCATGTCTTCATTGTTTGAGGGTAGGGGGGATCATTGGTCATTTTTATTCAATCTTAATGGAAATGATTCTGCTAGTTCTGATTTTAAAACCTAGGCTAACATCCTTCGAGAAGCTTCCTGATAACTTTGAATCTATGCTAAGAATGTGCTCTAGGGAACTGGATAGTGCTCAGTGATAGAGTACAACCACATGACATGGCACGGCCCTGGGTTTGGTCCTGAGCATTGTGCTTGTGTGTGTGTGTGTGCTCACGAGCACATGTGTGTGGCTAATGTATGTGCACACCCATTTGCAAGCACACACAGGGAATGTACTCTGACCCTCTGGTCTCTCAAACCTCCCTATTTACTTTTTGTCCCTGACCCTTCTTCCTGGTTATTTTAGTTGACCTGGTCATTTTAAGATGCCTCAAATATTCTCACTCTGTTCCTAGGTCCTGATATTTGTTGATACCTTTTCCACCTTCTCTCAAGACCTGGCTTTGTCTAGAATCATGGGTCCTCTGCCCCCAGAGTGACTGTTGCATTTTCCTCCTCCTTTCACTCTCTGGGGTCATTCTGTTTCCCTGTCATTGTTCTCTCCATTTCCCATCTCTTCCCCTGGACTAGCAGTCCCCAAGGACACTAATTGCTTATAGCTTGCCTCTGCCTAGCACAATATAGATGTTTAAGGGTGTAATCAAGAGATTGAAAGCAACTTGTAGTCCATCCGTGTTGTTTCCCAGCAACAAGGCAAGCAAAATTAGTCAAGCTAACTGTACTCCAGAGAGAAGAGATGTGTGTCGCCACATGGCCAGTCCCCTGTTAGCCCAGGACTCTCAGGAGAGGGCGAGTGGCCATGTAAATTATTGTCAGCCCTGACTACCTAAACAGTAATGCTTTATTCTGTGATCTTAGGGTGGATGAGACGATCTTGTCTCACTGAGGTGGGATTTGGTGGGACTTAGGTGGATGATTGATAGGTTTAGGCTTATATAACCAAATGGTTCTATGTGTTAGACAACTACTGGGAATGTAAACAAAAAAATCAAGTAATGGGCAAAACTTCAATGCTGATCAGATTATTATGAACTGCTGATGAGTTGGTGAACCGAGGACATGAGCTGGGCCTGCCTGCACAGGTGTGGGCTCAGAAAGACCCAAGTTTCTCCCAGGAACATCCCTATTGGTATCCCCATCTCTGGACGCATCCCCCTCTCCTCCATCTGGCCTCTCTAGCCTCCTCCTATTTCAGCATCTGCCTCTGAACTTGAGCCCAGCTGGTGACTCTGAACAACAAATATGGGGGAAATGAATGAACAAGAAAGTAGGCGCCACCCCAGTGAGGTTTGGCTGTCACTTAGCCATTCTGAAAGCAGTAGCCATAAGGGTAAAGTGTTAGGGAGTATGCTCTGGTGCAGCTCCCTGGAGGACCAACCTCTGGGAAAGTGGCTGTGATGAGAGGGTCTCTTGCCCCGTCACTCCAGGCTACTCAGTGCGAGTTTCCTAAGGCTGCCTTCACAAATCACTGTGTACTTAGAGACTCGAAACAAGAGAAACATGTTCTCTAGCAGATCTGAGTGTCACCAGGCGGAAATCAAGGTGTCTGCTGTGCTGTGTTCCTACCACAGGAGAGAAAACAAACTTCCTGCTGCCAACTGCCCCTAGGCCCTATGTGCTCTGGCTTCGGGCCGTGTCTCTTCCATCTGAGCCTTAGTGATCACAGTCCCTCTTTCTTCATCTCGCCAATCCCTCTACCTCCCTCTTACATCAGGAAGCATAACTGCCCTTGGGGCTTGCTCATCCCTCAACTTCTCCCCATCTCAGGACACTTAACGTCATCATATCAAAAGTCTTTTTTGACTCCCTGAGTTAACATTCACACCTTGAGGGACTGGGATTGAGGACTTGTTTGGGGGGAACCAATATACATCCTACCACACAGAAAAAAGGTAAACAGGGTCTTCAAAGGCTCAGAGCTCTCTTCTAAAGCACAGTTGAAGCCGAAGATCTCAGCTCCTTCCTGTGTATTCTGGGCCTCTCTCTCTAGACTGACTTTGGTGCCCATGTGAGTAAGACAAAAAGAATTTGAAATAACTCCTCATGCCCTGATTCATGAGCTGTGTTCACTGATCTCTCTGCTGCCCACATTCAGCTGCCTGCTCACCTCCCTCTCCAAGTCCCCATTCTGGCACACAAGGTTCCCTGAGCACTGGTCAGTGCAGGCAGCTGCCCTGGACCGATCTAATAGGCCTTTTCCCCTCTCCTCTCCTCTCAGGACCGCCTCTTTTTTGTCATGGAGTATGTAAATGGTGGAGATCTCATGTTCCAGATCCAGCGCTCCAGAAAATTCGATGAGCCTCGTTCCCGATTCTATGCTGCAGAGGTGACGTCAGCTCTCATGTTCCTCCACCAGCATGGAGTCATCTACAGGTAATCGCTCCTCTCTTCCTTCCCTTCCTTTGAGCCAGAAAATGGGGACTTTTCCAGACTCTTCCACTGCCTTTGGCCCCTGCCCAGATGGTCTCTTAGCAACCTGCATTAGATTGGTTGTTTGTTCCAATTTGCTTACAGAGAACTTTTTTGGGGTCTGTTTATCGTTGAAAATGTTAATATTTTAGTAGCCCTGGGAGATCTGACCTACTGTTTGTGCCAGTTTTGATTGAAAGCCCCAGCATGACATTTTAAAGGCTCGGCGCCGAGCGACCTTGGGGTGACCTTCATTTCTCCCTCTCCCCCACCCTCTTCCTTGAACATCAGGGCATTCTCTTTACTTTTCCTTCTGTGCCATGAACTTCCTCCACTTCCCAACCTCTTGCCACTTCCTGAGTTTGTTTGGCTTAGTTGTCTCCAGCAGATAGAATCAGAGGAGTTGCTGAAGGGGTGGGTCTCGGGGTTTATGATCCAGGGAGGAGGGGAAGGGAACTAGACAATATCCAACAGGAAGTGACTCTTTACAGATCATCCAGTCCTTATTATTGTCCTGTCCCCCTTCCAAGAAAACATAGAAGGAACACACACACACACACACACACACACACACACACACATACACACACACACACACATATTTTCCAGTAAAGTTGCAGGACTATTTACGCAGGCCCTTCTATGAGGTCAGGAATTCTGGGAGGAGTAAATATTTATAATTAGCAACAAGGACACTAGAGTTCCTTCAGGTTTTTTGCAGTGATTGTCATTTCTTGAGTTGTTTTTGCTTCCTACTCTCTTCTGGCTTTGTTTTTAAATAGGGTAAAAGAATAGCAACCCAGAGCTTGGTCACTCACCAGAACTTTGCTGACCCCCCCCCTCCCCGGGAGCAATGGCCTGAGTAACTGTGCTTTGAAAGTTCTGGCCAACCCCCCCGACCCAGGCCTCCCTTCCTACGTTATCTCTTAGTTTCCTCTCTCTGCTCTGAGTCAGCCCATGGCTTCCCATGGCCTGCCTAACAAACCTAGCTCTTTATTTTATTTTATTTTTTTCTTTTTGGGTCACACCTGGCGATGCAGAGGGGTTACTGCTGGCTCTGCACTCAGGAATTATTCCTGGCGGTGCTCAGGAGACCATATGGGATTCTGGGATTTGAACCCAGGTTGGCCACGTGCAAGGCAATCACCCTCCCTGCTGTGCTGTTGCTCCAGCCCCAAACCACGCTCTTTAGCTGAGCACCTCTCCATGGCCCTCCACACTGCAGATCCACACACGTGCTTCATAGCACTCATACCTGACAAATGGCCATGAAAGTAGCGGCTTCAAACAACACTGTGTTCTTTAACAGTTGCTGGGAGCCAGCAGTCTGGGTGTGTTGTACCTGGGCCCTGCTGAGGCTGAGATCCAGCTGCCAGCCCAGCTGCATTCCCAGCTGAAGTTTGCCATTCTCTTCCACACTCATGCAGTGATGGTCAGAATCTGTTTCTCAGCCACTGTCCTCCTCATGGCACCAGGAGAAATTGTCTTCTGTGTTTTGAGTCTCACTTCAGGGAAGGCCTGACCCTCTTTTAAGTGACTTGGCTGATTAGATCAAGCTGACCTATGACAATCTCCCTTTTGGCTAATTCTAATTCAAATGATCAGGCGCCTTGATTATGTCTGCAAAATCCCTTTGCCCTGTACTGTCACAGAACTGTGATAGCGATATCTCCTCTTCTTTCCCATGTTTTGTTGGTCATTGGCTGGTCACAGGGTAGCCACTGTTCACAAGAGAAGTGGATTATGGGATTCTACCAGAGCATGACTCACCAGGGGTCATGCTGGGTTGTGTCTGCTGAACCTCACTAACCTTTCAGACGAGATCAGGCGCATTCAGGGTGATATGGCCATAGACCTCACTGCACCTTCTCAATTCTCATTCCCACTGAGTTGTTTACTAACTTTAAACCCACCAAGGTTCTTATCTTTTCTCACATTTGCCTGTGATTGCCATTTTTCCTGCCCTTATGCCCTCCTCTAGCCCCTACAGTACCACCTGCTTACAGGAAGTTTGAGCCATGTAACAAATGGTTCCTCTGCCACACTTGGATTGGCACTTGGGAAGGAATTTCAGTCTGAGCCTTTGACCATTGTACTGGCTACCACTGGCTTGGGGTTAGGGTTGAACACTTCTGGGGATTATTCACTAAGTTTCAAACTTCCCTTAGAGTCATTTTATTTTATTTTATTTTAAATTGGTTTATTTATTTTAGTTTTGGGGTCAAACTCAGCAATGCTCAAGGGTTACTCCTAGCTCTGCAGTCAGAAATCACTCCTGGCAAACTCAGGGACCATAGGGGATGCAGAGGATCGAACCCTGGTCAGTTGTGTACAAGGCAAGTGCCTTACCCATTGTGCTGTCTCTCCAGCCCCAGGGTCATTTTTTTAAACCCCACATTCTTTGCTTATTCTACCATCTCTTCTTGTCTTGCACATAGTAAAGTAGATAACAAATAACCAATTAGTTAAAAATTCAAACTCTTCCCCCCAAATTTTTTACCAGCTTGTCAGAGCTCAGATGTTAGGTAGGTAAAAAGTTCATCCATACTTCAAGGCAGCATGCAGTTGAGTAGGAAAAGGGGCTTCTTAGTGTAGGGAGAGAGAGAGAGTGTGTGTGTGTGTGTGTGTGTGTGTGTGTGTGTGTGTGTGTGTGTGTAGACTTAGCCAAATTAAATTACCTATGGGGAGTTTCTCAACTCTGATGATCTCTACTTGAACATATTGTCAATTTGAGCAGATTTGGGTTCAGTCTCTGAACACCACTTTCACTCTGGATGCCAGTGGCAAGCCTACGCTGTCAGCTGGGGGTATGAGCTGGAGATCTCCTTCCCCTCTCTTTAGGCTTCTGGAGCCAGTAGCTTCAAGGCTTGTTCTGTCATTTACTGGTTGATACTCAGAAATTCCAGGGTGGCCTCCTCCCTTTCATTTACCTGTTCATCTCCCAGGATGCAAGAAATTCATTTACTCACTAGGCCACTGATGTATTGCAAAAGGAGATAATATTAGAAGAACCGTCTGAAGAGATGTGTAAGGCCAGGGATGGGGAAGGGCTGCAGAGCTTCCCTGCCTTCTTTAGGCATTCTTCAAGTACCTCCCTGTCTTCCCGAATCTGGACGCTCTGAATTCCATCTCCTTGACGTTTTGTGGAGACCTCATTACTTAGACATTAATTTATAGGTCACTATTGATTGAACTCAGAGTCCAGTCCCTCTTCCTTTCTGAAATTTTCAGATATGGTAGGAGGACCAGAAGTTCCAACCCCATAATCACATGGGTGGTCTTGCAGGTAATGCAGGCTATCCTTAGGTGCTTCCAAGAGTTACCCTGTTCACATAAAAATATACCGATATCAGTCTCAACATTTAGGAAATTCCAAAGGTCAGGGGAGGTTTGAGTCAGCAACTGTGGATGAAGATCAAATTTGTATAAGAAGTTTATTTTAGTCTTTGGAATGACCAAATACTGTTTCTTGTAAGTATTACTAGTGCCAATAAGTCACAGTATTACTAGATCATAGGGACTGTCACCCCATCATGAGATGTCACCCCCAAACCATTCCCATTAAAGTGATTATAATCATCACCCAGGTCTTACCATGGTAATTAAAAACTCACTTGAATAATTTGTCCAAGGCCAAATATAGTAGATGGAAACTTCTGAGGGCTCCCATTTCACAACCTCTGGCCCCAGAGCCCCAAAGGTGACCTCTCCTCCCTAACTCTTCCCTCATACCGGGTTCTGAAGGCCTTCTCCCTTCTCCCTTGCTAGTCAACCATAGTTTACCATATTTGGCCTTATTCTCCATGACTCCCAGTTCCTAGTGAGCCATCCCCTCACTGCCGAGGAGGCCGTGTGTCCTGAGACCTGCTGTGTGTTCCTGAGCCCTGAAGTGGTCTGTGGGGGGGGTGTCCTGCCTCTTCCCTCCGGGGTCTCTGCTTAGGAAGTGCTTGTAAAGGACTTATTATGATAGCTATTATAAGAGCTCCATGGGTCATGTATGTAGCTCAGTGATAGCACACAGACCTTACATGTATGATGTCCAGGGTTCAATACCCAGCACCAAAGCCACCAAAACAAAACCCCAAAACTTGAATAATAAAAAAGGCAAGTAAAACTTAGTAAGGAACAAACAAAAATTTAGTTAAAACTTCAGTATTTCCTATCAACCCCTTGATTTCTTTTTTTCCCTCTCGAGCAGAAAGTCAAATGTTTAATTTTTTTTTAAAAAAAAGGGGATTTTGGGGTATTTTCTTTTTCATCACTGGACACATACTGAAGTCTCATGGTGCTTAATGTAGGTCACCTGGAATATTTATTTATAGTTGTGATATAAATTTTAGTTATGGGTTCCTGACAGCCAAAAGGCAAACATATGTACTTACATTGGTAATGAGATCCTGGTTGGATTCTTAAAATCATCCCTACCCTTTGCACATATGGCATTTCTTGATCTGTTGAAGTTTTCTCAATCAAGCCTTATTCCAGGGAATTAGGCACTTTGCTTGCATCCTGCCAACCCTGGTTTAAGTCCCAGCACCACACATGGTTCCCCCAGTACTGCCAGGGATCGCTCCTGAAAACAGAGCCAGGATAACCCCTGAGTACCTCCAGATACAGCCTAAAACACCTTCAAATTGAAAGTAGATAACAAATAGTTGAAACGACTCTATTAGACTTGGGTTTTTCTCTCATTCCATTTGTGGAGATGAGTGATCCTTTCCTTTTTCTCCCCATCTTCTGGAATATGGCCGTTAGGAAATTGCCAAGAAGGATAGGGGAAATAACCCAAAGGACTAGAGCACGTGCTTTGCATTTGTGGGAGGCTCAATTTTGAACTCAGTACTTCACGATCTTCCAAATACCACTGAGAATGACCTCTGAATGCGAAGTTGAGTATCCCTTGAGCATCAACCTCAAAACAAAGTAAAAAAGAAAATTGCTAAGAATTTACTTTATGGCTATTGACATAGGATTGTCTGCATCAGTGGAAGTCCAAGACAGCACAGACAAGAGCCATACATAATCCCAAATCCCATCTTGGTCTTTGTTCTGTAGAGACCTTTTTCCCATCAAAGCATTGTTCTCAACAATCAGAATCCTCGCATGGAACTTGGAAGCCAAAATTGGGCAGTAATTCACCCAAGTCTGTCCAGTGTGATAGGTGAAAAAGAACACCACAAGTTAAATATTGTTCTGATAAAATGTATACATGCAGGTTAAAAGTCAGCCTCTTCAACAAGGTGTATTTTTTTTAAGCTTTCTATCCCTCCTTCCCCTACTTTCTCTTCTACACAGACAGCCACTATGATCCTTTTAACGTATGGATAATACTTTTGGTATAAACCTAGTCATTTTTTTATTTTAATTTTTTTGGTTTCTGGGCCACACCCAGAGATGGTCAGGGGTTATTCCTAGCTCTGCACTCAGGAATCATTCCTGGCAGGCTCAGGGAACCATATAGGATGCCTGGAATCAAAACTAGGTCAGCTGCATACAAAACAAATACCTTAATTGCTATACTGTTTATCTGGCCCCTGAACCTAGTTATCTCTATATAACATGTTTGTATTTTGTGTGTGTGTGCACATGTGCCCATGCATGTATGCACATAGTTTTCCCCAGCATTGCTCAGGGTACCAGTTATGTTCTGGAGATGGAACCAGGGTTGGCAGCATACAAAACAAGTGCCATAACTGCTGCACTACCCCTCTGATCCCATTGTTACTTTTTAAAGATGTTGCTTTAGGCATTACCTCATGATGTTCTATTATGGAAATAAGAATTTAGTCTATACACACTCACATACACCCACTCCATTCCCCTCACATCACCACTTCACACACACCCTTCCTGACCCCCATCCCCATCCTTAGTAGAGTCTGCTGTCATTTTGGTTCAGAACATATACGTTACTGTGACTGTGACGTACTATTTGGCACCAAGCCATGTGGTAAGCTATAATTACTTTTCCTTTCTTATACATTTCCTTTGTTTGTTTTGCCTGGAGCTCATAATCATGTCTTTGGCTTTTTCATGTACTTCTTATGAATTAAATACAGAGAGTGTCTACATATTGTCCACATCTCCCTTCAGAATTTCTAGCTGCAATAGTGACCTGTTCTTTCATATTCTTGAATAAACTTCTCCCAGAGTCTAAACAGATGTGCTCTGAATCATTGTCCTCTGCCTGCCTTGGGTTCTTCTTTCACTCTTGACCTGGCACTTTCTCTTATTTCTACTTTTTGTCAACCCTCCTGTGCTTTATATCACATGCCTCCTCTTTGTGTAATTTCCTCTCAGTTTGATGCAACAACTCATCAGTTTTCTAGAAAAGAATGTGGGAAGTACACTTTTTAAGACAGATGGTATCTAAAATTACCTTTATTTCCCCCGCAAATTTGATAAAGTGTTTGGCTAGGTATAAAATTCTAGGCTGAACATTATTGCACCAAAAATTTTAAAGTATTGTCCCATTGTTTTCTAACTCCCAGAGTTGATATTCAGAATTCTGAGTCCATTTGATTCTTGATTTGTGATATGGACAACTTTGTTATTTTAAGGCATGTGAAAATTGCCAAATTTAATTCTAATATCCCTTAAAGGTGTGGGGATTGTATATTATAATCTTTTGCACTGGGTCCTGGATAGGATTTTTAAATTTAGAATTTTTAAATTTCAATTTCAATTTTTTTTTTCAGTTTTTCCTGCAGTTCTGGATAGCATCTTATTTATTTATTAGTTTCTTCTCTATTTTCTCTTTCTGAAACTACTAATTGGATATTGGGCTGCGAAGTAGAAGTCCTAGTTAGTAGAACTAATTAGTAGATTAATCTGGTGGAACATTTGCATGGAGAACCTGTATGGATATTTTTATGCATTTTCACTTAAAAATCTCAGATTGCCTTAGGAAAACACTCTTCCCAACAGCTGCCTGAAGATAGAAAAGGCACAGTGCCCAGTTCCCAAAATACATTTGTCCACTTAATTCTACCGCTTTTTTATGGGACCCCTAGTCTGTGCCCTCTATTCTACTCTGCCCTGGCTCTACACGTAGTTATTTCTCTATACTAGAGAATAAATTTATGGAGAGGGGGTGGTAAGAAGCAGGACTATGCAGAGTAAAAAAGACAATCTGAGCTCGTAATTGCTTTTTAACCATACAATTTATCTCTCTCCACGTTACCCTCATCAAATGATAGGATTATTTGTTATTGAAAATTCCTGAGTTTGAGTGAGGTAGAGTGCAGGAAATTCTGTAGTGTAAGTTTTATTATTCTTGACCTTACCCATGGCTGGTTTAGGATTCAGTTTTTCCTCCACCTTACTAAATCAGTTATCACTCATCCACTTACTTTTCCAGTTTCCAAAATTGTGTTGCTTCTTCTTTTGTTCTCCCCATCTTCGTGTACTTAGACTTTTGTGTGTAATTTTGGGAAGTAATGAGAAATAGTTGTTGTGTTCAATCTACCTTACTTCATCCAGAAGTTAGGAGCTTTAATGGGAGTAGAAATGGGATAACAGTGTTGGCAGCAGCAAAAACAATAACAAAAAAAGAAAAAGAAAGAAAAAAACCAAGAAACCTTTTACCATTTGCTAATGGTTTCATTAACTTTTGTTAATGTTTTTCATGAAACTGCTTAACCTTTGTTATTACTAGCCAGACACTCTCTGGAGCACTTTGCACATATCAACTCATTAATCATTCGCCTGACCTTATGCAGCAGATGCCTATAATCTATAGGGTTTGGGCGATTTCAGAAAACATGCACTGCCACCGTGTTTCAGCTCCTGCTCCACTGTCAGGTCTGCGGTGCTGTTGCTGTGAACTGCACACTTGTGTAGGAAGCAAAATTGCATGTCAGAGACAGTGCAGTGATGTGTTGGGAGTCAGAAGACTGGGTCAGTCTCATATTGGCTGCGTTTTTCTGGGAAGGAAAGTCTTAAACTGCTTGAAATGTAGTTGCCTCTCTGTGCCATGGGAATTAAAAAGCCAAGCTCCCAAGAGTGCTTGGAAGAATTACATGAGAAACCATTTGCAGAAATGCTGAGTGCAATTCTTGGTACTCAGGAGGCTCTATAAATATGAATTGAATGCATTGGGACCTGTGTAGAGTTAGGGTGTCAGTTGTGAACTGAGTTATGCCTCCTCCAAATTTGTATGTTGGAGTCCTCATCCCAAATCCCCAGGATGCAGCCATGTTTGGAGACTGGGCTTTAGAAGGCAATCAAAGGAAACTCAGGTCAGAGGAGTGACCCCTAATCTAATGTGGCAAATGCCTTTGTAAGAAGAGGAGATGAGGGAAGACTCAGCAGTACATGGAGGGCAGCATACAGACACTGGGAGAAGACTTATTTGCAAGCCAAGAGAGGCTCAAGAAATGCCAGTGACTTTTTTTTTTCTATTTTTGGGTCACACCCAGCAATGCTCAGACATTACTCCTGGTTCTGCACTCAGAAATTATTCCTGGCAGTGCTTGGGGGGACTATATGGGATGCTGGGGATTAAAATTGGGTCAGCCGCATGCAAGGCAAACTCCCTACCTGCTATTCTATCACTCCAGCCCCTGCCTTAGCAGGGTGTGATCTTGAACTTCCAACTCCCAGAATTGTGAGACAGTTTATTTCGATTCTCCCTTTAGGAAGGCCTAGTCACCTCAGTTCTCCTCCCAGGTTTGACCCTTACTCTCCATGTAACCTGAAACAAAGGATCCACATCATTTCTCTGAGCTGTTTCTTCACCTGTAAAAGCTGTTTCCTCACCTGTAATAATTATGAGATAAAATAAGGTGGCCAAACTTGCACCTGTGGCATCCACTGGAGGAGTTAAATAAATCAGTGAAGCCAGAAAGGCTTTTGGTCAGTTGTTTGGGGCCCAGTGAAGGGGAGCAAACATGCCAGCCAGGGACAGTGGCACAGTGAGGACCCACAGTGAGTTCTGAGGCTGTGTTCCAGTGGCAGTGGGAGTGGGGTGGAGAGAGTGCAGCAGCTGAGGTGCTTGCCTTAGCCTTACACCAGTTTAATCTCTAGCACCCCCTATGGTGCTCCAAGCACCACTAAGAATGGTCCCAGAGCACAGAGCCAGAAGTCGGCCCTCAACACAGCCAGGTATGACTCAAAAACTAAAACAAAATAAAGGACCTCTTTTGGTCACAGTCCAGATTTCGGAGCTGGACAAGATCTTGAAGGAGCCTCTTCCTGGCAATATTCCGTTACTGTGAGCTCTCAGGCATCCTAGGAAGGGACTGAGAAGCACTGACCAATGCACACGACAGTAGCGAACAGGCTGGAGGAGCTGACCGATTCGCTTGCATTGGAAGGGGAAGTCGCAGTACAGGCCGCGGGTGCCTCATCCTCCCTTGCTGGCTCCCTTTGCAGCCAGTTATGTTCAGAAGCTCCCTTTCCCACGTCTGCTGCACCGCCTAAGCTCTCTGCTGCCCATTGCAGCGAACAAGCTGCTTTTAGGAGTCCCTCTGGCTGCCATCTTGTGCCGTGGAAGGACTTGTTCCCCTGTGAGGAATGTTGAATATTACCACCCAGACACAGGGGCGTGGTGATGGAAGGTGAGGCCATCTTTATTGATCTTCTTCCTGTATCCTTTATCTTTACTCTCTGGAATCTCGCCTGTCTCTGAGTTCTGGGGCCTGCCGTAGATGCAGCCCCTGAACCTGCATGGGAACTCAGTCTCATAAATCTGCCGTTCTGCCCTCTCCACCCCCTCAGCACTCTTTTTTTTTGTGGGGGAGCAGGGGGGTTCACACCTTGCGAAGCACAGGGGATACTCCTGGCTTTGCACTCAGGAATTACTCCTCACGGTGCTTGGATATGGGATGATGGGAATCGAACCCGGGTTGGCCTCATGCAAGGCAAATGCCCTACCCGCTATAGTATCGCTCCAGCCTCGTCCACCCCCTCATCATTGCCCGCATTGCTTCTCCTCAGTCACACCCTGGCCTCCTTCCTGCATTGTTACCTGCAGAGCGGGGAGAAGCCCTCTCCAGAGGACAGGAGAAGAAGCTAGCAGAGAAGGCCAGCACAGAGCCGGGTGTGAGGAGAGCCAAGTTTACATTCCTCTGAGGAAGCCACATTACTGTAGAGCAGATCCCAAGTAGGACCCCGACTGCCACTGCCATGGGCGGTTCATTCCAAACAGGAAGTTTTGAATCAGGAAATTCCTGATTAAATTTGTTTGAGTGCTTCAGCAAGTAGTTTGTGTTCAAAGGAAACACCAGATGATCAGGGAACATGTCCTGTGAGGCCTTGTATAGCCCATTGGAGTGGTTGAGACACCTAAGCTCAAACTCGGCTTCCAGTGCTCATTGAGTCACACTCTTAGGCAAGGAATGTCTCTAAAGCTCAGTTTCTTGAGAGGGGTATTATGTCCCTCAGAGATAAGGTGAGAATCTAATGAGTCACTCCTGGTGACGTAATTCAGAGCATGTTTGTTACAGTAAGGCGTCACTGAGTGTCAGCTGCTGCCTCTATTTCTTCATTATTCTGTTTCATGAGGAGTGAGTGGATAGAAGACAAGAGTCACTTGGCCCATCCTGAAAATCTCACTGTGAGTTTATTCTGTCAGTTGGCACAACAATGCGGGCATCTAGTTAGTCAGACTTGTCCCAACAAACGTGGATTGGGAAGTCGCCTCTGCCTGGTGAGGGGGAATTCTGTGTACATCTGCTTTTATGAGCACTCTGGATGCCATAGGAAGTTGAAGTCTTGGAACTCCTAATACCACAGTGTATTCCAGGGCAGAGCCCAAATTCTCCCAGGTTTAGTCATATGACTTTGTTGCTTCAATGCCTTTGGTTAATGATTATACCACTGATTGTTTTAGCAAACAATGGGTGGCTTTGCCTCATGGTAAACAGTCTGTGTGAACCTCTGAGTAAGACCGTTGGTCTCTGTGGTCCTCGGCTGACTCCCGACAACCCAGATTTGGGGTTGGTCATCCACGTGGGTGACAGGCGAGACCTGCTTGTTGTTGTCATTTCATGGTCCTGGTGCCTAGATCTCTCCCAGCTCCTACAAACTCGGGAAGACAGTGATGATTCTGGTACCTCAGAATCGCTTTCAGACCATCCCGTCTCTTACCCAAGTGGATCGGCTCAGGAGCCCATCTGTTCTCTGCACAGGTTTCTGTCTACACCCCACCCCTCGTCCTTGAAATCCTTGTTGAGCCTAACACATGTCCTCACTGTCAGTGCCACACACATTGTATAACGTGACCCAGATCCTGAACTGTCACAGGTCACATTAGGCTGTGCTTTCAGTCCCCTGTCCCTTTGCTTGGAAAATCAGACCCTTCCCCAAAGTTGCTGGACTTTAAAAATACAAATGACTTTTCTTTTCTTCCTCATTCTGTCTCGGTTTCCCTTCATCTCCCCCTGACTTCAGAAGCTAAGTGTGTCCTTACTTCCACCTCTTAACATCACACCTGCATATTCTATATTAATATTTCTCACATTGAACTTTACCTGTTTATTGCTTGGATGATCCTGAGAACTTCCACAGGTTATAGTTTCACCCAGTGGCATTTGGTTAGCAGAGCAACCTATTTATAGGGATGGAGAAAATATCTTGGAGAAGGGGGGAGTTTTCCAAACATAGTCATCAACAGCAAGATGAACTTTCAAGTGGAATTCTTGCTGGATCAACATTCCCTGGGCTGTCTCTGCTCACTGCCCCATTCCACAGATATTTTTATTCTTCACCACAGTTGATGGAGAGCTGTGATTCGAACCCAGTGCTGGTAACTATGAGTCCACACTCAGTTCATTGTCAGCTAAGTGGTAAGAAGATACTTAATTCTCCTCTCTAGATACCCATGAAACATGATGGCTGGGTTAGGATAACTATGTGATTTTAATATTGTTGGGCTAGGAATGTCTGCACCAGATTCTGAAAATACTTCTTTAAATATGGTGTTTCCAAGTAACCTGGTGAGCAAGAGTCCCAGCCGCCCATTGGGAGGGTTTAGGGCTTCCGGACCACAGTTCCCACAATGCCTTGTTTTACATGGCAGGTTGAACCCATGTTGTACTCACTGAGCATCAAATCACAGTGGGTAACCCTCTCTCAGGTATTAGCACTCTTTCCTCTTAGAGTGAATGGTTTTTCAGGCTCTGCTGTTAGCAAGTTAAGTGTTTGTTTTTATGGAGAGCAGAGCACTCTGTGAACAAGATGTCCCAGTTGAAAAGCCAGGCTGCTCGCTCAGAATGTCATGGACCCATTGGGATTGAGAATCTCATGTCCCAGGTCAATTAGTCCTTCTCAGAAATGGGATATTTTTCAGATGCAAGTACTTCTCTTGTTGGAAATGTACAGATACACATGTATTCATCTAAGTAGAGTTCTGTTTTGTTTGAACCCTTTTCTCAAAGAGCAAGCAAGAAAATACCTCTTATTTTGAAAGCATTGTCTATAAGCACGTAATTTGCTAGCCTGATCCTCAAGGACTGTGAAGCCTTCTTGTAGTATCAGATGCAATGCCATGGAAAGGAAAGGAGGTACAATCTATCTACGTGGGGTTTCCGTTTGGGTGGTTCCAGCATGCAATAAGACAAGCAAAATAATAAAATATGCATAAAAATGGGGATAGGAGAAAGATGGAATACCACCTTATAAAGAAATCTTAGTCTGGAGAAAATCAAGAAGGGCTTTTGGTGATGGAGAGATAATACAGCAGGTAGGGTGCTTGCCTGGAGTAACTCCTGAGATTCACTGCGTGTGATCCAAACAACAACAACAAAAACAGGAAGGAAGGAAGGAAGGAAGGAAGGAAGGAAGGAAGGAAGGAAGGAAGGAAGGAAGGAAGGAAGGAAGGAAGGAAGGAAGGAAGGAAGGAAGGGTAAATTAATAAAGGCTTTAATACAGAAAATAATGGGGGACCATACCCAACCATTGTTCAGGGGCTTCTCCTAACACAGTGCTCAGGTATTTCCTGCGATGGTTGAGTACCATACAGTTCTAAAGCTCAACTTAGACCTCCAACATGCAAAGCTTGCACTCAGCCCTCTGAGCTATCACCCTGGCTCGAAGGAAGGCTTTCTTGGAAAGGTGGCCTTAAAAAAGAGTGTGCCCAAGGATGAGAACAGAGGGTGTGACTGGGTGAGGGAGACAGTGGCTAATGGAACCAAGAGTCTAAAGAATTTCTGCTGTCTGGAACTCAGCAGTGAGGCTTGAGGTGAGAGCTGGAAGCGTGTGCTGAGAGGGCAGAGAATCCCCCTCCAGTGCAGTGTCAGAGTGCATTACACTAACCACGTTCTGTTTGTTGCACGTGGAGACAGTGGAGAGGAACTTAACATTTCAGAGGTAAAAGAAAACTTGATGGTCAGCTACTCCATCTCCAGCTCTGAGAGGTGAAAGAATTGAAACTCAGAGGAGGTGGTGTGACTTGCCTAAGACGGTCTGTCTCTTGGTAGCACGGGCAGAACATTGAGTTTGAATTCTGCTGTTTGTTGATAGTATGTGCTGATAAAGTGACTCTGGAAGAACAAACAAAAGAACATCAATGGCCGTGCTTATTTCTGTGATGGAAATACTGTGTGGCATTGCAAGCTCCCCTGGTCTCACAGTCAGCTCCCAAACTTTGAAAAAGTCACCAGCATGATATGTAAGCTAGAAGCAGCTAGAACACACCAGTAGGGAAACGGTAAGCATCTGTTTCCAACTGCTTGGTCAGTGGCATTTGGTGAGTAGTTTGAAGTCAGCCTCCGTGGCCATATTTACACCATGGAAATGGGTGAATACTTATAATAAAGGTTTGTGCTCCTGGAAAGCGGTTGTCAAAACAGCAGCCTGTTCATTCCTGTAAAATAAATCTCCAGATTAAGTTGACTAGTACTGTTCAGGTCCACTGCATTGTCACTGATTTTCTACTTATTTGATCTCTGACTGATCACATTAGTTCTTTTCTCTGTTTAGTTCCATTGTTTTTCCCTAGCAGCCTCCTTGAAATATAATTCACTTAGCATATAGTTGCCCATGGAAAATGTGCAAATCAGTATTTATTGGTATATTCTTGCCATTCAGTTAGGCCTGGAAGATTGGTTTCTCCTTGCCAGTGAATAAGGAAGCCTCAGTTTCCCCTTGCCACTTTTCCACCACTGACCTGACACCATTCATTCCCAAAGTCCTGCCCCAGCGGTCAGAGATTTCCAGCACCATAAAACTCTGTCCTGGAGCCTAGGCCAACAGGGAGACTAAGATAATGGGGAGGGCTTTTGCCTTGCATGGGGCCGACCCAGGTTCAATTCCCAGCATCCCATATGGTCCCCCAAGCACCACCAGGAGTAATTCCTGAGTGCATAAGCCAGGAGTAACCCCTGTGCATTGCCAGGTGTGACCCCCGCAAAAAATAAATAGAAATAATAAGATTACGGGCAAAAATGCGCAGAGATTTAGACCAGCCAGACATCCTTGCAATTTGCCAGCATCTTTTGTAAATTCTTATCAAGTAATAAGGAATTCCAGGAGCCTTTAAAAGGGCACATGCAAATTTTCCTTTTCACTCAGTTTTATACTAAGTTCCTCCCCATTTGGGGAGCTTCTTTTCTTTCTCTTCTACTTTCCAATAAACTTTTTTACTTTCCAACTCTGATTCTGAGCATCTTTATTATTCAGTATTTTTATTCTTGGACTGGAGCGATAGCACAGCAGGTAGGGCATTTGCCTTGCACGCAGCCGACCCAGGTTCGATTCCTCCATCCCTCTCAGAGAGCCCGTCAAGCTATGGAGAGTATCTTGCCCCCACGGAAGAGCCTGGCAAGCTACCCATGGAGTATTTGATATGCCAAAAACAGTAATAAGTCTCACAATGGCAACATTACTGGTGCCCGCTTGAGCAAATCGACAAACAATGAGATGACAGTGCTACAGTGCTACAGTGCATTCTTGCCATTGTGGCACCATCACCAGAAACAATGATATGTTTTTATCATTCCTTCAAAAAATTCTGTTCCTCTTAACCATCCTCCCTTAATCCTTCGCTACTGTCCTTGCTACCAGTTCTACAAAGCCACATATCCACTTTCTTTCTCTAGACACTTACCTACTCTGGTCGTTTGATGTAAAAGGAACTTGCAGTGTGTGGTTTTGTGATTGAGGGCTACCCCTCTGCACATTTCCACAGTCCATAAGTACCCTCACCTGTATCTATGCTAATGCATAATTTGATATGATAGTCAAAATTTGTTATATATTTTATTTATTCATCAATTTACAGACACTTGGATTGTTCATTTGTCGCTACAAATATGACCATACACATGTTTTTGTCTGGGGAATATGCCTAACATTTCTAGGGTTATTTCTGACTTGGTGCTCAGAATCACATAAGGCAGTATCAGGGGGTCCGTGTGATGCTGGGACTCAAATCTGGGGCTCCTACCTGTAAAACCTCTGCTCCAATCCGGTGCACTGTCTCCCCCTCTCCTGAATAGGCCTGGGTTGCAAGTTAGGGTTATATTTTCTGGAGGTAAATAGTGTCTGTGCTTCACTTTTCCCAGAGGCAACAAACCACTTTCTAAAGTGACTGCATGGTTTTACATTGTTGGCAGTAACTTTGGGGGTTCTGGTTTCTCCAGGGTCCCACTGGCACATGCTACAGTATTTTTGTTTATATATCCAAGCAAAATGGTGTTTCGTTGAGATTCTAAGTACCATCTGTTTTTCACCTCTTTATCTTTTGACACTATTAAATACAAATTTAGGATTTTCAAGTCAGATTGACTTTATATTCTGAGTGGTGAGCCATTTTTGAGCTGGTAATTTACCCTGTGAAGTTCTCTCTCTTTTTGACACTTGTATAGGTGCTTCTGCTTGATTTTGCTTACTGCCAACACAATATTTCTCCCTCTGTCTTTTTTTTCTTCTTTCTTTTTTCTTTTTATTTTTGGGCCACATCTGGTAGTGCTCAAGACTTACTACTGGCCTTGTGCTCAGAGATCCCCCATCGTGGTCTCGGGGTCCGTAGGGGTGCTGAGGAGCGAACCCTGTTGGGCTGCGTGCAAAGCAAGAGCTATGCTGCAGTATCGCTCGGCTCCTTTTTACCTGAATACTTTGTTTTTTATTGACTTTTTGGGACTGTTTCTGGTGGTTCTCATTCCTGGCTCTATGCTCAGGCATCATACAGGGCTCACAGGGACCACATGCAGTGCTGGGGGTTGAACCGGGGTCTGTCGCCTGCGAGGCAAGCACCTTACTTGCTGTTCCATCTCTCCAGCCCTCTGAATATTATTAAAAGTGTGTTCCAGGTAGCCATAGCACAGCAGGTAGGGTGTTTGCCTTGGACACGGCCAACCCAAGTTCGATTCCCAGCATCCCATATGGTCATATGGTCCCCTGAGTACCGCCAGGAGCAATTCCTGAGTGCAGAGCCAGGAGTAATCCCTGTGCATCGCCTGGTGTGACTCAAAAAAGAGAAAAAAAAGAAAAAAGTGTGTTCCTAATACACAGCCTTGAGTCTTGTTTGATGGGAGTGGTGTTGGTGGGTTTTGTTTTTTCGTTTGTTTGTTTTTAGGGTTTTCTTGTTGCAAGTAATTAGTGAGTTGGGGCTTTGGACATATGAAACATACTCTCTACAATCAAACATACTCTCTACAATCATACAATCTATAATCATACTCTCAACAATCAAAGTAACTTTTGATTTGATTTTATGGAGCCAATTTTCTGCCTTGTGTGTTGCATTTGTTTTTAATCCACTTAGTAATCTGTCTCTTAATTGATATATTTAGACTACTTACGTGTAAAGTATTATAATATAGTTGGATAAATACCCTCTGATTGTTTTCTATTCATTATATGTATGATTCATTTCCTTCCCCTTCTTTTTTGCTATTTTCTTCATCAAAAAGAAAAATTCCCAACAATTGAAGATTACTTCTAGATACTGCTGTTAGTTTTCCTTTATACCTCATTTATATTTCTCATATTTTGCCTCCTGAAGCTTTAGTGTGGACTTAATGGATAGGATCCATTGCTTCTGTCGACACACACACATTTTTAATGTCTTAAGAACTATCAGCTGGACCTTAGGACTCAGAGGAACAGGGAGAGGGACATGCACAAAACCCCAGTATTTACCTAATTCAGAGTGAGTTTTCTGCATCAAGACTGTAGGCCTTTCAGAGGCTGGGCAGTGACTGGCCAGCGTGACTAGAACCAATTTTGTCTATTGCAAAAGGACACTACTGTCCTTCCTCCGTAAGTTTTATAGAAGAATCTAAAAGTCCATCTTCAAGATAGTCCTACATAATGTTTGATGGTGATGTATTGGCACCTGTGAGTTAAACATATGGTGAAGGACAGCAATTTTCTGGCTTGCTCAAGGAAAGGGCAAAATTTAGAGAAAAGGATTTGAGACCTTAACAAAATAACAAAGTGGACGGATTCCTTTTCCCAAGACTTTGCTTATTGAAGGTCCCCCTGGCCTGGACTGTGGAGAAAGCACAGGGACAGTTCTTTGAAGGCTGCCCTGAGTGTCACTCTTTGCTAACCAGACTCCAGAGACCTTCTCCATTAGACGACTCTGCTTGGCCAGAGTAGAACTTAGTCCTCGGTCATAGGCAATGGCCGATTATCCTTGGGTAAAGTTACAAGCATGGATCAATCCACAAGTAAACTTTGCAAAGCAGAAAAAAGGTTCCAAGCTCAGGAGTCACCTAGGACTTTGACCCCGTGACCTTGCAGTGTCCCTGCCCCCAGACACTGTTTCTGGTTCTTTCCAGGCGTCTGTGGAGCAGTGACAGGACACTGTTGGTGAGGGTCTGAAAACCTGATTTCATCTTTGCACAAAATGCATCTCTCATGAAACCCATGTCTCCTATAACATTGCGTACTCGACTCCCCAAGCAAATCACCAGACGAGCAAGCTGAGGGACAGGAGGAACCCCGAAACCCTGCTTCTCTGCTCCAGCTTCTCCCCTGAGGTCCCTTGCATTGTTGAAGGGTTCCATGGTCTCCGGCCCTTGCTGAGAGATCTGTCTTGGCCAAGCTTTCCGTATATGCACTCACGCCCCTTCCTAACTACCATGCTCTTTCTGTGCATTTGTCTGAGTTATGAATCTGTTTCTGAGGGAAGCATGATGCAGAGCTATAATTAGAACCTGCTTGGCATCAGACACAGCCCCTTTCTCCCTCCGCCATCAGCACCCCGTCTCAGAGGGTACCCTGGGGACGCCGAGCAAGGGAGTTTCCCATCACTTGCCTGCCGCTCTTTTATCTCTGACTCTTGCCTTTCTTTGACAAAATGACTTACTGTTCAGAGCCAAGAGCCAAAAGTTTCCATCAGAAAGATCGTAGCTTTTCAGGGTGTGGGAGCAGGCAGGTGGGCTGAGATTTCCTCAGAAGAGTATCTGTTCAGGGTTCAGGGGGTTTCAGAGAGTGGGTAGGTGGGTAGTACTTATGTAGTCTCAACTTGGTGCACTTTTGTTGGTCTCACCTCCCCAACTCAACTCTTTGCCCTTAGAAGTCAAGGATCATTCTGCCCTTTCTCGGGTGTTGTGGGGTGCCCACCTCAGGGATGTATGCAGTAAGTGGACTTCAGGCAGGAGACCCCTGTTTGCCAGGCGGGTACATTCCTGCAGGGGGGGTAATGCCAAATGGGAGGCACCTTTTAGAACTTCTCAGAAAGCATGTATGCTTGAGCTCTTTTGTAAGAAAACCTCACTGAGAAATTTCTGGACTCTAAATAAAACATGTCTTTGGGTAACTGTGACCTGTGTGCTTTTATCCTAGTTTCAGCTACAACAAGAGGATGAAGAAACATGTGAGAGGAGATGGGGCCTGCAGGGGTTGCCTGATACAGTTGCCTTTGGAAATTAGAAATCAGGTTTTCCTGATTTCTTATGTGTCCCCCACACCTCCCGTCCATCTGCCCTTAACCAAAACCAAGTGGACCATTGAATTCACTGGGCCTGTTTGGGTGGCAGTACCAATCTTGCCCCATCATTTTCTTATTAGCCAAGTTTGGAGTATAGACTTTTGTCCCTGTACTTTACTGCTGGAGACAATGACTTAATCATCTGAAATATTACTATTTCTTCTTTTTTATTGGCAAGGCTTCTTAGTAAGCTGTCTAGAGAAATGTGAGAGGCAAATACATCCCCCACTGAAATGAGAGGGAGCAGAAAGAATAGAATATGAGTATGCGTGTCAATAGTTAGGTTCGGAAAGGGGGAAGTGGAGCTGTGGCAAAGGGATAGTCCACGTGGAGACTAAGAAAACTTAGGGACAGTTTTTCTTACTATCATCTAAAAGGAACTAAGCAGTAAATAAAATTGTAGATCCAGTAAGGAATATGAAGAAAAGGATCATTTGTTTGTTTGTTTATTTGTTTGCTGGGAGGGGGTCACACCCGGTGTTTAGGAGTTACTCTTGGCTCTGTGCTCAGGAATCATTCTTGGCAATTTCAGGGGACCATGTGGGGTGCTGGGGATTGAATATAGGTCAGCCACGTGGGAAGGCAAACGCCCTACCCACTATACTATCACTCCAGTCCTAAGATTTTATCTTTCACAGCACTGCACTGCACTGCACTGCACTGTCATTCCGTTGTTCATCAGTTTGCTCAAGCGAGCACCAGTAACATCTCATATTTGTGAGACTTGTTGTTACTGTGTTTGCCATATCAAATACACCATGGGTAGCTTGCCAAACTCTGTCGTGTGGGCGAGATACTCTCGGTAGCTTGCCGGGCTCTCCGAGAGGGGCAGAGGAATCGAACCTGGGCTCGCCACATGCAAGGCAAACACCCTACCTGCTGTGTTATTGCTAAGAACCCAAATGTTTGAAGGAACTGAAAGAAACCAATTGAAAATCAGAAGTTTTTAGAATCCTGACATTATTCCAGAAAGCAGGAGAAGGCATCAGGAGGCTGGATTCTGCCAGAATCCTCAATTCTGCCATCAGGAAAGACTAATTTTTTTTTTAATAGTTTATTTTTAATTAGTGAGTCAACGTGAGGGTACAGTTACAGATTTATACATTTTTGTGCTCATGTTTCTCCCTTACAGAGTTTGATAACCCATCCCTTCACCAGTGCCCATTCTCCACCACCAGTAAACCCAACATCCCACCCCCCCTTCCCAGTCCCGTCTCCCCCCACCCCACCCTGCCACTATGGCAGGGAATTCCCTTTTGTTCTCTCTCTCTGGTTAGGTGTTGTGGTTTGCAATAAAGGTGTTGAGTGGCCATTGCGTTCAGTCTCTAGTCTATATTTGGCCCGCATCATCTTTCCCCCACATGACCAACAACCACATTTTACTTGCTGTTCCCTTCTCTGAGTTGCCCAGAGTGAGAGAACAGCCTCCAAGCCATGGTGACAACCTCCTGGTACTTATTTCTACTATTCTTGGGTGTTCGTCTTATAGTCTATTATTCTATATTCCACAGATGAGTGCAATCTTTCTATGTCTGTCTCTCTCTTTCTGACTCATTTCACTTAGCATGATACTAGGAAAGACTAATTTTTTTAGCCAAACATACCAGAGCATATGTATCTAAATGGCTATCGTCCTCTCTGTCAAACCTTTTCCAGGAAACTTAGTCTCCGGGCAGAAACACTGCTTTGACTTAGAATATTTTATGCTTGTTTTTTTGTTGTTGTTGTTTTGTTTGTTTTTTGTTTCCCTTTTAGTAGTCTCTTGTATGTGTAAGATATACTTGGGGCTATATCTGATTTCTGAAAGTTATTTTTCATGAAAATTAACATGTACTGTGTAGGACTCTAGTGCCTTGATTCTCTGAATGCCTTTCAGATTCTGGGTTCTGAAAGGAATTTCACCTCAGGCCCAGGAATGAAAGGGGCAGAAACAGCAGCCACAGACTTCCCAGTCTCACAGTCTTTTCCAGAACCCAGCAGGCAGAGCCTGGCTCAAGGGTGTGAGCGATACCCTCCACCCCGGCTCTGCTGGCTCTGGTTCTCTCTTCCCTCTGACCTTCCATTTCCTCACCTTAAGACTGGGATTGCCATACACCTCCCTGTTGTGAATAGCAAGTGAGGCAGTGCTCGAGAAACATATAGGAAGGGCCCAGGCATCTGTGGGCATTACAGTTCCCTTCTAGAACTTCTCTGTGGAGGCAGGTCAATGGCAAGTACATTAAATATGAGTCCATTGGTTGTTAGCTTGACGCAAAGGATGTGGCGTTTTGGCCGAAAGCACACCTGTATTTGAAGAGGGGGTTCATCTGAGGTAACTGGGGAGGCTGAGAAAACATTTTTAATCCTCACCCCTATTAAACAATCCCATTTATTTACCTCAACGAACCGATCCTCTTAGCCTTAATAGTTATGAAATTGTCTATTATAGCAAACAATGGAATGAAGGTGAATAATCAGAAAACAATGTTGGTAAGTAGCATGAATAATTGAAGAATTAAGCATCGAGAGAGTCGGGAAACCCTATAGCTGCAGTTTGTGGGACAATGTACGGGTAATCACCTTAGGACAGTTTTGTGGGACTGCCAGCCGGGGTGACTCCTATATGGCCTCATCATGAAGCTGAAGCGATGAAATAATTTGTTTAACTTGGGCAGGGGAAGCATCGCCGAAAAGGAAGCCTGCCGAGAATTGAAGAGACAAAGGAAAGTGGGGCCGGGTGGTAGGCAGAGAGGGTGGAGGAAGGGAGGCTGCCCTGGCTAACCCGAAATCTCCTCACCCTCTTTGTAATCATCTCAAACTGGTCAAGACGCAGTTCTCAGCTTTTCTGAGGTGTGACATGGAAACCAGATTCCGCTGTGGAAACTCTGGGCTGCATGCAAAGCCTCTGTGAAGTGACATTATGAGCCAGATATCAAACATGAGGGGAGGACAGGCTAGCGATCTCTCAAAGAAAGCCTTGTGAAGATGACAAAAAAAATGGAGATGAAATGAATGGCGATGTGCAGGCCAGGCTCCTGCGTGGAGGAGGAGGCGAGTGGTCAGGGAGGGCTTCCTTCCACCCCTCCTTGGAACCCTGCAGTCAACACAATAAAATTAGCCGAGCTAAGCAGGCAGATTTGTGGACTTGGAGGCATAATTAGTCCTGTTTTTCTCTCGTCTTGACCTAACTGGAGTTCACTGGGTATGTAATGGAAAAAAAACAACCAGCTTGATATAAAAATACAGGAAATGCCTGCAATCACGGCTGATTGCGGGAGCAGTTTTTCCTCCTGTTATTTTTGTGAAGGAGAAAAAAAAAAAAAGACGGTTTGTTGGGTTTTGTTTTGTTTTGCTTTTTTTTTTTCCCCTTTCCTAAATGGTTGAAACCATTTGGTCTATTCTTTTTAAGGCGTTCTTTACTCTAGCTAAGTGATGTCATTTCATTATTAAACATAGGGAGAAGAGGAGTGTGCGAAGTGAATGAAGACATTCGAATTTTTAGCCTAAAAAAAATTCCTATAAGTATAAAATCCGTTCAACAAGTTCTGAATATGGTTTCAAGGCCTGGGGGGAGCAGGTTTGAGGAAGCTTCCATTTTCTGAATTCCTGCAATTTCTTCATTTTTCAAGGCTAAACAGGAAGAATGCCATCTTTAGTGCAGTGTCTTGTTTGCAATATAGTATACATCTACCCTAGAAGAAGGAATACTATTTCTTAGGATTTCTTTTTGGTTTTTTTTCCTTTTTTTGTTTTTTGGGTCATACCCAACCAGGCTCGGGGCTTGCTCCTGGCTCTGTGCTCAGGGATCACTGCTGGTGGGCTCAAGGAAACATATTGGATGCTGGGGATCAAACCCCAGCCAGTTGCATGTCCATGTCCTCTCTCTTCCCGGATTTCTTTTCCCCTCAGTCCTTGGTGCAGAAGCTCCTACATCTACTGACCCAGTAGATTGAGTGACAGGGTTCCAGCCACTGAAAAACTAGATTCTCACCAACACTAACAAAATTCACACCACCCAAGTCCAGCCTTGGAGTGGCATTTAGAACATATCTGTGCATTTGGGCTGGTGAATCCTTACTTCCTGTTGGAGTTTGGAGAATATTAGTTGAACTGCGGCAGGAGGAGTAGGACAGCTAGGCAGCAAGTCAAAATGCTTGATTTGCAAGTGGTTGACCGAGGTTTGATCCCAACCTGTCCAGAGTGAACAGACCCAGGAGACTCCTGAGCATTGCCAGGCATGAGCCAAAGAACAAAAGGAAAAAAATAGTTTGGATAAATTGCTGGAGTTTGGATAGAATAGATTGGAGTTATGATGTGGCCTATAAAGTGCTCCCTGGGAATTTGTGTCTATTTCTGCCTCTCAGTAAGGCGGCTCCCCTAGGAGTTTGCAGAAAGACGGTTCCTCGGGGGCTGCTCTGACCTCAGAGCCTGAGGGCACTGCTGTTCCTGGGACTCAGGGATAGTACCCTCCTGAGGAGTAGAATTAGGTAGCGAACTTCCCGGCCTGCATTCAGGTGGAAAACAAAATTTGGTTCTTAGGAGAAATACATTTCTTACAAGACATGTTAGTACAGATATGGGTAAACGAACTCCCAAACCTGTGGGGAGTGTAAACTGGTGTAGCCACCATGGAAAACAGCATGAATATTCCTCAGAATATGAAGGTATGAATTGCAGAGGATCCACCTGTTCCCCACTGGGTCTCTGTGCCAGGAACGTGGAAGCACTGAGAAGAGAAGATAGAAACTTCACTATGTCCATTCAGCTGAACAGGAAGCAACCAAAGTAGCCATGGACGGTGGGTGAGCTAGAAGAAAATGTGGAAGGGGAACAGGATTGAGGTGGGTCAGTGAAATGGGTCAAGAAGGCCCACAGGATGGAAACTTGCCCAGGAGATGAAGATACTGTAGTCTATGCAGATGTCAAAGTAGAGTGGGGAAGCAACAGACGGTATGACAAAACAGTGTCACTCTGAGACGTTTTGGAAAGCTAGGGCTTGGGAAGGCTGGAGAGATAGTGAAGGGGTTAAGGTACTTACTTGCCTTGCAAGCAGCCGAACTCGGTTTGATCCTCTGCACTATACATGGTGAGCACCACCAGGAACGACCCCTGAACACGGCTGGCTGTGGCCAAAACCTCCCATTAAATAATAAAAGAAAGTAGGATTTGGTTAAGTGGCGTCCCTCTTAGGGCGAAGACCCTGACCTTGGATTGAGAAGACCTTGGTCAGCCATGGTTTGTTCACCTCCCGCACCCTTGGCCCAGGTGAGGCTTTGCTGTCACCCTCTGTCATTGTACTCATTGTTGATCCTGCCTCTGGGGACATCGGCAGAACTTGGGAGACATTTGGGCTTGTCCTCTCTGGAGTGAGGCACCCTGCAGTCACCCTGTGCGGGTTGAGATCAGGACACTTCACGTAGGACAGTCCCCGCAGATCACCCAGCCTGTGTCTGTGAGAGCTGCCCAGGCTTCTGAGCACCCTGAGGGGCCACAAGCCTGCACCTCTCCTGTTTGGGTGAGTAAGATTTATTCCTCTTACATGGGTGCTGGCCAGAATCATATTATTTTTTTCTTTGCCCAGTCACCGAGGCTCTGCTGTTTAAAGCCTCAATGGGCCACTCTTTCAAAGCTTGCCAGCATGTTTGAAACACCAATGGTTTCTTTCCTCTTTATAAATACCAAATTAAGAATGTGTTGAATCGGGTTGGAGGGAGAGTCCAGTGGGTAGAACTCAGTCGACTAGGGTTGTATTCCCCATGCTGACCCCCCCCCCCCCCGCCAGGATTGGTCTCTGAGCACAGAGCCCAGAGTAAGCCCTGAGCACTGCCAGAACAAAACTGGTGTTGAATCTATTTGTAGTGTAAAATTCAGAATCCTTTGAAGATGGCCCTCTCTTTCTTTCTGTTTCCCACCACTTATGTTCTTCTGGCTGTTTGTCATGAGCGAGCACTGGTGTCCTTGCAGCAGCCTTGAACGCTCCCCAAATCAAGTCAGCTCTATCTCTGTTGATTTTGGTTCAAGGGAAACAAAAGTCTCAAAAAGTCATCTTACCCTCATAACCCAGTTTAACCAGAAGACCTTACTGTCACCCTACCCTGTCAGTAATTTTACAGGGAGGTTTATGCCAGTAATGGTCCATGTTCTTGGGATTAAAAGGATTACGAACAGAGAGGCAGATGATCTGCATTTCTGCCTGGGTGCACCCTTTGTGCAAGAGGCGTTGTAGTGTCTTGGGAGTGTAACCCTCGCTTCCCGACCTTGCTGCCAGGAACATTTGGTGGCATGGAGCAGTCGGAGGTAGGGGGCAAGGTCCCCCGCCCTGGATGCTGAGAAAACCCTCCTGGTTCTAGTCTCTGCCACTAGCGTACTCAGGGCTGTCGCTCTGTCCTGGGTACCTGCAAACATCAGCTGCCTCCATAGCGGGGCAGGGAAGCACTGAGTCACATATGCGCCTTCAGGGATGTTTCAGAACTGCGTGGTGTGAGGCTCTCCAAGGCGGTCTGGAAGATGCTGCCTGGTGTGTTAATGGGAGATTCTGGGATGACGGATCAATTCACCGCAGTTGAGCTAAGGCTCATGTTGTGCATTAATACGTACCACTTAAATTTGGTTTGTGGGTGACTTAAAAGGAGCAAAGCAGGGCTGGAGAAATAGTCCAGCAGGGAGGGAATTTTCCTTGCATGTGGCCAAACCAGGTTCTATCTCCGCATCCCATATGGTCCCCAGAGAATCGCCAGGAGTCATTCCTGAGTGCAGAGCCAGGAGTAACCCCTGAGCACCGCTGGGTATGACTCAAAAAGCTTTAGAAAAAAAAAACAAGGAGCAAAATCAGACCTGGCCAGGGTGGGGTGGGAAACCTTGTATGTCCTTTAATACTTCTTTTTCTCCCTTTTCCCTTCCTCCTTTCCACCCAGCCCTTCTTTTTTAATTCCCTTTTCTTAGAAAAATACACTAGACCCAAAGTGAACTGCACATGTCCTTCGGTAGATGCTGACAAGTTTTTACATGAATACACATTTGTGTAATCCACATGGGAGATGGGGACCACTTTTTGCACCCAGCATTTTCTTCTGCCTGTTCCATTAGAACAACAAACTCCGTAAGAGTTAGCCATCACCCTGACCATCGATGGGGTTAATATTTCTTGCTCTTAATGAGCTGAAAGGGCTGGAGAGATATTTGAGGAGGAAAGACACTGACCTTGCATGCAGCCGCAACTGCAACCCTGGTTTGAATCCCCAGCACCACATACAGTTCCCTGAGCTCTGCTGGGAGCGTCCATCCCTAAATAAAAACAAAATGTCAATAAAATTAACCTGAAGGCCAGGGTGAGACCTCAAGTGGCAGATCCTGACATGTGCAAGCCTCTGATTGTCTGCAGTGTCATGGGCCCTGGTGGCCCTCCACACCACCGACCTGAGCACTAAACCACCAGACACACACCTCTGGGCCAGGGGTCACTGAAAATGATAACCTGGCCCCCAGTACCACTATATGATAACTTCAAATAATAAATGCAGTTTTAATTTTGTATTTCTAGAGCAACTCCTATATAAAAAAATAGGGTCAGGGAAATAGCTCATGGGCTTTGCACAAAGGAGGAGGCCTAGGTTTGACACTCAGCATCATATGATCCCTGAGCATCACCAGGAATAACTCCCCTCATGCCCCCAACACCACCCCCCTGCCCCCCGCTTCTTCCAGCTCAAGCACAGGGCCAGGAGTAGTCCCTGAGCACCACAAGGTTGGCCCCGAGACTAAAAAAATAATAAGTAAAGCAATTAATAAACCGACCTGGGTGAAGAAATACCCTGCATTGCTCTCATTGTATGCTCTGGCCTGGCTCAGTGAGTGTGACTCTCCTTGCTTTGGAAGGCATTAGTGAGTCATGGAGTGGGTGTGTAGACCTGGCTCTGAGTGGTTCTCCTGTATTCTCTGGGTTATAGCTCAGGAACACAGCCTGGGATTCAGTAATGTTGTGCCCATTATACAGATAAGTACCATGGCAGGTTTGCTTCACTTTATAATGCGAAATGAAAGGCGGCTTTATAGCCTGGAAGTGGTCCGACATCAGCATTTTCTTTAGTACCATGCCGGCCAGTATTTGCCACCATTCTCCCTCGAAGAGCCCCTGTATGGCCAGATGAGTTTATATGTACAATAGCATGCATTCCTGCCGAGGGAAGCATTACAGAGATTCACAGACGCTTTACCAGACCCCCTGAACTTGACTGCTCGACCCCATGATTCTGAAGCTCTCTCTGGAAACTCTGTTGAGACTTTAAGAAGAAAGTTTACTCAAGTTCACTAGCAAAAAAAAAAATGTGCAAATACAAGAAAAGGAAAAGCCTTACAAAGGAAAGCACTTGAGCCCGCCCACCCCCTTTTTTGTCTGCACACTACTTAAAGGAAACTCCCAGCAGAAAGATAAGCACAGCCCCCACTTGTATGTCTTTAGCTACTACCTCCCATTGTGGAATGGTAACTGGGCAGGAGTGAGACTGAAATATGGCTCAATGAGATCATGAGGATAGTGAGAAGAAAAAAAAACCAAAACAAGGAATTTCTTTTCGAGGGAGAATGAAGGATTTAACCCATTGACGCAGAATCCTGAAAAACTCTGTTCTGGATGACATATATCACACATACACACACACACACACATATACACACACACACAGGTATTGATTTCTGTGTAATTCTAGGTCCCCATCCTTGTATGGTGACAAGGGAGTGTCTTTTCAAGCACAAAGCAGCCAAGTCACCAACAGTGGACACAGTATGAGATACACTGATGGGAGGGAAGCAAACCCAAGGCATTGCCAGGTTCAAGCAAATGGCAGAGGTTAAGCAGTTCCATCAATCCCTACTCATTTAAAAAGTGATTTTAAAATGTTTGCTTGTAAAGGAAGAAGAGTTTATTGTCAAGCAGTAGATACTGCTTTCGTTTCTCGTTATAATTTTGTTGTCTCCTGAGACTCATAAGGCATATAAATAACCATCTAGATAGAATTTCCTTTTAAAGAATAGTTCAATATAATCAAGTGTTATTAATAGAATCAAGTCCCTTTTTCCTCTGTGAAACCTTATTTGATCAGTTTCTTTGCCTCTGCCCTCTAATTTTATGTTCAGTCCTCCATTGTCGATCCTGACAACGTTAAAATATGGTCTTGTAGTTTCCACAATCGTCTTTATGTTAGGACATGGAGTAGAGAAAAGAAACCACTATTCATTATATTCATTACATCCTCCACCTATTGATGTAATTTTGACAAACTTCTTAAAGACTGGGACCAAATCCTATTATCTCTGACCTTCTATTACATCTAGCAAAAACCTTTACCTTGTCAAATGATGAGTAGTAAGGATAGTTGTACCGCTTGTTTGTTATCTGCCTCTAAATTTTAAAATATTTCTCTACTAGAAAACTCCACTTACCTGACAAATATATGATGCATCTTGAAATAAATTTGGGGGTAGGGTGTAATTTTAAATTTCACAGTAGTGCTCGGCAACTCCCAGCTTGGAGCTTAGGAGATGCTCTTATGGACAGACTGTGCAGTGCACATGGAATGAATCCAGATCTCTCACATACAAAAAACTTTTTTGTACCCACCAAGCTCTTTAAACTATCTCTCCAGCCAATTGGAAAAACTTTTTATACACAACTAAATTATCTGCAAAAGGGTGTCCTATCTCACAAATAAGACACTCTGGTAATTATTTGCATAGTTTTCTTGCCCATTTCATCCACTAGTTGCCCAGTACTTGTTCCTTATAGCAATGTTTCAGGTTCTTCACTGCCATATTTTTTTTAATCATACACATACACACCCGCGTGCAAATGATTTAGAAATTGGTAATTTTGATATACAATTACAACTACACTTTGTAAATATTAGTTAAGCAAATATTTGGAAAGATGAGTTGAGAAAATGAATTGGTTGTTAATATCATAATTGCTCCAGTGTGTGGAACTTAATGATCCAAACTCCACATGAAAAAGGCAAAATCAGGGGCCAGAGTGATAGTACAGCGGGTAGGACATTTGCCTTGCACACAGCCAACCTGAGTTCAATCTCCAGCATCCCATATGGTCCCCCAAGCACCGCCAGGAGTAATTCCTGAGTGCAGAGCCAGGAATAACCCCTGAGCATTGCTGGGTGTGACCCAAAAAGAAAAAAAGGCAAAATCAACATAGTTTCTGTTATAGAGTTGACAAAGGACATTTTTTGGTTTTGATATCTGTATTCCTATGAAAGTTCTTAGGAGACAACCAGTCTGTGAAGTAAATCGTGATGGTGGAGCAAGGCAAACAGTGACAAGTTTTAAAATAAAATTTGAGTTTTGGAAGTCAGTTTGTCTGAAACAGAGGAAGGAAACTTTTATGAAGTTGTTTTATTGGACCAGAGGGTGGTTGTCATTGTCCAGGGCTTAAAGCTTATAGCATAAGAAAAACAAAATTAGTTTTTTGGATATAGTTCACCATCTATCTTAGGAGGGAACTGAATTAGTCATTGTCTTCATCTAGCCAAATACAACTGGCTGATAACATGTTTCCACTTTCCGGTGTCTTTGATTAATTCCCTTCTCCTAACTTCACATGTGCCAATAAATTGAGTCATTTAAAAAGCATTAACAGTTCAGAAGCACTTGGTAGGTATGTAAGTAAGGACCCTTCAAGAAAACCCAGTGTTCAACCTGGGCTATGAGTCATTCTTAATTCACACTAGGATTTAAAGAGCTTTAAAAAAATAAAGTCCATCCATCCACAATTACTGCCATAAAATGATGTGTGATTCAAGATAAAGCTGTACGTTCTTTCTCATGTCTAAATGAAGTAGCTGCTTAAATGATTAAAAATTATTTAAGGCAAGTTAATCTGTGCAAACAGCATGGCAGATGTAAGTAACAGGGTTGGCACTGCCAAGCCAAGGTACTTAGAACCATACAGGTTGATTCTTGTAAAAAGGGTTCAGGCAGTATTGTTCTCTCAGCTTGGCATCCCAGTATGGCACAGGCAGCTCCAAGTTTCCAGAGGAAGTGACATAACATCTTTCACTGCTGAGGACTCTGATGGATCAGGTGGCTTAGAAGCTGACCCTCTTCAGCCCAGAGTTCTCTCTTGGTCACCTGTCATGACTATTCATTTGGCTACCAGCTGTGGAGTATTCATTAAGTGCCTCCAATATCCCAGTCATACTGCAGAGTCCTGGGTGATGGTTTAGTGATGAATTCAGCTGAATCCTTTGCACTCTCTTTACAGACTCACTGCCCAGCAGGGAGAAACAGGGTGGGCAGGAAGAGACAGAGCAACACCCATATTTCATTGTCTTGGATAGAACGCAGGAGAGGTCAGCGTGCCTGGGGCTCCTTAAGGCGAGATGCTGAAACTATCTCCAGAGAACCCAGGAAAGTTTCTGGCAGGAAGTAATGGAATTCAGCCAAGGAAGAGAGTTGCATGCACAGAGATCAGTGTCTACAGGGACCTCCAGGTGCTCTCAGTAGCCACACCTGTGAGTTGACAGTTGACACTTAAACGTGCACTTCCCATTGAAATACTAGATTAAAAGTATTTTTCCTGGTAGAAATTCTTTCTTGGGACTCGCCCTAGGATCTAGTGCTGGACCCCACATATTGGAAGGGCTTGGTTCTTGTGATTTTCCATCTCTCATCCCTTGGGCATTTTCCCTGGAGGATGAGGACTGGTGTCAGGGCTTTTCTTGGGAGCGGGTTGATGAGAACAGGAAGAACACAGAGGCTCTGGGAGGGAACACAGGGCCAGGGAGAGGAGGACTCAGAGGAAAGTCAAGGGAAAGATGAGGAGAGGCCCCCAAAGTGAAGGCATGCCTCGCTACGTTACAGCGTCTGGAAGGCCAGCACTGGCATATCCCAAGATGAGCTCCCTGGGCTTCTGAGTGTTAGATCGGAACTTTCAAAATTGATTGCCAGAGTCAGAGGTGCAGGTCCTGGTCTCCCAGCACAGAACTGAGAGTAATCCCTCAGCACAAGCTCAGCATCACATCCTGCAAACTGAAATAAATTCATATTTATTCTGTGCTCTGTAAAGCCTCCAGGCCCTGAGCTGAGATATTGAGGGACAGAGTGCAAAGAGAGAAAGGTTGGCGGGAGAGAAAGCCCTTTCAAAGAGAAAGCTTAGCTATTTTTGGGTTTGATTCTTAATTTTTCTTTCAGGTTTACTCAGCTCAAAATCATTGATTTTTCCCTGGGGTGGCGGGGAGGGGGGTGTATCATTGTTCTGGGGATGTGGCAAAGTGTATGCCTTGCATGTGGGAGGTCCTGGTTTTGATTTCTGATATTGCCCCCCCCCCCCAAAAAAAAAGGAAGAAAAGAAAAGAAAAAAGAAAGGAAGAAAAAACTACTGGGTTTTGGTTTGGGCCTATCAATAAACCCATAGATCCCTCTAATGTAATGTCCTACACAATGGTTCCTCCCAGTTCAATGACATGCTTAGTAATAGGTTGACGCCAGCACTGTGATTCGTGTTTTGTAAGCCACATTCAGGTGAGTCACTGGCACATTCCAGCATCCCAGCATCCGTGTGTTAATATTGTTTCTTATTTTGAAGTGGAGTAATCTAACAGATTGGACAGCAAATTAGAAAACTTTTTGGAAAGAGAAAGGAGAGAGAGAGAAGGAGAGAGAGAGGAGAGAGAGAGAGAGGAGAGAGAGAAGGAGAGAGAGAAGGAGAGAGAGAGAAGGAGAGAGAGAGAGAAGGAGAGAGAGAAGCAGAGAGAGAGAGCCCTGAGCCATCAGTTGACCCTGCCCTCTCACCTCTGGGATCTTTGGGGGCTAATCAGGTAATGGAATGGCTGGTCCCTGTCCCAAACTTCTAACAGCTAACAGCGATGCTGGTTCTGTGTCTTGTCTCTCAACCAGTGTTTCCCGTCTGGCAGAGGGTCAGTAGGTTCCTGTAAGTGCTGAATGACAGGCAGGACCTTTTCGCTCTCCAATACACTGGTGCCCTGGATAGTTTTGTGACTGTGTGCCAGTGAAGTGGGGGAATGAATGACCACACTTTGTGGTCACCAGGGAATGACAAGAAAGTCAGTATTCACTGTGGTCTCTGACACTGGGGCCTGGCCAGTGGGCCTGGGAGGAGGTGGTCAACGTAGTAAAGCAGGGTTCTTAGTTCAGTTCCTCTCCACTTCCCTCAGGAACCAGCCTCACTCCCAGTTAGACCCAGTGCACGCAGTGGTGTGAGCACTCTGCAGGGGCAAACCTTGGGTTTCCACTCCTATGCGAGGTGAGGGCTTTGGGCCAGCTCTTTGCCCCCTCCAAGCCTCAGTTTTGTCACCTGTCAAATGGAAATGATGATAAGGAGTTTGGGGGAGAGTTTTGGGGAGACTTGGATGAGATCATCTAGACAAAGCATATCTCTGAGTGCTCCCCACTCATCATCATGGTGCTCAGTGGTCTTCTTGTCTCACCTGGATGGAAAATGCCAGGTCTTAAATTTTTGTGTCTTGAAAACCACCTCCCTGTGGCCCAGGGCTTCGGAGGTTCTCCACAAATCCTGCTCAAGCAAAGGAAAAGAAAGAGGGGGGCGGGGCACAATCTGTCCCAGTCTCCATGCCCGTGGGACTTTCCTTTCTTCACGTCAGATTTGTTCCTCTAAGAGCCCCTTTCCACAAGAGAGTGTAGACTCCATGAGGCTAGAAAAATTTTCTTTTTCCTCTCTTCCAAGAATAATGCATATCACACAGCATTTGTTCAAGTGGGGACATTGGTGGTGAGAAATGTACCCTGTTGCAGGGATGGTGTTGGAACGTTGTATGACTGGAATCCGGTCATGAACAACTTCGTAACTGTGTGTCCCAGGGTGATTTGATAAAAGAAAATCGGGTAAATATTTAAATACAAGAATGAACGTTGCCTCTGATGGAAAGGAGCAAGCCAACTAGAAACTTCTCTGGAACCTCATGAGTTACCATCTGACTGTGTCACACTGGTCTTATGTTCTTCTCTGTTCATTTAGGTTTTTGTGGGTGTTCTGGGCTCTATGCTTGTCCTCTCAGCTCTGTGCTTGGGGATCTCGCAGGGTGGCACTAGGGATCGAACCCAGGCCTCCTGCATGCAGAGCACCAGGCTTCAGCCCCTTGCGCCATCTCCCCAGCCCTGCTGTTAGGTGTCTGCTGGAAACTGCCCCTGGGGAAAGCCTGTGCCCGTCCTCCTCAGCTCCGGCCAACTCAGCTGCAGGGCCCCAGGCAGAGTGCTTGGATTGGCAGCTGCTTGGTGTGATGTTGTAAGGCTCACTGGTAACTGTTGCCATTTGGATTTATGATTTTAATTGTTTTATGGCTTATACCTATGCCCTGCAGTGATTTTCCATTAAATCTGAACGTTGATGTTGCAGAAAAGAGCAGGGATAGTTGTGGGTATACGCATCTTAACAACTAATCTCTGGCAATAAAAACCAACAGTCGTCAATAGCTAGGAAATTAGCATGTGTTTAATTAACCTCCAGTTAGGGCTATTTACCCATAAAAAATAGTGACTTATTTTTAAGCCTGGTAAAATGACACATTTTGCATTTGTATTCTCTTACAGCCGCAAGAATAATTGTTGTTGCTATTCTTTCCTTTCCAGCCCTAGTAGTATAAACTGTAGGTAGAATGAATTGCAAGCTTGAGAAGTGATGAAGAATACCAAATATAATCTAAGAAATCACAAGGGCAGGAGACAGCTCAAATAGCCCAACTCAGTTCCTAGCATGACCTGGCTCCTCAGAACCATGCATGAAGTGACCCGTGAACACATCTGGGTATGAGCCCCAAGAGAAAGAGAGAGAGAGAGAGAAAGAAAGAAAGAAAGAAAGAAAGAAAGAAAGAAAGAAAGAAAGAAAGAAAGAAAGAAAGAAAGAAAGAAAGAAAGAAAGAAAGAAAGAAAGGAAGGAAAGAAAGGGAAGAAAGAAAGAAAGGAAAGAAAGGGAAGAAAGAACAATTAAATGTATATTATATATACATGTTATATATATAGTTATTACATATCAATGTATTAACTATATATAATTACATGGTTTCAGCATGTCAGCACAAATAATAGTAAATATTATATGTATTAATCATACTAGATATACTTTATGCATAGTTATGTACATGTGTGCATATATCATATGTCTCAGCATCTCTATGTAGTTTATATTACTTATACCTTTTGCTTATTATATATTATAATATATTACTTATTCCTTATGCATACTTTAATTTATGTCATATTATACACATAATTCAGTAAATATTTAAGAGATTGAAGATTGCCTGGGCTGATCTTCACACTACAAGTGAAGTGCTTCATTGCATATGTGCATTATTATGCATATGTAATATGTCTATATGCACACATGTATGTACAGACAACACGTAACTCCCAACATCCATTCATCTGTATCTCTGCATGTCTTTATATTAGTGCTGTATGCTTTATTATGTTCTAATGAAGTCTGTATCTAATTGTGATTACACATGTAGTAAGGGTTCATTGTCCTTAGGTGGGGCAGTCTGAGAGACTACTGTGGCATCACATTTGGCAGTGCTCAGAGGACCTTGAAGAGCTGAGGAGCAAGTCCTGGGCCTTGCACACAATCTGCTCGACCACTTACGCCGCATCTCTGGTCTCTGAGATTCTTTTCCTTACTAAAGCTGCTCCCTGGCTCGACCTCAGCACGAGATGCCCTGCTTAGCTAGAAAGTCTTTCCTTAAAAAAATCATGATTTTATGTTGTGGGGCAGGTTGGGACAATGCTCAGTGCTCAGTGCTCGCTCCTGGTCTCTCAGGATCACTCTTAGTGGCGCTCAGTGGGCCGCATATGTTGCCAGGAACTTAAGCCAGGAACAGCCGCATGCCAGGCAAGCACCTTACCCCTGTACTCTCTGGCCTTATAATTTCATTCGCCATCAGCATCCTTATTGTTCTAAACAGAACTATCAAATATGAGAAACTATAAATAAGTATAAATAAGAACAAGTCTGTCTGTCTGTCTGTCTGTCTGTCTGTCTGTCTGTCTGTCTCTCTCTCTCTCTCTCTCACACACACACACACACACACACACACACACACACACACACACACACACACACACACACACACCCCTCTGGCCTCTCAGTTGGGTCCTAAAGACTGGGTTGAACATGGGGACTTGATACCCCTTTGTTAGCAGGTCCATGACTGACCAGCCCCTCTGACAGAGAGCATCCCTCAGCTCTGGTCTACCCGGGCTCCCCCTCCTGAGTGTCCTTGGCAGTTCAGTCCACCCCTGCTGCTGGGCTTCCTGTCTTCCATCCCCCCTCTCTGCCTACACTGGCCTCTTCTTGGAGCTCCTCCATGCTCATCCTCGCTGCTGCCCACACCTTTCCTGTCACCGGCTAGTCAGTAAGTCCAGCCAGGTGCCTGTGCGAGCTGAACTCTGCCCATACTCTCACCCTCACTGCCGAAGCTGAACCTGCCTGGCACTTGGCGGGTGCCCAGTAAATATGCACAAATGCCACCACAGAACCTCTTTTTGGCTCCGTGTTTTGTAAACAGCAAAGTGTGTCCCACCCTGCGGAAGAGGAAAGATGTCCTCATGCTCCTGGGCCTGAACGTTCCCCTAGTTTACTAACCATGGACCCTACCCACAGCCACCCCTGAGTGTGTCAGCACCACCCCCATGTCCTTCTTTGAGTGTGTGCTTGCACACACACACACAAACACATACATGCCTTTGCACACTCATGCTTCTGATCAGCTGAAAACTAACCACTGCTCTGAAAGCAAATAGCTTCTATGGCCAAATTAAACAAATGCAAAAGTAAGACTTTTTTTTTTAAGAATAATAAAATCTGTTTTCTGTCCCTGCAGAGGTCAGTCTGTTTCCAGCTCCCTGGCCTCGCCGGAGGCCCCTGATATCCTCTGAGTAGCTTATGTGACCCTCACTTTGCAGGAAGACGTGCTTTCCCGACATCCCCCTCAGCTCGTGCAGACTTGCATTTGTGTCTTCTCAGCTCGCACTCTCTCTCCCTCTCTCTCTCCTTCTCTCCCTCTGCCAGGGACTGACCACTCAGCCCACAGGAGGCTCCTTGTGGGGCTGGTCACGGAAGTCCCCCACTTGCTCATTTTGGCAGCTTCTCCTCCTGGCAGAAGAGCCTGCAGAGTGGTTTCTGGCCTCTCCGTCCGGGAATCTCAACCCTACAAGGGTGCTGTGGTCCACTTCCGCCAGGCTCCAGGCACACCCCCAGAAAGGTTACTCTTGGTCCTTTAGCTGGAGTGGCCTTTGCTCAGATCGTGGAAGGCTGGCTGGATTTCTGACGGGGTCACAGGCCCCCCAGAATGGTGAGATGGGCAGCCATGGCTTCTCGGGGTAGACTGGGGTGCCCCGTTTCCCTTCTGTGCCTTGCTAGGAGTTTTGGCCTTGTGTCCACTGCTCCCTTCAGCTTCTGTCTCCTTCCTCAGCACCTCTAGGCCTGGGAGGGAGTCAAGATTGAGCTGGCATCCAGAGCAGCAGTGGATGTAGTTCCACGGGGGCCTTTAACTCCACCCAAGGTTCCCAGGCTTATTAGGGTTGCTGGGGACCAACAGGGGTGGGTGCCTCACCTCCTCTACCAGCTCTCTCCAGCCCCTGTATCATTTGCTTTGGGAGACGCCAAATTAAACCATCATTCTGTTATTCTTAGTCCAGCCTGGCCCCTTATTTCCTCCAGGCACTCAGTGAACATTGAATACCGGGCCCCTAGCTGGGCTCTGGATACCCAAGTGGCCCCAGAGATGCTGCTTTTGTTCTCACATGTGAGGACAATCCCAGCTTTGAGGAGATAAAGCCCGTGAGTTACAGATGGCGAGCCCTGCTGTGAGGAGGATGTCAGGGTGGCTGAGGGGAGTGGGCTCTGTGTGCGGGCCAAGTGGCCCCCTGAGGAGACCCCTGGGGCAGGGAGGACTCTGCTCCTGAGGAGGGGGAACGGCAGGGAGCACAGGGCTATGCTGTGCTTGGTGAGCCAGAGTTGCCGTCTGAGGCTTTCCTGAGGCGAGCCAGAGGGGCAAGATGGTGCCAGGAGAAGGGGGGTGGGAGGAGGGTCAGCCTCCCCTCAGAGGAAAGCAGACCATGCGCGTGGGGCCCGCTCAGGCCACCATGGGAGCATCTGAGACCAGCGAGGGTGGGGCCGTGGAGCCATCCTGACTCTTGGCGGCTCTTCCAAGTCCCATGGAGAACGGCCGGGAGGGTGCAAGGGAGTATCAGGTTCAGCCACTGCTTTTGGCCTCCGCTCCGCATCTCTTGGTAATGCCATGTTTTAAGCGTCCCATATGCTATCTGGAAATATTTGTTCAGGTCATCTGGCTGCCGGGGGCCAAGATCCTCAGCTCACCTCCCCGCTCACTCACGAGGCCAACAGGTGCCGGGAAGGCCAGGCTGCAGCCGGCCCTGAGGATGGTGCCCAGGCCCTGTCCTTCTGGGGGACTCTGCTGCGAGAGGCAGAGGCTTGTGGTGGGGCCTCCGGCAAGCCAGACCAGGCTCTGATGCTTAGGACCCAGCCCAAGGCCTGCAGGTACCAAGGCTGAGATCCAGGGATGTGGGAAGGGAGAAGATCAGAGGGCTGGGCTGGTGGAGACCCCCAAGGCCTCACATAAGCAGGCAAGGAGATGGGATTATGGGGAGGTGAAGAAGGCCAGAAGGATTGGCCTGATTGGTGTCTGCTGCATAAATGCCTCCTGGCCAAGGCTCGTTTCAGAGTGGGAAGGGAAGTGTTTGGCGCGCGATGGACAGGCTTACAACAAATTCATGGGTTCCAGCTGCCTTTGCTTCCCAGGATCTCAGCTGAGAACGGTTCCCTGGGGAGTCGTTCAGCCGATCATCTTATCTCGTTCTTGAGGCCATTAAAGCTCCCAGAACGACTTGCTCCAGGTCACCTGGGTCCTTGGCTCCAGTTTCTACACTGAAACCCAAAGAGCCCTCTTGAAGGGCAGGCTAGATGGGGAACTGGCGGGGGCTACTCACTGCAAGTGTGCATAGCTAACCCACTTGCAGGGGCCACACGTCCAGGTCTATTCCCATGGCCAGAGAGATAGTCCAGGCCCTGGGGCGCATGTCTTGCACACACTGGTCCTCGATCCAGTCCCTTGCACTGTATGGCCTCCCCGCACATTGCTTGGTATAGTGAGAAGGCCCTGAGCACTGCCAGATGTAACCCTGGTGGTTCCCAACACCACAACCTGAGGCCCTCACATGGAACCTTCCAGGCCGGTTGGCCAAGAATCAATGGGAGTGGCCCCTGGGCCTCCTGAACCATGCTTGGGGGGATTTCCCATCAGTGGTGGTAAAGACGCATTAATCCATGAATATTACGGATAAGAACTTGTTTTCATTACTGTACCGTGAATTTTTTTTAACAGCAATTAAATAATCATGCAATCAGAGAACTTACCCTGCTCTGATTCCAAGTCTTAATCCCCAGGTATGGCTGCCGGCTATTTGCTTTGGCCAGGCACCGGGTGCTGTTTCCCGCCCTGTTCTCCAGTTAGGAGTGCAGGAGCTGATTGTCAGTAGTCCTCAGACCACGACCGTCTCTTTGGCCTGAGCAGCATTTTTTAGTTTATCAGCTACATCTTAGCACCCTCCTGCCATGAGTCAGAACATCCACCAACCCCGCGGCCACAGTGACACAGACCCATGAAAGGCAGGCGTGTGGACCCAGGCTTTTGTTCCTGCGTTGGCAGTAGAATAAAGTAGTTTGGAACATGAGAGGTGACATCAGAAAGCACCCACTCCACTCTCTGCCTGTATGCCATGAATCAACTCCAGGACTTTGCAGTCCCTGTGCCTCATCTTTAATATAGAGGTGATGGGGCGGGAGAGAGAGTACAGCAGTAAGGCACTTGCCTTAGGTGCAACAGACCGGGGTTCAAGTACCCTAGCACCATCTAGGATCTCTCAGGCCTCATCAGGAGCGATCTCTGAATATAGAACCAGGAATAAGCCCTGAGCACTACTGTATTTAGCTGAGCCTCACCCTCCCCCCACCCCAAGTAATTAATTGAATGGAAATTACGATGGTCTACTGGATTCTAGGTTGTTTGGAAGATTAAATGAGATCCTACAGAGCCGTCTCTGAATATAGAACAGAAGTAAGTCCTGAGCACCATTCGATTTGACTCAGTCGCACCCCCAATCAATTAATTTAATGGAGATGATAATGGTCCACTGGATTGAAATTCTGTTTGGGAGATTAAATGAGATCCTACAGAGCAGTCTCTAAATATAGAACAGGAGTAAGCCTTGAGCACCACTGGATTTGGCTCAGTCGCATCCCCCATCAATTAATTTAATGGAGATGATAATGGTCCACTGGATTGATATTCTGTTTGGGAGATTAAATGAGATCCTACACATAACAACCTGTCATACAAACACATGTGAATGACATGTGTATTCATCTTAGCAGATGGGTCTGACTCGGTGCCTAAACGTTGGCATTGTACCCGTGGGAAGAGCAGGAGGCTTTCCCTGCAGACTGGCCGGCTGGCCAGAGTGCAGTATCCTCCGACTCCCGGGGGTCAGCGCCACAGTGTGGAATTTGAAACTTTTCTCTTGACTCAGAAGCAGAGTCTTCTTTTCTCTTTGATGATGGGGTGAGAAGGACACTTCCTGGGCTCCTTCCTTGTGTCCTGTCTGGCAAGGGTGTGAGCAAGGGTGAGAGGAGTGACTGGACACGCAGGGTCGTGCTAGAGGTGACTGATGCCACAGAGGAAGTGATGAGGAAGGACGCCAGCCGAGCAGCAGCGCTGGCTGTGTGGAGGGAGGCCGCCTCCAAGGAGGGGAGAGCTGCCTTCCTCTCGAATGCATGCTCAAGCTCGGAAGGCATTTGGCAGCATCTGCCAGAAGAACCTTTATGGCCCTGGGATTGAGCGCGATCACTCGCCGTCTCCGCGCTGAGTCCAAAAGCAGTTTCTTCATAACCTCCCCCTGAGGGCCTGCTCTCCGGCAATCCAAATACTTGGCATCCCAGAGCAATCTTTCTCATCTCTTATCTCCGAGTGAGTGGAAGAATTTGCTGTCTTGATGTGGCACCGAGGCCTGCGGACTCAGCATGCCAGAGGAATGAGCAAGTAGGGAAGTGAGGGCATGAGAAAGGGAAAAGAGAACAAAAAACACAGCCTGGGTGAAGAAGGCAGCGGGCAGCGGCTTCTTCCATCCTCTCAGTTTCGGACAAGGTTTCAAGTCAAGCAAAGATCTCTTTCCTGGCTTGTTTTCCCCTTCGTTGTGTGGGAAGGGTTTCCGAGGTACCCATCCTGAACCATCTTCTTTATGGTTTGCAAAAGAGTGACCCAGCTCTACTTCTTGGGGAATCTACTGGCACCGCAGGAAATGGGATTCTCCGAAGGGGAAAAGATGCATTTTTCGGATAAGATGGCCTGGGGGGAGTGGAAAGGATTCCCTCTGATGCTCAGGCCCAGCTCACCCCTTTGCCTCACTCATGCCCCAGTCCGTGAACCAGAGTTGGGGTACCCACTGCCTGGCGCTGTTGTGGGCAGGGAAGGAGACCATGCCTGACTGAAGTGAGCCATGCAGTAGTGTAGGAACAGACTTGAAAGCTGGAAACAGCAGCCCTGGGGTCTGCAAAAGGACCCCAGTCTCAGTGTGGCTACCCCAGGTTCCAACCAGTTTGCTGGACGCCATGCATCCTGATTAGTCAAGTCCATGCAGTAGCCCTCCCCATGCCCTGCTTTGCTTTCTTACCCCCCCTGTAAGGCACTCCCCTGCACCTTTTTCCAGGCCCTGGAACACAGCAGTTTCCTCCGTGGGCTGGAGTGGACGAGTCTCTCTCCCTCTCATGTGTCACCTTCTCCCTCCCATCACCTCTGCATCGACATTAAGCTTCTCAACTCAGAGCATTTATCTTGGTGACTTATACACAATAGGAAGGAATAGTACTTTTCAAAAATTGAGGAGTCAGGCTGAGGAGCCAGTAGAGGGGCTAGGATATGTGCTTTGCAGATGGAACCACACCCCAGTTCCATCCCCACCCAGCATCACCTGGGTAGCTCAGTCGGGGTCCCCTGCACAACAGGGTCTGAGCATGACATCTTCCGACCACCACATTGAATCACTGGCCTGGTGAGCTGCAATTTGCCGGAAGAAGCCCCAGGTTCCGTGAGCATGTCTTGAGAGACCACCCACCTTAAAGTGCAGTTGCTAGTGATTTAATGACTTACCCTCCCAAGGGCGTGTTTGTTTGGGGGATCCTCCAGGCAGCACTCAGGGGACCCAGGTGTCATTTCTGCTGATCCTTGGGCCTGCAGTGCTCACCACTGAATCAGGGCCCTGTACGCTCAGAGCATGAACTCTTGGCCCGTTCCTATCGCTCCAGCCCCTCACTTACAACTTTCAAGTCAGCTTTAATGCAGGATAGTCAATATAACAATTCATGGCTTAAGCACACATGTAAGTCATAAAAATATATGCATACAGAGAGATTTAGATACAAACTTAGCAACATCACAAATCTGAACTAGACTGGCTCCCATGGGTCCCAACAGTGCTCCCACATCCAATCCTGACACCCCACACTGGCCCTCAATACACTACTGATTTCTTGAAGACCCACTGTGCGCCAAACAGGATGCAGAGATAGACTTTCCTGGAGTTACTTGGACTCCAAATTGTTGTGGGCACATTTTTAGAGATACCAACAGCTGATAGCTTGTCACAGTAAAGTCTATTTGGGTTAAGAAGTAGTTGACATCTCTCCCCATCTGAAAATAGTACATTCTTATTGAGCATAATTGAGTGGTTATTTGAGAGGCCTGAAAATGTGTAGTTTTCCACATAAAAGACCTAAAAAATAGTAACCTGCTAAGGGTCAGGAAAATAGCCCATATTTTACATCTTTGATGGATACCCCAAACCACTTGGTCCACTGAGCATGCCAGAAGCAGTCCCTAAGCCAGGGGTTAGCTGCTGAACACCACTGAGTATGACCCCCAAACCAAAGGAATAAATAAATCCAAAAAAAATAAAAACAAAGAAAACAACAACCACAAAAAATCCCAACATCCCTATCGGCTCATACCCAGTGAGAATGTTCAGCTTTCAGATCATGGAAACAAGCTGTGACTTGACCTGCCCCTCATCAAATCCCACCTCTAATTCACATCCCATTTCTCCTGGATGCAGACTAAATCAGTGCCACGCACACACAGAAAACTCATCCTTATGATCTCTGCTCCTACACCAAAGAGCCCCTTTCCTTTTTTCTTTCAGCCTAATAAAATGACTTAGTTGATTTTAGAAGATAAAATTTATTTCTCCTGGAGACTCAAGCAGAAAATGGCACCGCTCCATTGTCCAGCCAGCTCCTATGGCCCCGGGTTGAGAAGCCACAGACAGAAAGGGCCGGTTGCCTGCTGGGTGCCTCCCCCACACACACCCCGCCCTCCACTCACTGCTTCTGGACCATCAACAAGGCAGTTCTCAAAGTCCTCAGCATAATGGAGAACCCATCAATGGGGCAAGCAATAAAAGCAGCGCTGTGTTGAAGGCATGAGGTTCATGGAGGGAATGCTTTGGTGGGGACACCCCTGAAATTGAGGCCCTCAAAGAGCCTCACACAGGTGTTACTGGAACACAATGAACCCCCCAGTGGACATTCTATTCAACTGGTCAAGAAGAAGTGAGTTAAACATGTAAACACTGAACAGGAAGTGGGGAAGGTGATCAGTAATTAGAGAAGGATGGGAAAATTCAGGAGAATCATGAATTATGGTTTGCAGAAGAGTGACCCAGCTCTACTTCTTGGGGAATCTACTGGCACCGCAGGAAATGGAATTCTCCTAAGGGGAAAAGATGCATTTTTCAGATAGGATGGCCTAGGGGTGGTGGAAAGGATTCCCCCTGATGTTCATACGGGGAAAACATCTGTGCTAATACATTTTAGAGTTTACATGAAATTAGTAAATCCTGTAAATGTAAAATTCGGTACAAGTTAAGAGAATTAAGAAATTTAAAGGAGAATATCTGAATGGGCCTATAAAAGTAGTAAGTGTGTTTTAACCCAAGAAAAAGAATAATGGCTTTATATTAGAAAATATTATATGTTAGATAATGTTTAAGTGTCTTCATTACTAAGTTGAAGATTGTAATAATAATCTCTGTGGATGTGAAAAAAACCAAACTAATCAGAGTAGGACATACAATATAAATGAGGTGTTAATTCTTTATTGAAATTATATAAAATTCCCTAGTATAAGCCAGGAGTAAATATACGTTTGTGAATCTAGTAGAGGGCAGCCATCAGCACCATCACTCAGTGCCACACTCAGTGCCACACGCTGGCAAGTTCGTTCTGCCCCTCAGCGCTTCTCGCCAGTGTTATACAGAAGCCAGCTTGTAGCTCTCACGTGGCATTGATAGATTTCAACTGTATTTTCTTATTACTTTGCAACGTTATTAATGTTATTTATAGGTCCCTCCCCCAGGTTACTTATGATATAATGTAAATTATGTCCTCTAAGTCATTTTAAATGAAAAAAAACTATTTGTTTTTAAAGTAATTACTAAAGTCTCAGAAAATCTTCAGTCACACTTCTAGGATCTTAATCTACAGGCACTGTTGATTTGATCTCCATTCAATTCACTATAGGCATACTTAGAAGCCAAAAGTGTCTTGCACTCAGTGACTGGCCTGATTTAGCATGTTTTTCCATATTGGCGGAGCTGTCTCTAATAAAGATCTGATGGACATATGCCTTTCACTTTCAGAGGCTGGATAGATGAAGGTGGTGCTTGTAGAGTGCATGTGACTGGGAGCCAGGCTGTCTAGACCAACCAGTGAGTCTAGAGGCTGTTAGGCACTCGCCCAAGTACAAAGCATACGTACATGTATACCACGTATACATATTCATACACCCACAGACAACAGAGACTGAGAACTGGCCCTCAGGAGGCAGCTGACCCCACGGGGGAATTGGGGACTGGGGCTGGGCAGCTGGTCATAGGAGGTGGGGGACCCTGGGACTGTGGTAGAGGGAAGAACAGACTCTGGTGGACGGTGTGGTGCTGGAATGTCTCGTGCATGAAACTTACCAACAGCAGTATTGTAACTTATGGTCCTTTTTTTTAATGGAAACCTCCTTTATCTATTAACTTATTTATTTAATAATAAATAAGTTAATGTCTCATAGTGAGAGACACAGTTAAAAAGTTGTTCGTGATTGGGTTTAAGTATACAATGTTCCAACACCCATCTCTTCACCAGTGTACTTTCCCTACCATCAGTGTCCCCAGTTTCACCCTCCCCACCCTCTGCCTGCCTCTGTGACAAGCAGTCCTCCTCCTCCTCCTCCTCCTCCTCCTCCTTTTTCTTCTCCTCTTCTTCTTCCTTTTCTTCATCCTCCTCCTTCTCTACCTCCTCCTCCTCTTCTTCCTCCTCCTCTTCCTCTTCTTCCTTCTACTCTTCCTCCCTTTCTTCTTCCTCCTCCTTCTCCTCTTCCTCTTCTTCCTTCTACTCTTCCTCCCTTTCTTCTTCCTCCTCCTTTTCCTCTTTCTCCTCTTTCTCCTCCTCCTCCTCCTCCCCTTCTCTTCCTCTTATCCTCTTCTTCCTTCTTCTCCTCCTCCTCCTCTTCCTCCTCCTCCTCTCTCCCTCCCTTTCCTTTTGAGCATTATGGTTTTCAATACTGAAAAGTCATCGTGTATATCCCTTTACCTACTTGGAAAGCTCTTTTAAAGTATTTTCTGATTGCCTCTAGCTTAACCTTATAACCACATCCAGCTCTAAGGAAGGTTGTGAATTCCAGAGATAAAGTGTATGCCTTTATCTTTATGTGTGTACTCAGAAACAAATCAGCATTCTCTTACTATGTAAGAAAGTATGAATGGATATTGGAGCAACCAGCAGATAACACAAAATATAGCCAAGAAATAGATAAGATCTATAATGTGAGGGCTTAAAAATACTCTTAAAGAATACAGAAAGACTTAAACCAATGGAAAGACAAACAACTATATTGGCTAGGAAGATTCGACATTATAGAAATAGCAATTCTCTCTGAGTTTATAACTTTAAACATGTTCTCAATAAAAACATAACTAGAATTTTCTCTTAAAAATTAAACAGATGATTCTAAAGTTCATATGGAAAAAAAGCTAAATGAGAGCAGCCAGGAATTCTTGAAAAAGAAGGGAACTGACCTGTGAATGGTAAAACATCTTATAAGCCTAAGTAACAATTTTGAGAGTATAGAAATAAATCTATTCTCATATTGGGATTTATTACCTGTAATTAATAAAGGTGGCAGGTACTGCAGTCAAGGTCAAGGTTATTCACCATATGGAATTGGAACACTTTACTAGATGTCTATAAAGAAATGCAATTGGATTTGTACTTCACACCTTTTATGAGAACAAATTCCAGATTCATTAGAGCCAATGATTATACAATGAAAGAATGAAAGTATAAGGAGAAACCTTTGGTGAATGCTTTTCAAGCTTTGAAATGGGCACTGCCTTTCGAATTAAGACATAACATCTAGAGACCATAAAATAAAGCAGGAATTCAGTGACATAAAAATAAATGATATTGTCATGGTGAAATTACCATACACCATGTCAAAAGTCAGATAGTAAGCAGGGGCGAGTATTTGCAACTCATCCCACAGAAAGTCTGTTTCCTAATAGAGAAACAGCCCCTAAGAATTTATTTCTTTTAAAGCACAGAAAATAAGGACAATAGACAATTCTCCAGGGGATGATAAAGAGGTAGATTGCATTTACCTTGATGAAATTAATTAGTCCTACAGAGAAGCTAAGAGCAGACTGAGATGGTTTTTATCTCTCGGACACCAGGAACCTGTTAACACACCACGCTGGTAAGTAGCATGTCAGAGACGGTGATGAAAGAGTAAACGGCTCCCCATCGAATGAGGGCAGTTGGACCACATCCATCGAGATGCACCTTTCTCCTCTGAGCACTGCCCAGTGGCTGGGGTAGCCCCTTAGCTCTGCTAGGCCTGAACGGCACCCTGAATACTTGGGCTGGAGCACCCAAACATTCAAATCCACATAACCAGGCTGAGTATCATCAAGAGTGGTGGCAGGACCCCCTAAACCCTGCTTGGGAGACCTCTCCCCGCCACCTCCTGGAAAGAAACTTAAAATGTAATGTTTTGGTACTCTCAGATTCTAGAAAATGTGTGGTTATCCAATATATGTGCAAGATATCATAAATGTAAGCGTATTCCCAGCTTAGAGGTCCTCCTTGGAGAAGTGTGACACTCTCAAGCATCCTAAATCACCATAAATGTGATCGGGTATTATGCAACCATTCAAAAGAGTTAGGAGGGACTAAAGCGATAGCTCAGTGGGTTGAGTGCAAGACACCCAGGTTCTATTCCTGGCACCACATGGTCCCCTGAACACTGCAAGGCATGCCCAGGAACGATACAGAGGGGTGAATTTGGGCTGCACTCCTTTTTTAGGGTTTTATGAACACATGAAGGTATTACATATTGAAAATATGAACGAGGGCCAGAGTGGTGGTACCATGGGTAAGGAACTTGCCTTGCATGCGCCTGATCTGGGTTCAGTCCCCGAGCATCCCATATGGTTCGCCCAAGCTCTCCAGGAGTGATCCCTGAGCACAGAACTAAGAGTAAGCTCTGAGCACCACTGGGTATGTTACAAAACAGAACAAAAAAGAATGAAACTATTACTAGAGCAATGGAATAAATAGTCCACACTGGCTCACATATAGGGGAAAGGATCTCACTTTGTTTCCCCCACACACACATACACTATTAAAGAAAAGCTCCTTAACATGTGTGTGCAATCCTCAGCGCCTTGACCCTGTGGGTGAGGGGTGATGGAGACATATTTGGGCAGAAATCGTTCTTTTCAAACTGCCAGCAGCTTTGTTGAGTCTAGTCAGCGTCTGGCTATAACCTGAGCATGTGGGAGATCTCAAAGAGAGAACTGGGGCTAGTGTGGTCCAGGTTGCAGAATATCCTTCCGGGTTCCCCCTCCTAAGAGCACTTCGAGAACCCCCAAAAGTAAGTCTTGGGGTGGAACAGGAAATAGCCAAGAGTAAGGGATAGGGATAAGAGAGTGAGAAGAAGCCAGTGGGGTGACCATGAGACCACAGCCTCCCGCCAGCTATGCATTAAGCAGGACTCGGGGGAGGGGGTACTACTTTGACCTTCATTTAGCATTCTTGACTGCCTAGCCATTGTAAGAAAAATATTTCACTATCTCTCCCTCCCTTCCTCCCTTCCTCCCTCCCTCCCTGCCTCTCTCTCTCCCTCCTTCTCTCTCTCTCTCTCTCTCTTTTTCTCCCTCCCTCCCTCTTCCTCTCTCCCTCTTCCCCTCTCTCCCATCACTCCTCTCCCTGTCTAAGCCTGCATGACCCCATGAGCCCTCCAGCCCCCCAGGAAGTCACTGAGAGCCAAGGACTAGACAATGGTGGTCCCAGCAGCACTAATATTTTTCTTAATACTAAGACTGAAGATGCTCCTTCTCCCCTCCAGAGGAATTAACTCCTAGTCATGGCCTTTCTGATCCCCAGGAGGCCCCACCTGGATTCATACCTTTCCTATCACTATCTCCTTGGTTTTGAAGAGGAAGCTGGAGTTTTGCTTTTGGGGTGGTTTGGTTTTGGTTTTGGTCTTTTGAGAAATAGAAACCAAGGAGAGGACTCCAGCAGCCAGGGAAGTAGATTTGGGCACATAGCGGGAGGCATATTGGCGGGGGCCTCCTTCAATCACAGCCCCCAGGGGCTCCGTGTGTGCGGACTGTGAGGTTGGACCTGCTTGTCCGTGGCTCCAGTCCTGCCTTCAGCCCAAGGTCACTGCTTCCCCCAGGTTCCCCAACCCTGACAGGAGGAAAAGGCTAATAAGCTTGCTCCCCCGCCCCCAGAGGGAGACACGGAAGTGCTGAGTCCCAATGCTCAGACCAAGGCAAGGCTCAGGGTGGCAGGGGACCTTCTGAATCCTTCCATTTGTGCAGATGACAAAGCATAACCCCACATAACCCCACTCTTCTCAGAGAAGAATGTGTCCAGGAGTGCCTGGGATGAGCTTTGCAGAGTTGGGGTGGATGGTTAGCATTGAAATAGGTCCCCAACATGAAGGTGGATGGTGCAAAAGTGAGGGTCAGATGGGCAGGAACATTCCCTCTGAACACAAAAGACCCAAGTTCTGTTCCCAGGTTCACCAAGTTTTCTCCTCCCATGAGGAAAGCCCCCCTCTTCCTGCGCCCCTTGGCTCATATCTGCCAAGGTCCTGGTAGAACGTGTTCTGACTCAGTGTGATCCTGAAAACAAGTGTGTGGTTTGTAACGCCCTGGGACTTCCCACGTGATTGTTGTTGTGCAGTGAGTTTGTCCTGGAGCTCCCAGGGTGCTGTGAGGGCCTTGAAGAGGCAGTTCTGGGTGAGGGGACCCGAGCTCTGCTCTCTGACTCCCGCTCAGAGAGGGGAGCAGGCAGAGGACCCCATCTCCTCATGAAGAAATGGGTGAACCCCACTGGAGACAGCTCCTTGCACGTTATCTCCCTCACCCGTCACACAGGCCCTGCCAGCTGGAACGTGTCCTTCCAGTTGGGTAGATACGGTAACGTCCCGGGGGCCACGTGTCAGGAGAGTGGTGCTGTGGGCCTGTGGAGAAGCCAGGCTTCCTGTGCCCGAGCCAGCATCCATGCCTCAGCTCCCACCACCCGAGCTGAGCCCTGACCACACACAGTGACCACAGTGGGGGCCGGGGGCGCGCCGGGCCCATGGCGCAGCTGGGCTGGACTCACTGTTCTTTCTCTAGTTCACGAGCATCTGCTTAGAACAGCACATTTTATGCGCTTGCCTTTTTCTCTCAAGAAGTCCCAGCTGTAAGCGGAAATGGGGCCGTGGGTTCAAGGCAGGCAGGTCCTGGAGGGCTTCCTGCCCCGCCTTCTGCACGCAGGCCTGGATTCCGCGCAAGGCCTGGATTCTCGCCAGACGCCAGCAGGCCTGTACGAAGGAGCTTCTCTGATCTGTCTGCGGGGTCTGCTTCCCCACCACTGAGGGGCTGAGGGGGCAGGGCAGGTGAGGGGTCTCATCCCCTTAGAGTCAGACTGTTTCTGGGGGCTGGATCTGAGATTCGCAGACTCTCCCTAGAGCCCCAGGTTTTCAACCCGGTCATACTCAGAGCACAAGCGGTAGCGTCAGCTGTGGGGAGTGGGTCACATCTGCGCAGGTCAAGACCAGCGTGCGGGCACAGGAAGCCTGGTGTCTCCTCAGGCGACGCCCCATCACCGCACAGAATCTCCTGGGCCCAGGAAGGCCAGGTCGTTAGAGCCAGTTTGTGTTTCTTCCTCCCCCGACCTCTCCTCCTACCCTGCCTATTTGCCTCCAGACCAATCCTGATTTCGTAAACTCGCTGTTTCTGTATGCCCGGCCCCCTTCCTGGGCGGGAACGCAGGAACTGCTAACCCACTCTTCCTAGTGTTCTGGCCCCATGGAGTTGCTTTCTTCTTTCTGGCCTCATTTTCCTCAGTCCCATACCGTCAGTGGGACTGGCAAGAAAACACAAGGGGGAAATTTGTCTGAAAATGCAGCCAGCCAGCCCTGATTCAACTCTCCAGTGCCCCTGGGATCCCCTGAACACCATCCAGTGTGGCCCACCACGCCCCTGAAAAAACAAAAACTTTCTATCCAAGCTTCTCTGGAGGAACTTTCCCCGGCATTAGCCATGCACTGACCTGAAAACTCTGCAGCTTCTGTAACTGGCACCCTATAAAGTAGCCCAGGTTCTTCCATGGTTTCATCTGAATAGGTCCTGTCCCTCTGGCTGGTCCCCACAGTGGATTCATGAAGAGAGGGGTCAGCTGCCTCTTTCTCTCATCCTAACATCTAAATGGGATGAATTTCAGCTCCTAGTAGGGCTTCAATAAAAGCTACTTTCTTTTTTTTTATTATTATTTTTTTTAATTTATTTATTTTTAATTAGAGAATCACCGTGAGGGTACAGTTACAGATTTATACACTTTTGTGCTTATACTTCCCTCATACAAAGTTTGGGAACCCATCCCTTCACCAGTGCCCATTCTCCACCACCCGTAAACCCAGTGTCCCTCCCACCCTCCCCAAACCCATCTCCCCCCCACCCCACCCTGCCACTGTGGCAAGGCATTCCCTTCTGTTTTCTCTCTCTAATTAGCTGTTGTGGTTTGCAATAAAGGTGTTGAGTGGCCGCTGTGCTCAGTCTCTAGCCCTCATTCAGCCCGCAACTCCCATCCCCCACATGGCCTTCGACTACAATGTAGTTGGTGATCGCTTCTCTGAGTTGACCTTTCCCCGGAACGTGAGGCCAGCCTCGAAGCCATGGAGTCAACCTCCTGGTACTTATTTCTACAGTTCTTGGGTGTTAGTCTCCCACTCTGTTATTCTATATACCATAGATGAGTGCAATCTTTCTATGTCTGTCTCCCTCTTTCTGACTCATTTCACTCAGCATGAAACTTTTCATGCCCATCCACTTGACTACAAAATTCTTGACCTCCTTTTTTCTAACAGCTGCATAGTATTCCATTGTATAGATGTACCAAAGTTTCCTCAACCAGTCATCCGTTCTGGGGCATTCGGGTTTTTTCCAGATTCTGGCTATTGTAAACAGTGCTGCGATGAACATACATGTGCAGATGTTGTTTCGATTGTACTTTTTTGCCTCTCTGGGATATATTCCCAGCAGTGGTATTGCTGGGTCAAATGGGAATTCAATATCTAATTTTTTGAGAGTCGTCCAAATTGTTTTCCAGAAGGGCTGAACCAGTCGGCATTCCCACCAGCAGTGAAGAAGGGTCCCTTTCTCCCCACATCCTCTCCAACAGCGGTTGCTTTTGTTCTTTTGGATGTGTGCTAGTCTCTGTGGTGTGAGGTGGTATCTCATGGTTGTTTTGATCTGCATCTCTCTGATGATTAGTGATGCAGAGCACTTTTTCATGTGCCTTTTGGCCATTCGTATTTCTTCCTTGGTAAAGTTTCTGTTCATTTCTTTGCCCCATTTTTTGCTGGGGTTGGATGTTTTCTTCTTGTGGAGTTCAACCGTGCTTTATATACCATTGATATCAACCCCTTATCTGATGGGTATTGTGTAAATATCCTTTCCCATTCTGTGGATAGTCTTTGTATTCTGGTCACTGTATCTCTTGCGGTGCAGAAGCTTTTTAGTTTAATGTAGTCCCATTTGTTGATCTCTGTTTTTACTAGATTGCTTAGTTCCGTGTCACCTTTGAAGATACCTTTATCTTCAATATCGTGGAGGGTTTCGCCGACCTTGTCTTCAATGTACCTTATGGTTTGTGGTCTAATGTTGAGGTCTTTAATCCATTTTGATCTGACTTTTGTGTATGGTGTCAGGTCAAGGTCTAAACCCATTTTTTTGCATGTGGTTGTCCAGTTGTGCCAGCACCATTTGTTAAAGAGGCTTTCCTTGCTCCACTTCACATCTCTTGAAAAGCTACTTTCTTTAATCTTGTTTGTTTGGAGATTCTAGCAGGAGAGCACAGCTACTCGTATACCCTCGACTGAAGACCGGTCATTTGCCTTGCACACGGCCAACCTGGGTTCGATTCCTCCACCCCTCTCGGAGAGCCTGGCAAGCTACCGAGAGTATCTCGCCCACATGGCAGAGCCTGGCAAGCTACCCATGGCGTATTTGATTTGCCATTTGCCAAAAACAGTAACAACAAATCTTAAAATGGAGACTTTATTGGTGCCCGCTCAAGCAAATTGATGAGCAACGGATGACAGTTACAGTGACAGTTCTTTACTAAAGCACAATCAACTCATGAGACATTCCTGATTCGTGGTGGTTCCCTTGGGGGCTGGTTGGGGGCCTCGGGGGAGGAAGAGTTCTGCCATGAGGTTGCAGCAGACTGAGCACTCTCATCAACTCTCATTTTTTCTCTTAATAATTTTTTATTTAATTCAAGAATGATGATTTACAAAGTTATTGATAGTTGAGCTTTAGGCATATAATATTTCACCACAAATCCCACCACCACCAGTGTCAGCTTCCCTCCACCAGTGTCCCCTATTCCATCCACAACCCCAACTCCCATCCCATCCCCACCTGCCACCTTGACAGGCACTTTACAGAGTTCCGTGGTTCCAACGTAGGTCTCATGTTTCCAGCGTTGTTGAATCTGCGCTGACATTCCTTGAAGATTTCCCAAAGATCCACCACCTCGTCCTCTCTGGAGCACCTATTGGGATGAGTGGGGGACTGACCATGTGGTTCTGGCCTGTCTTGCAGGGATTTAAAACTGGACAACATCCTTCTGGATGCAGAAGGTCACTGCAAGCTAGCTGACTTTGGGATGTGCAAGGAGGGGATTCTGAACGGCGTGACGACCACCACGTTCTGCGGGACGCCTGATTACATTGCCCCTGAGGTAAGACTACAGAGACCAGGGAGAGTGCTCAGGTGGTCGACCACATGCCTAGAATGTGCACGGCCCTGGGTTTGATCCCCAGAACTGGATTCCATCTTTCCTGCACTGCAGTGGGTGGCCTTGGTTGCCATCAAGCTCCACTGAAGTGGCCCAAGCATGGCACTGAACTTTCATGCCTGATCATCACAGAGAGTGACCCCCGGACTCCAGTGATGTGACTGTAGCTTCTATAGAACAAAAGAGATCATAAAGGATTCCAATCCCCAAAACCAGCATTGAGGTAGTGTCTATCCATAGGGTCATCTTATAAGACTGGGTGAAAACTCTGGACGACCAGGATTCCAGGGAAAAGTGGGGGAAAGGGGAGGAGAGAAGCCGACTGATTTCCCCCTAAAGGAGTGAGCTGGGTATGACAGCCCAACCCTAACCCCCAAATCTTGACAGGTACTTGGACATTCCTCCACCTCAGTCCAGAACCCCAATAAGAATAGAATCAAGAGAAATCTTGATTTCTTGTATCATTGTTCTCACTTTTTCATAATCAGCATAAAGGCTAGCCCCTGATAAAGGCACCCATGAACTAGCAGCTGCCATCTGCCTCTAATAAGGCCAGGGATGCCTGGCACCTTCTGGGGTAGCATTGACTCTGAAGAGCAGGAACTGAGTAGGAAAAGGAGCGTGGCTCTGTCTCATTATAAACAGAAATCAGAGAAGTGCCCTGGTAACCTCATCCATGGCTTGCCTTTCTTCAAAATTTATTTGGATATTTTGTTCACCATCAAATGTTAGTTGGCACGGAGTTTCACCAGTGTTGCCAAAATGAGTGATACCTGATGATGTGACATGATTGCCAATCCAGATACAACCTCTCCTAGATACTTACAAAAATGGTCTTGAGGGATATGATATGCATAACACAAGAAGGGAGACCCAACCCCCATTTGCATCAGCCACAGTGGAAAGGGGTACGTTAGAACACTCAAACTCCCTGTCCTTCTAATGGGCACTGAACTGGTTTGACTGTGATACTCGTTGCTCTCCTAAAAGAACTTTTGACCCAAAGAGTGACAGATAAGTAAACAACTAAGCAGAATAAATACTCAAAGCAAGATGGTAGCCCCAGGAAGTAGAGAAACCTTCTCAGAGCACCTGGTAGATAAATTGACTTGTAAAAAAAATAAGCTGAACTCCCTTTGGTGGTTAGGACATGAAGCATGATGATAACAATTGGAGTGAGGAGGGCAGGAAGCTGGGCATCTAAATCCTTGGGCAGAAGCTATTTTTCTCATCTGAATCCTTGCAGGATCCAGCACACAACTCAGGCTATCTAAATGATTGAATGAGTAAATAAATGAGAACCTGTGACATTCCAATATGAGTCAATACCAAGGGATTAAAAAAAAAATCTGATTTTTTTTTCAAAAAAAAAGGAAAATGCAGTTGATAGGTCATGGGATCTCATGGAAACAGATGAGATTAGGGGAACAAATCAAGAAAAATAGACTTTGTCCCACTGAGGGTGTCCTGGTAGAGAAGAATAATGGTCAGATCTGTCCAGGAAAAGAAGGTGCAAAGGGGACAGAGGGCAGAAAGTGAAAGAAGGAAATTGAGAGTCTTTTCACAGACCAGGCAGATATAGAAGAGAGTCACAGAAGTGAGAATGTTGAGTGTTAGATGCATTCTACTAAGACCTTCCTTTCCTGAGGGATCTGAAGAGAGATTTTCCACCGCCTCTGTTAGCATATTTCCTTTGGAAATTAACCTTCAAGGAGAATCCGTGAAAGTGAAAGCTCTCAATTGGGACCTGCTTTTTCCGCCATCTTCTTCAGTCATCCATTATATTAGGATCCTTACCTCCAGCCCCTGCAGGAGCTGATGACAATAGTTGAAGGGCTGACAGCCTAGCATAATGGTTAAGGACTCAGCCCAAGACCAACTTCTACTTTTTTATGAACAAAATACCCACCGATTTGACAAAGACAGTCCATTGGCACGCTTCACAATGGACAGCTCTGTTCTCTGTTTATAAAGAGGCACAATCATCTCCTGCTTCTGACCCCCTGTCTACTAAGCCAAATCCCCACTAAACATGGAACGGAAAGTGATTCCTGGTTTACTTCAGGAAAATCACAGGTGCTAAAGCTCCTGCCACCCTTCACAGATGCTGCCTCTAAGGATTGAGCGGGATCCCCAGTCTACCACAACATAAGAGGTAGAAGGCTGGCTGCTTCATTGCCTTCGGTCCCAGGATTTGAGGGACCAGGCTGGACTTGACCACCACTGCCCCCAGTAACCTTAATCAAGTCATAAAGTGATTTGGACCCTGAGGTCCTTAAGCTTTCCAGTGGGAGTAGCATACCCCACCCTCTAACTGCTTAGAGAGTCTAATGATTTTTCAGCATGAAAATGCTCCCAAAAGTCTCTTTCAAATAGGAAGGGTGGTGTGATGCTTGTCTATCCCCGAAACCAGAGCCACCTTCGGAGGCTTTAGCTCTGCCCTAGGGCTTCTCTTCCCCCACTGCCCTGGGCTAATCCCCCTCACACCTTCCCTTCCTTCTCTCCACCAGCCTCTGCTCCCCTGGAAGCACTGCTCAGCCCCAGGCACAGCTCAGGGCATCAGGCCCCATGCCCACCTTCTTTTTCCCCAGCTCTGATGCACATGTGGTGCTGGCTGCCATGCCAGGTAACCCTTCCACGATGTGCGAAGTGTTGCCCTTATTTCTCCCCCACTCCATTACTGATGGGAAGATTAGGAGGCGGACAATTTGTGTGAATCGTGCAAAAGATGCATCTCCAAATGAGAAGACCCAGAGGCCGAGGAAAGGGGTTGAGTCCACTCTTGTTTGATGGCACCATCTTGTCTGAGCACACATGGGCCATCTGGGGGGCACTTTCATACCACAGGAATCAACGGTGCCACCTCCCTCAGCAGGAGGGTGGGTACTTTTTCCCTGGAGAGAAGGGAGCACACCAGGAAGACATACAGTAGACACATGTGGCCCCAGTCTCCCGAGCATTGGGACTTACAGGTGACCACGGAGGCTCAGAAGACTGTGGATGGTTTGTCCTCCAGGGCTTGTCCATGGCCTGGGGAGAGGGTTAACCACAAAGAAATAAGAAAATCACATAGGTGGGGGTCTGCAGTGTCGGAGCCAGGAAGAGTTCCTGGAGGAGATGGTGATAGCTGTGACCTTGGAGGGCAGAACTGGCTGTCCCAGGTTGAGTGAGGAGCTGGCCTTGGCTCTGCAACTGTCAGCCTGCCTGCGCAGTGCCTAGTCTGCCACCTGCCCGGTCCCGTGGGCTCACCCTGGGTATGAGACTAAAGGGCCGGCCAGCCAGCAGCAGCCCTGCACCACTGAAAGCCGGCTGCCTTTCCTCAGTCCTCTTCATTCCCAGTAAGAGGATCCTGAAAACAAGTATATTTACCCTCTACAAGAATGCTTCTCCCTGTGGTCTGTTTACCTACTCCTGAGCATTGCATCATCCCTAGTGGTCTGTCTTTAGCAGACCCCAGAAAGCGCATTTTACTGCGTCCAGCCTTCCCTTTCCCCCATTTGCAAAAATCTGAGAAGCTGTTACCTGAGAGGTCGCCTGCCTCACGCATCCTGAGCTGGGATGATTAGCACTGCCCTTGCCTCTGTGTGTGTGTGTGTGTGTGTGTGTGTGTGTGTGTGTGTTTGCATGTGTGTGTAGAGGGAAAAGGGGGGGTTGTCATCCTCAAAGTACAAATGTATTGAAGATACCCATTATAGGCACCGGAGGGATAGTACAGGGGTAAAGGCACTTGCCTTGCACAGAGCCAGCCTTGTCTGGATCCTGGCACCCCATGTGATCCCCTGGCCCCCACCAGGAGTGACCTCTGATCACAGAGCCAGGAATAAGGTGTAAGCATCCCTGGTGTGACCCGCCCTATAAGACACTGTAGCCTTGCCTCATTTGTGTGTATGTGTGTGTGTGTATATATATATATATGTGTGTGTGTGTGTGTGTGTGTGTGTGTGTATGTGTGTGTGTGTGTGTGGTGTGTGTGTGTGTGTTTGTGTATGTTTGTGTGTGTGTGAGTGTGTGTGTGTGGTTCCAGGCATGGACTCCAAGTTCCATACAGGCAAGGTGCCGGGCATCCCCAGTTCCACTTCATGGTTTCAAATTCTTTATGGGATTAGCGCACATCCCAGAGACCCATCTCCTCCACCCTCCTGTCTCCGGGCAGCTCCAGGCCCCTTCCCGATCAGTGACAGCAGGAGCAGCTCAGCCAGATACACTTCCGTGATGGCAGAAACCAGTCCTACTAAAAGAAAACCTGGATTGAATACCATCTTACAATCAGACAGATTTTGAATTTTGCAATCTGCTTTCAAAATATTCTCCTGCAGTGCCTCCTGTGAGTGAAGCTGAGAAACGGAGCCTCCTTTGATAAATGAGGCAGTGATGTGGCAGGCATGAGATTCCCCCAGAAAACTAAGTCTCTGCCAGACAGGGGAGAGAAGGCAAATAGCCTGCTCTCTCACCTCCTCACTGTAGCCCATGGCCGGGCTGCAGGAACATCAGGAGAGGAGAAGAGACTTACCTTCTCCCCAACTACAGTTTCTTGACTTCTAGTAGCAATGCTAATGATTCCGTCCCCTGCACTGCTGTCCCCACTCAACACTCATTCTGTGGGAAGCCAATGACGGCAGCGTGGATTCAGTTGCACTGTCATTTCCGATTTGACCTAAGTGAGTTTGGCTCTGCATATTGGAGCAGACAAAGAGGGCACAGATGGAGGGAGTGACCGTTGTCAGGAAGAAAGTTCACTGAACCATCAAGAAGAAGACTTCATTTGGGCAATTGCAGTTTGTTAATGAGGGCTGCCCCAGAGAAAAAGGACTGGATGGAGGCAGGTAAATGAGGGCTTCATCAGCAAGGCTAGGAGCAGTCCAGAGAAATGGGAACTGGTCCTTTCTCGGAACAGGCAAGAGGATAGTGGTTCTTTGTGAGATGAACACAAAAGGGTATGGAGATACAGTAACTGGATATTGAAATTGCAGTGGTTTCAAGGGGGATGCCTTCACCATCCCAAAGTACAGGAAGGAAGAAGAAAAGACAATGAGTGGAGAGGAGGTGGAGAAGAAATAGATGAGAAGCAGTGGTGGGCAGGGGTCAGTGTCCATCTGTGGAGTTAGGGAATGATAAAGCTAAATGTCCAAACACTGAAAGCATGAGACCAAAACTTAAACCAACAAACTGACAAAGGTGCCTGTTGAGATGACTGGCTGGGGTGGGGCTGGGAATCGGGGCACCCTGGTGGTGTGATGGGTGATGGAGCATTGTGTGTATAAAGCCCAACTGTGAGTAACTGTAAGTCACGGTGCCTTCACAGAATAAAAGAAAGGGGGCTAAGGAGATTTCCCGAACTGTAGCCTTTACTCCTCTGAGAGCACAGAGCTTAGGGAAATTGAACAATTTGGTGAACATAATGGTGAACAATGTCACCATTGCCTGAAGACTAAGCACCACTCGGCCAGCCCTGCCTGGTCTCCCTTACTCTGCATCTTGCTCCTCCATATTTGAATTTTAGTCCAAAATATACTTTCTTTTTCAGCATGACCCCCAAATGCAAGTCAGGACCTTCCTTTGGTCCTCAGACCAAGGAACGGTGCTACTTCCTACTGAGAGCTCATTCGTATGGACTGTGCTGCGTTGGCAACCACAGTCTCCGACTTGGCTTGCTCTGGGTCTGACTCTGCACCCCACGCGTGAAGGTGGGCTTCTCTCCATGGCACAAGCATGGCCATGGGAAACGGGGTCTTTGCTGGGTCCTGACATTGCCCGTGTCCCGAACAGATCCTGCAGGAGTTGGAGTATGGGCCTTCCGTGGACTGGTGGGCTCTGGGAGTGTTGATGTACGAGATGATGGCTGGGCAGCCCCCCTTCGAGGCAGACAATGAGGACGACCTGTTTGAGTCCATCCTCCACGATGACGTGCTCTACCCGGTCTGGCTGAGCAAGGAGGCCGTCAGCATCCTGAAAGCCGTGAGTCCTGCCTCTTCCCACTTTCCCGCCTTGGCCTTCCGGTCACCCCCTTTCATCTAACCCAGTTCCCTCAGGCTCTGACCCAACAATCCTCACCTTTCCCCACCTCCCTCCTCCTCTGGGTCCCCATTCCCCCTGAACACAGACAGAAGGCCCTGAGGGCACTTGGGCGGGACATCCACGCTCCAGTCAGACGGCAGCTATGGAAAACATGGGACCGGGCTGACAGTGTTCTTGTGGTACAGGGAGTTTCCTGAGGGGAATCTCGGCAAGGTTGTGGACTCCAGCTTTACACAGGGGGTCCTGTCATCACCCCTGCGGCTGGTCTCTCCCCGCTCCCCACCTGATGCATATCTTCCTATGGAGGTGAGGAGCCGAGGGTCAGAGCCTCTGTCCATGACAACATCATTGTAACCAGGTCGCTGGCCAGAAGAGAAGAGTCCGCTGAGGCTCTGTGATTCAGACCTGGGATGTAGACAGCCTCATCCCTCAGCAGCCAGAACACAAAAACATTCTCCACATGGTCTTATACACTGGGGCAGCAATGAAGCCCCCTGTCTGCCAAGAACGCTGTGAGGAGACAGAGGGAAGGAAAACCACTGAACTGGGGTGAGAGCAGGCCAGGGGCCAGTCCAGGAAACTGGACTTCCAGTCCGACTTCTTTCACCCATCAGAATGCCTCAAGCTCCATAGGTGTTCTGCTACCTACGTAAAATTTGCCACACCCCAGTGCACTCTGCCAGGGCTTATTTGTTCTTTCATTGAGATCTCAGTATTTGCCTAGTTATATGTGTTTGACACATAGACGGTCTGTGACTCTCACACACAGAACACTAAAATCACATAATAGACAGCATCATGTGAAAAAGACTGACCTGAAATTATTTTGTTGGTATCTGGGGTACAGGTACTGTGCGTATCTTAGAGAATGCTCTTTTAGAACATGCACTAAACAAAGTTAGGAACAGGGAGATAGTACAGGGTTAGGGCCCTTGTCCTCTATAAGGCGGTTCCAGCCCTGCATATGATGCCCCAGATGCCACCAGGAGTGATCCCTGAGCACAGAGCAAGGAGTAAGCCCTGAGCACAGCCAGGTATTGCCCAACCCCCTCCTCAAAGAAATGAATGAGTGATCTTTTCTGTACTTCTTCTACCCATCTCCTTCCTCGTTTCCTTTCACTCATTCCTTTCCTCCTTTTCCCCTCTATTTCCCTTTCCTTCCCTTTCTCCATCCCTCTTTCCCATTCACTAACTCTGAACTGTTCACTGAGTGCTTCCACTGTGCGCAGCTTTGCAGTAGTTGCTCAGTGAATAGAATAGTCGCATGGAACTTGCGATGCCGCGAGAGGTGAGCAATTCCAGCACTCTTGTGCATCGCTTCCGTGGAGGTGAGAGCAGTGAAGGAAGCATTGGGAAATGTTTACTCCTCCATGCATTCAGCGAATGTATCGAGCATCTGGTATGTGCCGGGCACCACGCAAGGTTGCTGTCCACGGGAAAGCCTGGGGTACCCAAAGCAGTCAGTCCGGCAGAGCTGACCACTCACACAGCAACTCTGTCGGCCCCTCATACCTTCCAATAGGCTTTTTCATTTTGGGTGGTTCTCAGCGAGAGGCTTCCCGCTTTCCCCACAGACATTTGGCTGGAGATCATCATTTTTGTTTATTTATGTGAGGCCACACCCAGCAGTGCTCAGGGACTACCCAGCTGACCTCTGGGGTGTCACCTCTGGAGTTATTTGGGAGACTGCCAGGGACCACACCCAGGCCTCACAGTGAGGAACGTGCTCCTGCCAGTCCAGCATTTACCTGGACCCTGTCCGGAGAACTTTAGTCTCCACAACTCGGAGAAGGGGTGTTCCTGACATCCAATATTCTAGGATTCTTACAGCAGCCCCGGAGCCAAAGCAAGACTCCATCAAAAGTGTTCTTTGCCCCCAAATGGAGAAACTTTGACCCCCCAGAAACTCAGGAGCTAGAGGCTGTGGGGGTGAGGGAGAAGCCCATGCTCAGGGACGTGTCCTGAGATGCTCAGGCCCACGTGTTTATCCCACATGGCAGCACTTGCTTTCCCAGAGGCGGGAGCGCAGGAAGCGCTGAGGAAGTGAGGAGGAGGAGTCTTCCACTCCCTCGGCCTTGGAACGCTTCACTTCCTCACTTTGTCACTTGGCTCTTGGGTCAAGCCTGGATTTTTCAGCCTTGGGCCTAGGCTGTGTCCCTGAGGGCAGCCAACACCAAGAAGGGGCACCAAGCTTGAGATCAGTCTGTCTGTGCCACCCAGGAGGTGTACGGCCTCCAGTGGAGGGCCTGAGCCTGGTGCTGGGCATCGGGGACTTATTCCTGCCTCATAGAACTCACCACAGGAAACAGATATTTAGACAAATTAATTCCAGGTATCCCCTTAGTTCTTTGATTTTGGTTGGAGTCCACTTAGAGTTGCCCAGGAGCCACTTCCCACGGTGCCTGTGGCACTGTAAGGTGCTAAGGACTGACCTGAGGCTCTCACGTGCAAAGCATGTGCTCCCACGGCTGTGCTCTCTCTTAGGGCCCTGACAGATTATAATGGAAGTAAGCAAGAAGGATGAGGTCTCGGTAGCCTTGGAGGAGAGAATCTGGGGAAGTATCACAGAGGAAGGGAGCATTTTGACATGCACTGAGAGGATGCACAGGGGCTGGAGAGAAGCATCTGGCCAATGACAAACATTGCAGAAAACCAGCAAGTTAGGCTGCTTTCAGCCAGAGAAGTTACTGTGCACCACAGGACGGGATATGAACGGATCCAGTGGCCGTTAGCAGGCTGTCAGGGTATTAAACAGGACATAAAGTGAGCAAGAGAAAAGACTACCCAGCATAAGAAAGATGTAGCACAGGACCAAGACGCAGTGAGTAAGGTTTAAGGAAGGTTTAAGTAAGGGGCCAGAGCGATAGTACAGCGGGTAGGGCGTATGCCTTGAATGCGGCCAACCCAAGTTGAATCCCCAGCACCCCATGTGATCCCCCAAGCACCGCCAGTAGTAATTCCTGAGTGTAGAGCCAGAAGTAACCCCTGAGCATTGCTGGTGTGACCCAAAAAAGCAAAATAAAAATATATGGAGTAAGTAAGGAAAACAGCCTTGCAAGCTGCCGACCTCACTTCTTTCCCCCTAGTACTGCAGATAGTACCCTAAGTACAGCGTACCTGACTTGAGGTACTCTAACTCCATATACCCTCCCTTGCCCCTTCTGCTCTGCCTTCTGGGGCATGAAGAAGAGGTGGAGGAGACTCTTCCGATACAGTCCAACCCAGGCAGACTGCTCTTGCTGTTGCAGCGTGGAATGCTACCATTACAGATTTATTCCTTCAGATCTGAGTTTGTCCTCTAAAGTTCCTCCGTTTAAGTACAGACTCAGAACCTTGGGCTGTTCAAATAGAACAGTTTGCCTCTCAAACACATAAACACACACACCCCTCCTTTTGTTTTGGTTCATTGTCATCAGCATTTCTTCTTCCTGCCCACACTGACTATTTTAAAATGATATGTTGGTATACCTCTGCTCAATTAACTTAATTTTGCTGTCAGGACTGAGCCATTTAACAGGAGTGATAGATTCCCTTGGCCCCAGTCGAGGAATAAGAAACAGTGCAGTGGGGCTTTCACAAATCAGCACAGAGAAGCCACGAGTCTTTATTTTTTTTTTTTAATGTTCCTACAATGACCTCCATGGGAATTTAGTTCTCAGTATTACAGATCTAAGTAAGGAGAATCTAGAATCTAGGAATCTAAGAATCTATTCGGAATCTAAGTAGGGAGAGTCCAAGAGAGAAGAAGTGAACAGCAGATGGTGCCTTGGATTATTGGACTGAAAATGACCATCTGGTTCTCCTTCCTGAGCCCCAGAGGAAGTGTCAGTGAATTTGGTGAAATGTCAGAGAAACAGGGAGGCAGGTAGCTGGGATGAGCCGAGTCAAGTCCCAACTTGATACGTTTGAGCCTCGCCAAGTTCGTTGACTCTGGAGCGGCAGCTCACACGTGGCTAAACCATCTGGATGGTAACTGTCCTGAAAGGCTGCCATTGGCTGAAATACCATCTTCAAGACGGAGACCATGCCTGATAAGTGCCACATAAGCATTCAGAAGACCCCAGCCGTGTGGGAGAGGATACCCCCACTGACTCCATCATTACCCCAGGACCCACGCCTACCAGGTGTTTGTTCGCTCATTCTCTTGTCCTCCTCCCCACAGTTCATGACCAAGAACCCCCACAAGCGCCTGGGCTGCGTGGCGGCACAGAACGGCGAGGACGCCATTAAGCAGCACCCCTTCTTCAAGGAGATCGACTGGGTGCTCCTGGAGCAGAAGAAGATCAAGCCGCCCTTCAAGCCTCGCATTGTAAGTTGGCCCGGAACTACCCGCACCCTGGCCAGGCCCGGGCGTCTGTGCCCAAGGAGGGGCTGGCACACAGGTTTGGGGCAGAGTGGTGAGGACAGATGGTGGCCGAGTTGCTGCCGGAGGGACAGTCTTCTGAGTCGCCCATGTGTCATCAAGCCAATGTGCCCTCCCTGGCAAGGGCTGAGGTGCAAAGGCTGAGGTGCCGAGGGACGTTTGTGTTACGGGGAAGTATCTAATAGAGGTTTGCTCCTTCTCTTGAAAAAAAGTGCAGGTGCGACTCATTGTAGGCAGACGGATGAGGTTTCTTCCTGAGTGTGTTTTCAGTGAGTAAGAAAGAACAATTAATTCCCAGTTATGGTTGATATGCGGCCCTGGCCCAGAGAGCAGAGGTGGAAGCTAGTGACAGGTTAGGGACAGTGAATGCCAAGGAACTCAGGGAGACGAGTCATGAAGGCTGTGTGGAGAGTGTCCTACCTCATCTCAGGCAGCTGTGGGGGTCCTGAGGCCTGTCTTCTGCTACCGGCATGGGCACACAGGGTGGGAATGGGAAGGCCCAGAGGGTCCCTGTCTGCCGGAAGGAGGAGGGTCTGTCCACATGGCTCCCCTGCTTCAGGCGTGAGTGTGCGCCCACAGCCAGGTGTCTCCTGTCAGCTTTAGGCCAGTGAGGCAGTCTGTCAGGATGGAAAGCTGGGGGCCCACTGGCCAGCTTTGACGAGGAGTGGAGGGCAGGTGTACTGTAGGAATTCACTGCGCAGGAGCTCCAGAGTGGAAGGAGGCTGAGGGCCCTGACAGGAAAGGGCTTCAGTCAGCCCTCAGGCTCCCCCATTCTGTCAGGTCTCCCTTCATTCGTGGCCAGAGAAGACCCGGGTATGTCTGGTGCTTTGTCAAAGAGGTGTGGTGCCCTATGCCACAGGGTTTTCTGGGGAGCCATTACTCATAGAGAAAGTTTTGTGTGGGGTCCCCGTAGCTGATGTGGCCTTGGCCTCAGCCAGACTAGACCATGGCAGCTTGACCGTCTCTGGACACATAGTCCTGTCACCATCACCCTTTAGCTGTGGTTGTCGTCAGCTGGCACATGGCTACGAGCAGGCGATGTTGATGTTCACCTTGGTTTCCATCACCTCCACTCTGGCCTCTGTACCCCTCCTTGCCCATGGCACCCAGCATTTAGAACACCCGTTTCTGCACACACCAGCCTGCAGGGCAGCTGGGGCTGCAGGTTGCTGTCAGCAGCTCCCAGCGGGAGTCATAGAAGACGCACAGGGAAGTGGGAAGCCAGAGGTCAGTGGAACAGGAGACAGGAGCCTCCCCCGAGAGAGGGGCTCCACTAAGCGAAACCACACAGAGACAACTGGGGCGGAGCACTCAGGCAGGAGTCCAGGCACGACACTCAGGAGCTGGTTCCTTCTGCAGGAAGCTTTGGGAGGGATTTGGGGCCTGGTGCAGAGGCAGGCAGGGAGCAAGGAATTTGGGGAGATCTTCAGTGGTTTTACAAAAGTGCGAAGGAAATTTCAGGTGTGTGTGTCTGGGGATGACTCCCTGGAGCAGGCTTGATCTGAGGCAAAGCAGGATTCACCGAGCCGTCCCGAGCTGGAGAAGCTCTAGGCTCGACACCCTTCCCCAGAGGCTGCAACCCAGACTCCCAAGAGGGGGTCCATCCTCCAGGACATCTGCCCCTCTGGATGCAGTCCTGAGTGGGGGGAGGGGGCGTGCTGAACACTGTCACAGGCTTCTGCAGGGAGATGGGAAAGGGTTGAAGAGTGGGCTGGGCCTATGAGAGGGAGGGACCGACCCATGGGAAGGAGAAAGCAGGAGGAAAGGGTGTGGAGGCCCAGAGTGCAGCCTGGCCGTGAGCAAGCAGGCCTGGCCCAGCCCATCAAACTGCTCATTGCCGGCCGGTCCCTTTTTGTGGGACCCCAGAGCAGAGGCACGGCCCTGGGGGTTCCCTCCCTCGGGCCTCTCTAGAGCCCCCACCTAAGGCAGGAGGGCCCTCTACTCGCTCCCCAGGTGGGCCTGAATAGTTGGCCGGGAGAGGTGGGGGCTGGTAGAGCTCCCCCAGTTTCAGAACTGCTGTAGGCTTCTCAAGGCCTCAATCATCTGGTATGTTTCTGCTGTCTCCCAGCCCTCCTGAGCCCTCCTTGCTCTTGGGGGCCCAGGGAGTCTGTTTACTAGAGGGGGTTGTATTCTTGGGGGGAGGGGGCGGTGGTGAATGAGGACTTCGAAGGAAGGAAACATTCAGAGGAAGCCAAGGTGCATTGTGCGAGAAGTGTTTGCGGTCGGATTTTGAGCTAAAGGATGTTGATCCTTACGGGATTCTCAGCTATAGGTCTTGAAAGACATCTCTGGGTTATTTAAATAGCTGATCACGTGGGCATTTTGGGGACCAGACATTTCTCTCTAGCGCTCGATCACAATCGGGAAGGAAAAGAACAGGCCCCATCTAGTTAGAAAAGTGTCCCAACGCTCTCACTGTGTGGAAAACTCTTTCTTGACAACTCTTGCTTTTTAACTCAAAACTTTTGAGTTATCTGAATTTTCCCTTGAATGAAAATGCCCTGCCCGGATGGGTGTGATGTGTCTCTCATCTTGGAAAGCCTCACAGGCCAGTACAGAAACACGGGGTTTTAATAAAGCCGTGCTCCCTTTCTACCCCATTTGGGGTTCACTGGGCTTGGGGCGATGGCTGCCTGGCAGTGGAGGTGCTCAGTGCTCCATCAGCACCCGGGAGAGGACAGGGCATGGTGTGTCCTGCCAGTCCCCGTGTCTGTGCGTCTGTGGCTGGGCAGCTGTGGTTCCAGGTCTTCCTGCGGCTTCCGCTGTGTCCTGTGACCTGGGGATACACAGAGGGCAGGGAGACTGGCAGAGAGCCTGGCACAGAGGAGAAAGGACGAGGAGAGGGGTCACATGCACCCAGGGACATGTGGAGGGTCACAGAGACTGGCTCAGAGGCGGAGGAAGACATGGCGGAGAACACTGGCCAGCCCAGCATGGGGGAGTGGCCTCCGGGAGCCCTGGGCGGCCAGGCCAGCAGGCCCCGCCCAGGGCAAGGGCAAGGGCTGTAAGAGAACTCTTAGAACCTTCCTCTTGGGTACACCACTTGGTCCCTACCAAGCCTTGTGGAATGCCACCAATCTCTAGAAACCGACCCCCAGTGTTCCTTCACTGTGGTGGACAGACTCTCAGGGCCCTAGCGCAGCCACTGGTCTGACTGAGGGGGAGCTGGTGTGTCTGGTGAAGGGTGCTGGTGAGGCGGCAGAGGGCCTGTGCCCCAGTGTGGGATGGAAAAGGGGCCGAGATGTGGTGGCATGATTCCCAGAGTTCCTGAACATTCCCCTGCCCGGGGCACAGCCAACCTGCCTTCACGCAGGGGTGTCCAGGCCTCCCCACCCCCTGCCCCCAGGGGCTGAGGATGCAGTGGGGGCAGGGGGCCATAGCCAGGCCTGTCTGCTCAGCGGGAAGCCCCCGCAAGCCTGCCCAAGAGAGCACCAGCGCCACTGTCCAGATTCTCTGGTTGGGTCCCATCACCCGCATGGATGGGTACTGTCGCTGCCAGGCCCTTCCTGCTCCAGAGACTTGCAAAGCTGAGATTCCTGTGGCCAGCCGCTCCTGAGCTAACGCCTGGCCCTGCCCCCACTAGCTTTCCTGCAATCCCGTTCCCACCCGCGTGCACCCACCCTTCCCCCAGGACGTGTCCCAGGGGCCTCTGCTCCAGCCTGGAGCTTGTCCTCCCGCTCTGCCCTCTCCTCGCCCTTTCTTCTCCCACCGCCTCCACCTTCCCATCTCCCACGCCTCCTGCCCACACGTCTGCCCACCCTCCAGGCTGGCTTTGCACCGCCGCGGTGCTGTCAACACAGAACTGAAGAGGTTCTGTGCCCTGGGTCTGCAAGTCCGTCTTCGGGGCAGGGGAGGGAGCATTGGGGTAGGACCCGAAGAGTGGTGTGGGGAGAAAAGCCAGCTGGCCTGGACATGGGCCTTTGGAGCTCAGAGAAGTCTCAAGCCGAGAATCCGTGGTTCCCGCCCACTGCAGACCTGGTTCAAACATGACCACATGCATCACCCAGAAGCCAACAGAAGTGGCACATTTAGGCTTTTGTGATGCTACCGACCTTGCCTTCTTTGGGGACCCTTGGGGGCCAGAAATGACGTGCTTGATGTGGCAGGACTTCCTGTGTGTACGGGAGCTATTTTCCTCACTCCTCGTTGCCTTCCCATGCCCTTACCTCCCCCTGGATACATTAAGCTCTCAGATGGCGGTGCCCAGCGTTCCGCACCGGGAGGAAGGCGGGTAGGGTGGGAAATTGGCAGAAGTGGGAGACGTCAGCATCCCCCCAAATCCCTCAGCCCTCAGTCGAGAGCCAGAGGCAATGAGGAAAATGCTGGCGAGTAAACTCTCTTTGTGTACATGTTCTCTCTTTTCAAGTTTGCGTCAGTGTGAATGCCCCTCTCTCAGGTAAGGCCTCCAGACGGGGGCGTCGCACAGGTAGGTGAGTCCGCCACAGGCCCCAGTGGAGGCGTCTCCCCATCCATGATCTGTCTCCATCCGGCCATCCACACTGCATGGCGGGACCCCCAGGGAGCCCCTTCCTGCATGCGGGTGCATGACTGGGCTGTGCTGAGAGAAAACTGGGAAGTGGGCTTGAGACCCTCACATGCTCCCCCACGGCTGGACTGAGAAGGAACCATGTCCGAGCCTGATGCAGGGACCACAGAGACAACGCCGTGAGCTCAGAGCCTGGCTGCCGGCACACCCCCTTGGCTATGTCCATACCATCGCGAGCAGCCCAGGCCTCCGAGACCCTGCGGGCTCCTCCCCAGAGCCAGGACTCCTGCCCGGGGCGGCGGAGGGTGGAGTGCGTCCAGGAGCCAGGTCTGGGCAGCTGGTCCAGGCGGTAGCAGGATGCAGTAGGCGGGCACTGGCTGGGCCGCAGGAGACAGGCTAAACGACAGCAGTGGTCTGGGCAGTTCACTTCGCCCTGAGTCCTGGGCCCATCCTCTGGGTCCTGGCGATGGAGCTTGTTGGCTCTGGTTGCTGCCACTGCTCAGAGATCAGCTGAGCGCTCCCTGGGCCAGCCCTGTTCTTGCGCAGGCCATGGTGAGGGGGCGGGAGGTGGAGATTTAGCCCACCCCGCACGCAGGTGCCCCTCTGGAGTGGAGCATCTTGGGAGCGTCACCCGTCTCTAGCCTCAGTCCACAGACAGCACTACCCGCACAGCGTGGCGGCAAGGGTGGCAGAGGCCGGGGGTCGCACCCACTGACACAGTCAGGGCTGCTGAACGCAGGTGCTGGGGATGGCGCTGGCCGGCGGGCAGCTCTAGGGCCAGGCCTGCACGATAGCGATGTTCCAAAGTTGGAGGGGCGCTGCAGGAGGGGGGTGCCAGGCGTGGAGGAGGCACTCATCACTGAGCAGAAGCTCCTTGGGAGTCTGGACCCAGGCCACACGTGGCCACAAAGCCCCTGCTGGCTTCATTCTGTCCCACTCCTTCCACTGGCTCTGGAGCACCGGTAGAAGGGGTGTGATAGCAGACGGTGCTGTGCCCCAGTTCCCAATATCCCCAGCTCTTGACCCCTTGGAATCACTCCCTAAGTGCCCCCCACTGCCCCTCCCCCCACCGCCCCCTGTGTTCCGTGGACTCTCACCACCTTGACTTCCTGCCTTCATGTCAGCACAGCTATGGGGTGCTGGGTGTCCCATCTCATCCCATCCTTCAGGGGTCTTGGTCACTGGGAGACCCCCCCACCCAGGCCCCCAGCAGCTCTGCTTACCTACCTCCTTCCTGATGGTGCGGGGGATCACGGAAGCATTCCTGCTCGCTCTTCTGCTTTCCCCCTCGAGCCCCTGCAAGGGCCTTGACTGCTGTGCAGAGCTGGGCTGGACTGGACCTCACTGAGTGTCTGTGTAAGCTCTGGAACGTTCCTTGTGACTTCAGAGCTGTGACATTGGGATGTTCCTAGATGTGCTGCTGAAATTAGCAGTTGTTGGATGTTGGATGTCACACCCTTTAGCACTTGGGTGTGACCCCATACCCTTTCAGAAGGCTATGCCCAGTGGAAGGAGGAGAAAGAGAAACTAGGAAAGTTTTCCCCCCCACCACCCCAAGGAAAAGAGAATGCCAGGGAGAGTGTGTGGAGAGAGAGAAAGAGGGAGAGGAGGGAGGGAGGGAGAGAGATAGAGAGAGGGGGAGAGAGAGAGAGGGAGGAGGGAGGCAGGGAGAGAGGGGGGGAGAGAGAGGAGAGAGAAAGAGGAAAGAGAGGAGAGAGAAAGGAGAGGGAGAGGGAGAGAGAGAGGAGAAAGAGGAGAGAGAGGAGAGAGAAGAGAGAGAGAGAGAGAGAGAGAGAGAGAGAGAGAGAGAGAGAGCACTCCCCAGGAAAGGCAGGGCTCAGCCCAGCTCTGTCCCGCTGGGAATGTCTGGACATGCGCAATGCACTCTTGGGAAATGCTGGTAGCCCAGGTGAACAGTGGGGAGGAAAGAATCTCCTGTGATCACCTTCCCGTCTCTGTTGAGGAGAGTTTCAGTGGCAGGAAGGAAGCGCTGGCGTGCACTGCTGGGCCAGAGGCAAGTGTCCAGGACGCACCCCAGGGAGAGAAGCTCTTGGGGTTTACTCATGGAGGCAGTGCCCGAGAAGGAGTCCCAAACGGGAGGGACATCTGCCCATTGATCATTGGAGTCCCAAACGGGAGGTAGGCAGATCACAGGGTCCCTTTCTCCATCTGAATAACTGTGTCCTCCTGCTCTTCTCTGCCGAGAATGCTGAAGGTCCCACGTCTGGGGCCGGAGCAGTAGTGGGAGGCTCCTTACTGGGCACCGTCTGCACTGTAGCACTGTCATCCTGTTGTTCATCAGTTTGCTCGAGCGGGCACCAGGAGCGTCTCCACTGTGAGACTTGTTGTTACTGTTTTTGGCATATCGAATACACCAAGGTAGCTTGCCAGGCTCTGCCATGCAAGAGGGTGTGATACTCTTGGTAGTTTGCCAGGCTCTCCAAGAGGGACGGAGGAATTGAACCCGGGTTGGCCACGTGCAAGGCAAACCCCCTACCCGCTGTGCTATCACTCCAGTCCTTACTGGGTATCCATGGAAAAGCCCTAGAGCCAGCCTTTGCCCTTGAGACCTGCTAGGCCTTTGCAAACGGGAAGATTTCACTCCACCCACACCAGCCTCCGGTCCTGGATCTTGAATCACTAAGGTCCCTTCTGTCCTGGAGTACACAAGCTCTTGAGACCTCAGCTTGGTGTCCTGGGGTGGAGGTGGGAGAGGTCTGGAGGGGTGCAGCTGTGTTTGTGCTAAGGTAGGTGAACTTGACAACTTTGGCAGCACATCAGGCTTGTGAAGTTTCACTGTAGTTCTTCCTGCATGTCAGATGGACAGGCCTAGAGCCAGAGTGATAGGACAGCATGTAGGGGGGTTGCCTTGATTGCTGCTGACCCAGGTTTGATCCCAGGCATCCCCTCTGGTCCCTATAGCACTGCCAGGGGTGATCTGTGAGCACAGAGCCAGGAGTAGTCCCTGAGCATAGTTGAATGTGGTTTCAACACCAAATAAGTAAATAAAATGTCTTTTGATCTTTGGGGGTGAGCCAGGGGTGGGTGGGGGGTTGCTCTTACATTCGGTTCAAGAAGCTAGGATGGTGATATACAAAGTGAGCAATGGAAAATAGATGATCGAGCATCTGCCCCTAGAAGGCAAGCATGAATGGGGGTGGGAATATCCAAGCAAAATATAATGCCCCAAACTATAGAGTATCTGAACAATTGTCTGCCGTCCAGGCAGGGTAAGGACTGAAATGGAAAAGGAGGGGATAATGGTAATAATGGTGGTGGAAAGTTTGTACTGGTGGAGGGATGGGTGATCAATCATTGTATTGCTAAATATCAAACATGCAGCTTTGGGCAGAAATGCGTCCATACTATGCATTAGGTTTCCGGCGCCAGACCACCCCAGGTGGGAATGGGTTTCATGCCTTGGCCTGTCTCCCCTGGCGGCTCGGTTGCCACTTCCATAGTACAGAGGCCTAGGGAGGGGAGGGGCCCGCAGTGATTAGGAATGCGGAGCCCCAGGGGATGTGGGTAGAGCCGGCCCTTCCCCCCCCACACACAAACCCCTATGAGACCCCGAGACCCAGAAACGAGTCCCCTGGCTGCTGGTCATGCTGCTTATTGGCCATGATCCCAGAGACTCGGAAACAAAGCTCGGAACACAGCGGCTTTTGGCAGAAATCCCTCCAGCTTTAATTATTAAAACTTCAGAATTCAAAAATCGTGCGGCGCAATAACGGCCGCACATTATCACATGAAATTCATAATCAGCAATAGAAAACAAACTGTCTAATGTTGCCTCTCCGGCAGATCTGAGTGTTGGGGTAAAATCCCAAATAATAATGATGGGTTTGGTGTCAAAATATTGAATGTAATCAAAGTAGAGAGAGTCATGGAAATCGTTTGCCACACAGGCAGGGGAAGGGTGTGGGATGGGGGGGGGGGATACTGGGGTTTTTGGTGGTGGAAAATATGCACTGGTGAAGGGTCCAGTGTTTCATCATTGTATGACAGAGACTTAAACCCAAAACTTTGTAACTGCTCTCATGGTGTTTCAGTAATAAATAAATAAATTAAATGAATAAAATAAAAAAAGAAGCTAGGATGGAATCGGGCTGTCTCCAGACGGGACGCACAGCAGCCCATGTGCTCTCTTCGCTGCCTTTACACATTTGAATATGTGGCTATATCGGCACTGTGCATCTCATCCTTGAACAGTCCCCAGGGGCCTGGGGCCTGGGGCCAGCCCTGATCTGTTTGTTACCAGAGAGATTTGCTTTTCTGGAATTTTCTAGAATCCTGCAGTTTACATTTCTAGAATGCCTTACAAAAGGCCCACATAGTCTGTCTGCCCTCTGTGTCTGACTTCTGCACATCTGCACCATGTTTTTGAGATGGGAATTATATTTCCCACTTCTTTATTATGGAACATTTGAACAGGCAAAAGTGGGGAGGAGAGTGGGAATGAGACCCGGCCTGCTCTGCTAGTAACCTCTGGGGAGTCTGTTCTGGGAGGGTTCCGGTCTCTGCAGCCCTCAGCTGCCCCTCCAAGGGGCTCCCACAGCAGCAGATGGCCCGTGTGTCCCTGGGCCATGCGTTGTCCAAGCCCGCAGTTCTCTTAGCTCCGTTTCCAATGTCCCCTCACTGTGCATGCCCAACACCTACTTCTCTGCACACCTGAGCGTTCCAGGTGATTGAGACGCCGAGATGGAGATGAGGTTGCTGAGTGAGCAGAGAAGGTGGACTGCCATGTTAGAGCGTCCACAGGTTCTGATTCAAAGCCAGTAGCCAAGACAATGGTTGTCTATCTAGGATATCCTGGGGATAAGGAGGGAGATTTGCCAGGAGCCAGAAGATTTCTTCTTTGGGTACCGGAGGGTGTTCGTGGCACAGCGGAGCCTGGCAGCTATGGAGGGCAGCATTGCTTTAACCAGAACGGTACTCAGGAAAGGCTCCCAGTTTTCAGGAGCCAGCGGGACCTGGTGGGTCACGGGATGCTCAGCTGCCCCCTCCCAGCTCCCTGCAGAGCCTGCAGGGCCATAGGCGTGCCGGGGCTTCTGACTGTGCGGGCTGCTCACGCTGAGTCAGAGACTACAAACCCTCTCTGAGACAGGGCCCTTTGACTCCTGGATATCCCCCATTGCATTTTCTACACATTTTTAGCTCAAGGTACCCCGACAGGCTCCACCTTTACCTGACTCTAGGGTTTACCCAGCAGTGGGCTGTTAAGAGCAATTTAGTGGGTCGGGTACAGGAAAGATGATTTTAATGGGGTTAGAAAGATGCTCAAATGTAGCACATGGTTTCCTTGCAGGACCCCCCCCCCCAATCTGATCCCAGGCATCACAGTGTCTCCCAGGACCATTGGAAACAACTCCTGAGCATCACTGGGTATGGCCCCAAAACCAAGAAAAGGAAAAAGAAAAATCACTTAGTGAAGAACAGAATAGAGAGGCAGGGAGGAGAGAGCAGCATAGCATAGAGCAAAATAGAGTATTAGACTAGAACAGAAGGCATCTCGGCCAGTAAAGGTAACTGACCGAGAGTAGAGCTGACCCTTTCCTTGGGGTGCTGGACTGAGCTGGCATGCACTGGGCCATGTGTCAAAACTAAGTCTTACTGCTGGAAGAGAAAATTCCGGAGCAGGCTGGACAGATAGTAAAAGGTAAGACGCTTACCTTACATGCAGCTCACCGGGCTCCATCTCAGGCACAGCTGGGGGTGGGCAGGGTAACAAACAAAATGAGCAGACCAAAACTTCAGAGGCCATGACTCTCAGCACCCCAAATTTTTAGGCACGCACCCTAACAGACAGAGAGGGAATGCTGGCCTCATGCGCCATGGAAAAGGAGGCAATGTGTTTTTCATTATTGTGTTGCTTGTTTGGGCCGTACATAGTGGTGGTTAGCGGCTGCTCTCAGCTCTGTGCTTGGGGGTCACTCCCAGCACTGGTGGGGATCAAACCAGGCTTCCTACATGCAAAACCTGCCCCCGGCATGTTGGTTGTCTCTCCAGAAATAACACTACTGGCAGAAACTTTTGCGCTGGTGCTGGGTGCTGGGTGCTGGACTGAGTGCTTCAGCCCTTTGCTCTCGGGGATACGGTATGTTGATGGTTGGCCAGCCTGGGCCAGGGACACGGCCTTGGGGTCTCAACAAGTGGAGCTCAGTTCTGGCTCCCTCCCTTGCTGCACTGCCCACTAGCCCACTCTGTCCTGGGGGATGGTGATGGTGAAGGCCGCAGTGCATGCACGTGAGGGTCAGTGAGTGAGGCAGGGAGAGCGCTGAGCAGGGGCAAGCCTCCCTCTGCAAACTTGTCCCTTCCCACCAGAGGAAACTGAGGCATGCAAGCCCATGCTGGAGCTGGGCATACAAGACTGACCCCCACCAGGAGCTCCAGCAGTCACCAAAGACCTCATGGTCCAGCTCAGCCCCTGCAAAAGAAAAGCAGGGTGGTGGAAGGCTGAGAGAGGGTTGCCAGGGTGTGGCTGGCCCCTTAGAAGGGCAGGGCCTTCTTGGAGCCGGCAAGGAGAGATGTGAGCGAGGCCTCGGGAACGTTGCTTTGCTGCATCTGAGAGAGAAACGGACTTCTGAAACTGAAGGATAGGGGCGCTCCCCCAAGTAAGAAAAGTGACTGTTGGGACCAGAGCAGTAAACAGAGAGAGTGCTTACCTTTCATGCAGCCACCCAGGGGTTGATCCCCAGCACCCACCCTATAAGGTCCCCCAAGCACTGCCAAGAGTAATCTCTGAGCACAGAGCCAGTGGTAAGCCCTGATCAGTGGTGGGTGTGCACCCCACCAAAAAATTAAAATAGCTGAGCCATAGACTTGAGGTAGAAGCAGCTTTGAAATTCAGCTCAAAGCCCAAACAAACCACCCATTCCCCTCCCTCCCCCAAAATGCACGCAGGTGACAATGAGCAGCTAAGAAGTCTTTGCTTCTGTAAGAGCAGAGGGGAAGCCTAGGGAATTGTGTCCGTTTAGAACAGGCAAAGTCTGTGGGACCGACCATCAGTGCTTGCCCTATGGCTTGGCTGAAAGAGCGGCCCAATCCACGTTCCAGCTTCATGGTGGCGCCTTTCTAACACCAGTCTTGTGTCACTGAGGCCCAGGGGGCCGGGCACACAGACCCTGGTGGATGCCAAGAGAAAGTGTAGCTGGTTGGATTCTCGATCTCTGCCGTGCCTGCTGGGTATGGAGGAGGAGAAGGGCTTGGGCTCCTAACCGGAAATTGTTTTTGCTTTCTCCAAAGCCAACTGGAATTCATGAAAACATACATGAGTATATGTGGTTTGGGGGGTAGTTCTCTAACAAACAGTAATGAAGGGACAAAGAGAGAGGGGAAGTTACGGAATTCCATCAAACGGCTGAGGAGACAGATTTCAGCTGTGGTTGTTTCTGTGGAATGCCCCCGGCCTGAGGGACTTGGCTATTGTCTGCTGATATGTTTGTGTGTCCACGCTGCTTCGGGAGGGAGGCAGCTTTCCCTGCTGGGGTGGTAGGCCAGCTGACAGGCAAGGGGGCATTCAAGGCCATTCATGGAGGCTCAGGTGATGCGCATCTGCATCCCCAAGATAGAGAGCCCCACCACGGACCAGGAAATCACCATCACCCACCTGGCCTCTGGTTTTGAAATTTCACTGAATGTCATTTATGTTTTAAAAACCAAATGGGTTTCGATGTATTTCTCCCCTAAGTGGAAGTAACTTTGTGAAATAGAGACTGTGTGACTCATTCAACAGGAGCCAAAATACTTTATTTTTCAATTGCAGTGTTTAAAACAAAGAAATTATTTGATCATTTCTCTTGTTGGGAGTATATTAGGGATTCATAGGAATTGGATCTGTGCGCCTCTAATTAGCAACCTATGAGGCTGCATTGCCTTGTCACTGCAGGGCATCCTCACAGGCACCCGGGCACTGCTGGATTGTGTGCATGCATCATGTACACACACTTAAACACACACACATGCACGCGCTCGCACTCACACACGTACACTGTCACACTGTTCATTTCAAAGAAAAAGATTTTGATGTCACAGTCAGGATGCTGATAGTGAAATCTGACTCGTTTCTTTCTGATTTTCTTATGGATAGCTTTATTCCATAAAATTTAAAGGTGGTATATGTACATGTGTATTATATATATGAATGATATGGGTATGATTTATATGTAGTATTCTATGTGCATACTATATAATATATAGTACATATTACAGATATCAGTTAAAATTAGGTGAAATGAGCAAAGGGAGGAAGACGATAAAGAATCGAGAATGTTCTTTTGGGCAGGTGACACATTCAGTCCTTAACTTGGTTTGTGAAAACAGACTAATTGAGTGCAGTGGTTTCCAACCCTCGAACTCCAGGAGTGGAAGCCGCCGATGGAGGATCAGGCCCCGCTCTGTGACAGTGCTCACGTGTGAACTCAGGAAGGAAGTAGAAAGTTCTCCCAGAGACAGGGCGGTTTATTCAAATCATATGCTGTGAGACGTTGGTGAAGAAGCCACCTCTAGAAAATTTCATTTTATCCTCATAGCATGTATATGGGGAGGCCTAAGGCTTTAGGCCAGACCTAACCTGGTAAGGACTTAAGTCTAGTTCCCAGCACCACAGGCCAGCAATTGGGTGGCCACCAGAACTTTTCTGCCAAGCACTGCCAAGTGTGGCTCCTATTTTTTTAAAAAGTGCTAATATAAAACATATATATGGAGGACTATAGTAATAAGACATGCACATATGTATACATATATATGTGTGTATGTATGTGGCGAACATGTATATTTATATCTGAAGAATGCTAATATCTCCCATTTATGGATGAGAAAATGAGGCATTGAGAGAAACATATCATTTGCCATGAGTTCAGGAGACCCAGAAGTGGAAGCTGTGGGCCAAAGCACTAGGCTACACTGCCTCTCTTGGGGTTCTCCAGGAATCTCTTAGAGTTTGAATATTAAAAGACTGATATGAAATAAGGAGGAGAAGGCAGGAACCTGGGCAGGAAATGCCAGTATATAACTATGAGCTTGGGAGAAAGCTAAATCCACAATTTTCAGCCCCTAAATAGACACCTAAATAACAAAAAGGTCTTTTGAAATGTCTGAAAGGAGGAAGAAAGAGGACAACTGTTCCGTTCCACAGAGGAACTGACCCAGTGCTCATCAAAATCACCCACGGAGCTTAAACAGAATACAGAGGCGTGGGGACCACTCGGAGAACCCAGACCCCGAGGCCTGGAGCCAGCAAAGACAGAAAGTCAGGCAGTTATTTTCTCTCTAGTTTGTTTCCAAAGAGAAACCTCATGATGTCAAAGAGGGAACAGAACCCCAAGGAGGTGGATTAATTAATTGTTTTTAATAACACTCACCTAGGGGGCAAGACCAGTCCCCATGCCCAACCCAAGGTCTCAGCAAAGACTGAATCTGTGTGGTGGGGGGGGTGGGGGAGACAAGCCTGGTGTGGCTGTTCTGGGGGCTCCAGGGTGTGGCTGAAGTGGAAAGCCATTGCCCTGGGGAACTGCATCTCAGCACCATGAAGAATCTCCTGGGCCCCGCCAGTTTCTTACCAGGGTATGACAGAACAGAACAGTGCGTCCAGTGAAGGAAGGGAGCTAATACTCTCCCCATATTCAAAAACTAGGAGAATGGTGGATTTGGGATGCTTTGAAATGGGTGTTAGTTAGTAAAGGAAGTTTCTAGAAGTTGTTATGAGGCGATAATTTGTGGACCCCTGACTGGGGGTTGGTGATTAGTTGGAGCCAGTTAACTTTCTTTAAAGACCAATCGACCAGAGAAGTGCCACAGGCATTTCATAAATGTCTTGGTTCCAGAACAGCCATGGAAAGACTCCGCTCACTTCCCCCGAATGGGGGTGTGGGGGGCAAGGTGTGCGTGGCCTTTTGTACCCCAATGGACTTAACAACCGTGTTCCCAAGAAGCTCTGGGTCTGGGTGAGAGTGAACTGTAGGGAGTTTGGCTTAGAGCATGAACCCTGCCATGCACACTATTTTTATTCACATTTTAATGGACTCGGGAGGTGTAGAAGTCAAGGTTTAGCTAATAAAAGTCAAGAAATTAGCAGAGAAGCAGGGTGGCAGAATTGAAGTGGCATCCCATAATTCTTTAGGGGATACACAAGCTTTTCTTCTGTGCTTCCCTGGGACCCTCAGCAAGCTAGATCCATCTGTACGTACTCCCAGGTAAATGACAGCGGGAGAACTTACACTATTTATGGTGATCTTGATGTTACCATTAATTCAAAGAGTTAATTAATACTCCTTGATCTTAGAGATAGGTGCCAAAATAAGAACAAACCAAGGTTAAATGTAAAGGATTGATGACATTGGGATTTAGAAAATCATTTTTGAATTTTTTAAAAAAAAGTTTGTGGCAATTTGCCAGGACTGCTATTTAAAAAATAAATAAATAAATAAAACATAAAGTAGATGGCTTAAAATGACAGAAATGCAGGACCCCTGAGGACTCTCAAGTAGCTGGAGCATAAACCTTGCATGTGTGAGGACCCTGAGTTTGATCCCCTCCCATATGGTGTCCCCCGCCCTCAGTACCACCAGGTGTGACCACGATACCCCAGCCTGAGAGCACCATCACCAGTTGGTCACGTGTCACCAGGATTGGTCCCTGCGTGCCCTGAGCATTGCTTGGGAACCCACCCACTCTTCCCCCAAGAATGACCGAAATGTATGGCCTTGTTGACCTGGATGTTGGAGGCCTTGGATCAGAGTCCTCAGAGCTGTTGCGCCTCTTCAGGGTCCAGTACTTGGTCGCCTCTTCCAGATTCCTGTAAATGCTGCTTCCTTGGCTGGTGGCAGTAGCTCCCCACGTGGAGGGGCCACACCCATTGTCTCTGTCCAAATCCTTCCTTCTTTCTAAGGACAGCAGTGAGGGGATGCTCCCTGTTGTGGTCCATCTGCAGAAACCAGAGATACAAGCAGGCTGTATCTGAAGCAGCAGCAGCCAGGATCCCAACACGTCTTCTGGGGGAGACATGGTTTCATCTCTAACATGGTTCAGTTGGTTTGTGTATTTTCATTACTCCTGAAGAAACCCTGGAGTGTTATTCCTATTTAGACATAGGTTTGAGTTCCCTCCTTAAATCAGAAGTCCTGCTCAGGCCATACAAGCACATATCAAGGGATGAGCTCTGGCCAGCACATTTTCAGGAGAGGATTACTTTTAACGCTGATCAGAAACCTCAGTGGCAAGAGAGACGCTAGGAAAGTTTCTGTCGACATCCCAGAATCAGCTCTAGTCTGCTCCATCTTCTGTAGTGGAAATCCAACAGTATGATCAGTTCTTGGTTAGCAAAATGTTAAAGGGGTAAAAGAACAGAAGAATATGTTTAGAGAACTTACTAGGTAAATGATAGTTACTTGAGGTTTTGTTCCCACTATTATTTTGCCAGGCAAAATGCTAAGTTACACATTCTTTATTCCATTTAACTTCATATGTAAGGGTTTTTGTATATGCACATACGTACTCTGATAATATAAGTGTATCATAAACCTATGTGGATATGTAAAGACCATATGGACCAAGAACTCTACTTAGATTCTGGCATTTTCTCTTTTTTCTTTTTAGTGTGTGTGTGTGTGTGTGTGTGTGTGTGTGTGTGTGTGTGTGTGTTTGGAGACAGGGAAGATAGCTGGCTCATACCCTGAAGTACTTGCCTACTCCTGGCTCTTTGCTTAGAAATCACCCCTGGTAGTACTCAGGGGACCATGTACTATCTCTCTGGCCTACAGCCTGACTTTTTTGAGAAATATAAAAGTAAAACCAGAGTTCCAGAAGGATACAATACAGGGCTAAGGTGCTTGCCTTGCACAAGTTCATCTCAGTTTGATCCCCTGTACCACATGAGGTTCCCAGAGACCGCCAGGAGTGATTCCTAAGCACAGAGTAAACCCTAAGGAGAAAACCGACTGCAGCAGATGTGGCCTAAACCCACTTCCCGCCCCCAAGGAAAAAGGAATAAGTAGCACCTAGATAGAAATACTGGCATTTTAAAGTGAGGTGACTGAAACCTTCTCCAGCAAATGAGCATTAGGTTCTACTGCCGCCCTGCTCTGAGGTAGGAGTCTTGGCAAATGTGTTATCGGTCAGAAGGGGCCGGAGACAGGATCCAGGAAATGCCACTGGCACCAGGGAGAGGGCGAGTGGTGGTGAGGCTGTTTCAGGAATATAACGGACGAGAAGTTTGACCCTGACATGGGGCCTAGAGGGAGAGCTGGCATCGTGGAGAAAACATGTCTCCCTGAGTCCATTCCTAAGCATCAGGCAGGATTGTGCGACTCTGCTCTTGTCACACCTGAAGTGAAGAGGTGGGCAGAGAGCAACAGAACAATCTTGTGAGAGTCTGTCAGATCAGAGTTGCCTCAGGGTCTAAAGAGTCTGTCATTGGCTTCATCATCATCAGGTGAGGCAGAAACAGAGGTGGCGGCTTCCCCCGGAGCTTGAGGCCAATGAGAGCTGTGAGAGAACTGCACCTCCACCAGGGAAGTGAGTGTCAGGCTGCACTCACCTCTTGGCGAGGTTCCAGACCCCTCGGCAGGCAGAGCCCCCAGTGCTCAGCCTTCTCCTGGTGACTATTTCTCAGAGGCAGTTTCTCAAAATGTTTTGGCATGACCAGTAACTCTGTTTTGAGAGATTCTGCCTCACAAACCCGCTCCACACACTAGAAATGAGCCTTTCTCCCTAAGTCAGCCCAGAACTCTCAGATCCAAAACCACGTCTCTTTCTTTCTTTTTAAGTCTGTGATTCACAAAGCTTTTCATATGCATGTCTCAGGGATATAGTGTGGCCCCCCACACCCACTCCCAGAATATCATCATCCCTCTTCCAACATCTCTACCCTCTCTTCACCAAGCAGACTCAGCTCTGGAAGGCCAACTCAGGTCTGCTACCATTGACGATTTGTATTTCCTTACTGGGTTTCATTATACTCCATATGTGAGGGAGATTATCTAGTATTTGCCCATCTTACTCTGACTCACTTCACTCAACACAGTACTTTCTATCTCTACCTCCATCCTGATAGCAGCAAACATCAGGATAACATCTTTTCTTATGGCTGAGTCGTATTCCATTGTGTCTATACACCACAATTTTTTAAAATAAAATCATACCTACATTTTAATATCCGTGTCTTTATGCTCTTCTTTTTTAAGCTATTGAATCACCATGAGATACAGTTACAAAGCTTTCATTGTTGAGTTTCAGTCATATAATGATCGAACACCCATTTTCCACCCCCAGTGTTCCTAGTTTACAGCACAATTTCTTTACCCAGTCATCTGTTCTTGGACAATTGGCTTATTTCCAGATCTTGGCTGTAGTGAATGATGCTACAGTGAACAAAGGAGCGAAAATATCTTTTCACAATATTGCTTGGAGGCACTTTGGTAGATCTTCAGAAATGGAGTAGCTGGGCTATATAAAAGCTCAATTCTTATTTTTAAAAGTCTCTGTACTATTTTCCCTAAAAGCTGAGCCAGGAGGCTAGAGTGATAGCATAGTAGGCAGGGCATTTGCCTTGCACACAGCCAATCCAGGTTCGATTCCCAGCATCCCGTATGGTCTCCCGAGCACCACCAGGAGTAATTCCTGAGTACAGAACTAAGGGTAGCCCCTGCCATCACCGGGTGTGACCCCCCCAAAAAAAGCTGAGCCAGACAAACATGTTGGGGTAAAGAGGCCAGTGCCAGGGGCTCACAGGACTTAGAACCTAGTAGGAGTCAGAACCAAGCACCGTGTCTTCCGAGAGCATTGAGGTTCCATTAGAAGCTGCTCGGAAAAACACTGGGATATCCAGGCAGCTGCAGCAGAGTCCAGGAAATAGAGGGTCACTAAGGTGTGCTAGGCTTGCTCTCACCTCCAAGAAGCTCACGGAGTCCACAGACAGATGACCGGACTAGTTGGGTAGCTCAGCCGAGCGGGCAGTGTGCACCCACGGCACACGGGGCTCCAGCCCCAAGGCCCACATTGATTGGGTTCTTGTGGTTGTCTTGTGTTCTGCACAAGATACGAGATCCCCAGTAAATGGTATCCCACCCAATATCGGGAGAGAGAAGACCAAGAAAGTGGATTCCTCCTAGTTGTAGAGGAAGAGACCGTCCTCAAGCAAGGTGGGAGAGCGGGAGTCAGCCAGTGCTCGCCTTTCTACCTCACACAGCCTATGCACTCAGGGTGTGGGCCAAAGGCTGTGGGAAGGGGCTCCCAGAGCATCTCAGGTGGGAGGAGTTATCGGGCTGCCCCAGCACCTCAGGTGGGAGGAGTTATCAGACTGTTCAGGAGCACCTCAGGTAGGAGGAGTTAGTGGGCTGCCTAGAGCACTTCAGGTGGGAAGAGTTAGTGTGCTGCCCCAGCACCTCAGGTGGGAGGAGTTAGCAGGCTGCCCCAGTACTTCAGGTGGGAGGAGTTAATGGGCTGCCCCAGTACTTCAGGTGGGAGGAGTTAATGGGCTGCCCCAGTACTTCAGGTGGGAGGAGTTAATGGGCTGCCCCAGTACTTCAGGTGGGAGGAGTTAGCGGGCTGTGCAGGAGCAGGTTGGCGCCTCCCAGGCTCCGCAGTGTGATGCAGGTGCCTGGCGTTAGGGCACTAGGGGTATTCTCTGGAGTCACTGGGATGTGCCCATCAGAATATTGGGCTTGAGTCTTGTCCTGCTTACTCTCTCTAGCAGAGCTTCGCAAAGCATCACCAGGACGCCTGTCCCCACGCATCAGTAATTGTATGCCGGGCTCTGGGCCTTCTCTCCAAGGCCCTCCCCAGCCTGTTTTCCTCTGGGAGGAAATGGCAGGAAGCAGCCAGAGAACTCTCTGCTGGACCTCTGCAGTGACACTCCCTGCAGCCTTCCCTCCATGATCCCGGACCTCTTTTGGACTGGGCAGCTGCTTCTCTGACAGTGAGGCCAGGCTGGGTGCTGAGAGGCTGCAGTCACCAACCATCTCAGCTCCACACTGTGTGGTCCATCCACATCTCAGTCTGGGGCAGCTTGGAACAGCCTCCTCGCCGCCCTGTCCCACCAGCTCCCTGCACCCTCTCGGCCCTCTCCCTGCCTGCCGGCACCTCAGGTCGGCTTTACTTCAGCCCAGTGACTGGACCTTGACATTTCCGGGATGCTGACCCTGCCTGTGGCTGTCACGTGGCTGTCCCCCAGCACACTCACACCGCAGGGAAAGTCTGATGAAGTTACTCTGCCTCTTGAGTTAGTTTCCTCGCCTGGAAAAGGGGGATCACTCTTTCTGCCTGCTCCGCTGAAGCGGGGTCTTTGTGACAGGCCAACATTTTCCCAGACCATATTCTGCTGACCACCGGTCCCCTGAGAAACAGTGATATGCTTTTTTTGTTCAGGGGGCAAAGAAAGTTTTATGTCAAGCTGAAACAGGGGAGGCTCTAGCCTAGCCTGGAGTTGGGGGGCGGGGAGGGGGGGGGCGGGGAGGGGCAGCAGATGCCAGGCGCGGCTTCGCCTCTCATCTCCCTCCCCTACACCGCTCAGAGCATCTTCTAGGTTGCTGGTCTCTTCACATGCATTGTTGTGGTTCCTCCCACAAGTGACAATGCTGATTATTCTGCAAGAAAGGCGTTTATTCCATTACTGTCCGAGTCACCAGGCCAACACCTATTAATCAGTGGCTAAAATATGTATCATTGCCAGAGGGTGCCCTCTGCCTCTTGACATTATCCTGGGTACCACCTGGGGCCTATCTGAGGGTGGGAAAGGGACCTGTATGGTGGGGCTTACCCAGGACCCTCATCTTCTCCACACTGGACTCTGCCTCTAGGCAACTTGGCAGAACCATTGTCCTGTGAATGCGTCTTTCGTGTTCTGTCCCCTACCTCCGTCCCATCTCTCTTCCCACGTGTAACTCATTCTTCAAGTCTCAGCTGAGCCCCAGCTTCTCCATGAGAGTTTATCCAACTCTTCCATGTGCTGCAGCCAGAAACTTGGACTCCCAATTCCATCAGCCCGAGCGGCCAAGCACCTTTCCCCGTCCGCATGTCTCCAAACACCAGGACTCATTTTGTGCCTGCCCCCTGCCTCGTCCACCCCAACAGACCAGAAGCTGAACTTGCATTTCCAAGTGGGAATGGGTCCTTTGGGACAGAATCAGTGGCAGCTTTGTACACAGGGTCATTCATGCCATCGTGGGGATCTTACCCAGGTTGAGGAAGACAGGAGCCTCAGCTTTACAAAGTTCATGGGCAAGATCAAAGCATAAACCCTTCACTGCATAAACAAACAGTGTGGTGATTGTCATCATAGGGAAGATGATGTAGCACTGTCGTCTTGTTATTCACCGATTTGCTTGAGCAGGCACCAGTAACGTCTCCATTGTGAGACTTGTTACTGTTTTTGGCATATCCAATACGCCACAAGTAGCTCGCCAGCCTCTGCTATGCAGGCAGGATATTCTTGGTAGCTTGCAGGGGTCTCCGAGAGGGACAGAGGAATCAAACCCAGGTCGAATGCATGCAAGGCAAATGCTCTACCTGCTGTGCTACCACTCCAGTCCAGGGAAGATGTAGAAGCATAAAATAGGCTCCTTGTGAGAGCAGGTGTGGATAAAGGCAGGCCAGATAAGGGTCAGCCACACACACACACACACACACACCTTCTCTAGCAGCAATACCATGGTGTATGCCAGCCTGCTGGGGGGCCAAGGGATTCCTCCAGAAAGGCAAGACCGTAAGAGGCTTTGTGGGAAGAAGGTTCAAGTTTTTTGACTGAGTTGCAGAGAACAATCTTACTGGAGCCAGAGGGTCAGGGTAGATGCTAGAAGGGGAGTGTCAGATGGAAACCTTGTAATCCACCTCCCTCCCCCCGCCACACACACAGACTCACACCCAACATAGTCACACACGAATATACTCACACCTGCACAGTCTTTGAGAACCCCACTTCCCTGCTTTTCCATCGTACCCTCTTGCGTCTTCTTCCTTCTCACCTGTACCATTCTTTCTCTCTGAGTCCTCTGTCACCTCCCGGTCCTGGGGCCATCCATGGTTACCTCATTGGAACAGCTCTGTCTGCTCTCAGCAGCTAAAGGCTGGCTTTGGTGAGAGGCTGGTCAGCACACTGCCCAGTGTCCACTCCCTGTGGGGGGTTCACGGGGACAAAGAGCAGCTTTGAATGAGTGTTCTCCCTTCTCTTCTGCAGAAAACCAAAAGAGACGTCAATAACTTTGACCAAGACTTTACCCGGGAAGAGCCGGTCCTCACCCTGGTGGATGAAGCCATCGTGAAGCAGATCAACCAGGAGGAATTCAAAGGCTTCTCTTACTTTGGTGAAGATTTAATGCCCTGAGAAGCCGCCCCATGTGGAGTTTTGTGATGCTGCAAGTAGGGGTTGTTGCTGCCTTGAGGATTCCAGGTTTCCAGAAGCTTTGATGGCCTGAACTACTTCTCCTTGGAACCCCAGTCCCTGTCCACTTTCTATTTATTGCATTCCCTTACCCTCAGCGTCTCCTCCCACTGGTGACCAGAAGCATTGTTGTTCTTGTCTCATGAGCAACGTACAATCGTGTTGGTTGGCAGTGCAGGTTGGGTACCCTGCCGTGTATGGTCTCTTGGCAAGCCCAGTTGTTCTTGGGGGCTACTGGCAGTGATGGAACTTCAGTTCTTTTATTGAAAAGAGGAAAAAACAGTGAAGATGACTCTGGCTCTGCTACTGGACAGAGAGTCCCAGCAGCTCTCATTTCTCTTCCCTCCCACCCCCCACCCTGGCCTGCCTCCCTTTGCCTACTGTCCAGAAGAGACTGGTGCCTCCTCAGCATCCCTGAGGATGAGAGTGGGCATCCCTGAGGCATGCCTGTGTGGGAGCAAGAGATGTCAGGCTTAGTGCCCATGTTGGTTTGCTCCGGGAATTGCTTGTTCTTGCTTGTTTTGGTTTTAGCTGTGGGCTATGCCGGAGCTGTGTAAGCAAGTATCCTGTGGAAGGAATTGCTCTTCATAAAAAAAGCTAATTTGATTCTTAACCTTATTAAATAGTTGAATTCCACCCCCCCCCCCAAAAAAAAATTGCTTTCTAATTGGCCAGAAGATGTAAATCCCCATGTACATGTAGGTAGATATTCAAGGGCTAACATATGATAAGAAAGCAATTGTTCAAGGTTTATTAATGCTTTAGTGGCACATGGGACTATGTAAATCGAAAGAAAAGGCAGCAAACAAGTTATATTCCTCGTTATTGAAGTTCTGCCTCAGTGCAAAGGCATCCACCCCGATGGACTGAACCCTGGTTTCTAGCAAAATATGACTCCCTAATTCTCTTTCCAATTTCATCTTAAATTCCCATCATAAATTCTTATTTATTTTCTGTGGTGCAGTCATTTTCATGCACTTTTACAAAATGGTAGTACTACTGTGTCGTGGTTTTGAAACATGAGACATGTAAGATTAAATATGAAATATCTGCTTTGAGGACAAGCAGGATGAGGCTGAACAAGAGTTTTGCAGAAGCTGCGAGATTGAAGAGCAACTTGTTTGAAAACTGGCCGTGTGGCCAAGAGTAACTTGGAGTTTTGTTACCGTGCGGCGTACGATGGCAGCTCCTGTGGACACTCTGAATGGCAGTGCGTCACCTCCTGTAGAGATGCTCCCAGTGTGACAGTCTATTTCCAAGGGTTGTCTGTGGCTTTGTGTATATGTTTTCTGGGGGTTATTTGAATATCTATTTTCCTGAACTGATTTAGCAGGGAATGGAATCCATTCCACCTGTTGCACGTAGATTTCCCAGCTCCCCTACATATATAAATTTGTGAGTGGCAAAGTGGCACTAATGAAGCTTTTTTGCCTTTTGTACATTTGAGATTTTTTTGTATATAGTGTTTGCTGCAAGGCCTGTGGAATTAATTCATTGAATTTAGAGGTATCACCTACTGCATGTTCAGGCATATTATAAAACTTTAGTCTATGAAAGAATGATTCTAATAATGTCCAGGTGCAATACTCTGTATGTGTATTGGTTCAAGTTACCGAAAGATAAAGTGTTTCTTTTTTTTGGGAGGGGTGGGGCAGGGGGTTGGCTTCTTTGTATTATTTCATTTGGTTTATTTTAAAAGATGTAAACATACATTAAGCTATATTGAATCTCACATATAGTTCTCCTGTGCTCTATTGTGCCCTGATGGAGATAGGATGAGAAAGGAATGTTCTCGATGATCATTTCAAAGCTTGGACAGCAGCTCGCTTGAGCCCAGTGGAGAGCTGGTGTTCACATTCGTATCTGGCCGCTTAGAGCCTTTGTGACGAATGACGACATTCAGTTCTCTTGTGTTTTTTTATTTTATTTTTTTAAAAACTCAGGTGTAATTATTATCTGTTCTTAGGATAATTTCAAATATCACACTCTATTCCTTTGTGTGTTCGGCCGTATCCGTGAAGTAATGAAAACCAGGAGGGTTAATTTAATTTATCTTCGGTAACTTGATGTACGGGGGAGAGATTATCTTCTGGAGTTGAGTACAAGCACAGGAACATCTTCATAGTTGCATCATCTCATCTTTTTTTTTTTTTTAAGGAACGTGACGATTCTGCCCACTCCCTCCATCCCAACCCCATGCATCACTACTGCACCGTCTCCTCTGCTTCCTTCCAACTTGAAACCAGCCAGCACCACCTACCCCAGGACCCAGCAGTTCCTGTAAGGCTGGCGGGTGTCTCACACCCAAGGCCTGGGGTCCAGGCTCCAGGACAGCTGGCATCTAAGCTGGGAAGTCAAATAATAATACATTCCCCTAGCAGCTCCATCAGTGAGTCCTCCAGTTCAGACATGCCCCCTCTCAGCACCCCACAGACCCCAGCTGCTGGGGCACCCCACCTGCGTGGATCTGGAGCTGACCAAGTTCTCCTGGGGGTAGGTTCAAATCCCCTGTTGTCTATAAGATAAAGCTGAAGCGTTCCTGGAGAATTCATCATTTCCTTTTAGTTCTCACCAGAGTTTGGAAGTAGACACACTGTTCCATTTCTGCCTCTTCTTTCTCATCTTTCCAAACTCTCTCTCTCTGTCTCTCTCTCTCTCTTTCTCTCTCTCTCTCTCTTTCTCTTTTTTAAAGAAAAAAAAGAGTGCAAAAACAAAAGCCAAAAAAAATATCTGAAGGATAGTTGTTTTCCTGTGTTCTCTCATTATGGACTTTGTGAAGTGGAAACATAATTTTTCCTTCAAAGGTGAAAAAAAAATGCATTCTTGCTTTAAAAAGAAAAAAAAGAAGGCTAAAAAGTTACCTCTTTTTAAATTATGTGCAAAAGAATTCTGGCTAAATATAAAATGTATTAAATTTTAGGGTGTTTTTTTTGTATCGTGATGCTTTATTGTACTTTTTTTTTCTTTCTGGATGTAATTTTAATCTCTTGCCATTCATTAGTGTTATTTCATCGTAAACATTATTGTGCCAAATGTACTGTATTCAAAAGGATGTGAATGTGTATTGTTACAGAACCTAATAAATACAATGATGTTAAATCTTATTTTTCATTCCTCTGTGAGCTTTTATTTTCTTTTTTTTTAAATTTATTTATTTTTAATTAGTGAGTCACAGTGAGGGTACAGTTACAGATTCACATATTTTCATGCTTGTTTTTCCCTCATGCAATGTTTAAGAGCTCATCCCTCCACCAGTGTCCATTCTCCACCACCAATGAACCCAGTATCCCTCCCACCCCCCCATCCCATCCCCCCCACCCTACCCCACCTCTGTAGCAGGGCATTCCAATTTGATATCTCTCTTTCCTTTGGGGTGTTGTGGTTCCAAATAGGAGTATTGATTGAGTGGTCATTCGGTTCAGTTCTGTGAGCTTTAATATCACTGCTCCCCCCACCCCACCCCTGCCGCCACACACATACCCCACACACACACTCTCCACCTCCCGCTGTGCTCAGGGCTTACTCCTTCCTCTGCTCAGGGATCACTCTGGCAGTGATCAAACATGCAGTGCCAGCCGTGGAATTACAGCCGGCCATGTCAAGGCATACGCCGTTAGCCTCTCTGCTCTCTCTCCCACCCCGGTGCCCCAGTGGTGCTCAGTGGGCACCTTCTAGGGACCTAACCTAGGAATCCCCATGGCACCTCAGGCAGGCTGGTGGGGGTTGCACAGAACAATGTGGTCATGAGGTACTGCTGGCCCCCGGCCCCCTCCCCCACTCTGCTTGCCAATGCCCTTTCCTGCCTAGAAGGTGGTCCCTGGGGCCAGTGGAGCTGGGCTCGGCCTCCAGCGGGCATCTGGGAAGTCTCACCTTGTGCCCCTTCCACTCAGCGTTCCTGTCCTGGGAATGGAGTGTGGGGAGCAGGAGCGGCAGCAAGTCTTGAGGCAGGACCGGGTGGTTCTGGAGCACCTGGGCCATGCCGCTCCCGCTGGGAGAGGGACACGGTGGACCCTGGGCCTCTGGATCTGGGCATTCCTGAGAGGGCATTCCAGTGGAGTCTGTCCACCCAGAGGTGTCCAGGCAAGGAAAATGGAGGAAGAACTGAATGGATGGTGCCCGCTGCCCCTGCACTCAGCCAGGCCCGTCCTTCCCTGTGCTAGCCCTCTGTGGGGGCCGCAGCTGGCCCGGCCGGTGTGAACAACCACAGCCACATCCAGTGAGCATGTAGGAGGTCAGGATTTGATCCCTAAGCACCACTTGGGTCCCGAGCACTTAGCCGGAGTAGACTTGAGGATTGCCAGGTGTGGCCCATAAACAAAACTAAACTGAACCAGTTGTGGTCCTGGCGCCAGGAAGAGAGCTCAAGTGGTAAGAGCAGATGCCCAGCCCAGGCCCTGAATTTCATCCTGGGTACCTCCTGCCATTCAGCCCCTGGGACTGCCAGGTGCAGCCGTGGTGTCCCTGAGCCACCAACACTGAACCATCAGACCCGCATCCCTGGACCAAGCCAGAAGTGACATCTATTTTAAAACGTTCATGGTTTTTGTTTTTTTGTGGGTTTTTTTTTTTCAGTCCTTCCTCTTCGGGCTCAGCTTTCCAAGTCATTCCTTCCGGTTTCAGGTCATTGGTTTGTATCCTGTGTGGATGGTGGTGGTGGTGTGTGTGTGTGTGTGTGTGTGTGTGTGTGTGTGTGTGTGTGTGTTTGGGGTGGGGGGTGCGGTTGGTAGGCTCCGGGGTAAGCTCTGGGAGCTGAGGAAGAGCAGAGATGATAGGAAAGGAAATGCTGCCAAAGGCCCCCCACTGGGTGAGGCCAAGCAGGCTTAGTCCTCCTCAGCTCTTCCCCACCCCAGCTCCCACCTAGCTAGAGCCCAGCTACGGTGCAGAGATGAGGAGGTGAGGAGGAGGGGAGGGGCTGGGCTGGGGTCAGTGCGCACACCTAGTGGTCACTTCCCATCAAGAGGCACGGACTAGATGCTCTGGAGCGGCGAGGGTCCCTCCCCATCTGTTCAGTTGCAGGGAAGGGGACCGGGCTCGTGTCCATCTGCAAGATGATGGTCAGGCTCCCTGTTGGAGAAGAGAGAGCTCCGAGTCCCAGAAAAGTCTAGAAAGAAGCCACTGCACCAGCCCCCAGAGAAGAATGAATGGACTCAAGCCTAGGCAGGGAGACCAGCTGTGATTTGGACCTGCCTGGAGCTGGGCTCTGAGTCCTGAGCCCAGTGGACTCCTGCTGACCAACTCAGCTGGTAACCAGCTCAGCCCAACTTCCAACTTCTGCATGTACTTGGTTTTCTCTTTGCAGGGAGATTTCGCCTGCCTGTGAAATAGTGCTAGTGACCAAAGGAACATTCTGAATCTTAGAAACTTCCAGGGTGAGCCTCGCCAGGGAAGGCGGCAGAAACTTCTCCCCTTTCCCGCCCAGAACGAGTCCCACAGCCTCGGCCCTCAGTGACCCCGCCCACTACAAAAAAAAAAAAAAGCCCTCCCAGAGGACCTCTCAGAGCAGGAAGCCGAGCTTGCAGTTCGCTGGAAAACAGGAAATGCCTCCCAGAGTCTGAAGTCTTTTAAGTCCCTGGGCCCTTCAAGCAGGGTCTGAGTCCCAGGCCAGCTGCTGGGGGGCAGACAAGTGCACAAGGTCTTCCCGACTGCGGGGGTGTGGCCCCTGGCACCTCTTGGCAGTCCCTTTAAGTCCTGCAGCAGCGCTGAGGCTCATCCCCTACTCAAAACACAGACAGACGGTCCAGATACTGCCAGGGTGCAGGGGCTTACCCGGCGTGAAACTGCAGAGGCCAATGAACTCTGCAAGTAGAAAGTACTGAGACTGGGTGGGGACTCAGCCCAGCTCCAAGCTGACCATTCTGGCTGAGCCCCAGCAGGCCTGCCTGCCTTCCCCAACCGCCCCCCACCACCACCTGCCGATGACTTTTTGATCCTTGTTATCCACCTAGCCTCGAATCTTGACCCTGTTAGAAGCTCACCTTTGATGCAGTGAAACTTTCTGGTCACACACCAAACGTGTCAGCCCCTCTTGCACACACAGCTGTCCACTTGGCCTCCACTGAGCACCAAGGTCCAGGCCCCTGGTAGTCATGCAGTGCCTCCAGTTCTAGGACTTTCTCTGCGATCGTCTTCGCCACTATCAGGCCATGAGGCAATGTTGCCGCAAAGGACAAGATAAGAAATGTTGCAAACTGATACTTTTATGACTTTCGGTGGTTTGTTTGGGGTCACATCTGACAGTGCTGAACACTGCTCCCAGTTCTGTGCTCAGGGTCTTTCCTAGAAGTGCATGGAGGACCACGCAGTCCCCAGATGGGACCCAGGCCCCACACGCTCAGCCTACTGAGCCATCTCTCCAGCCCTGTACTGCTCCCTGATCATGCGGCCTCCAGCCTGGCTTTCCACGCTCCACTATCACCATACTTTTGACAAGGTTGTTATCTGTAGTTATCACCCACTGTTTGAAGAACTGTGTCTTCTTGAGAAGTACTGCCATGAACACATACAAAAAGGGAAGTTTAAAACAAAAAAACTTTTCTTATTTATCATGTTTTCCTTTCTGGCCAGTTATATGGCCAAAGCATCATGTCCTTTGGAATGGCCTGCTATGACTTTTCCTTCTCATCTCTTTTACAACAAAGGTGCCTCACAGCCAACTTAGTTTTGCAGCAGAAGTGTGTGCCTCAGAGATATGAAGCTGTTCAGGGTGGAACTCTGGAGCCCAAGGAAGAGAGAGGAGCATGGAAGTAGCGGAGACAGGCACACGGGAATGGGGAGAGGAGCGGGGGGCCTGTCAGCTGCCACACACCATCTTCAGCTTAGCCAGTGGCCTTGGCAGGTCACCGTTGCCATGCTCCTTGCCGATAGCTCGTGTGCTCTGGCGTTCTGTGAGGGTCCTGCGCCAGCATTGCCCCTGGGGGTTCCAGCAGGTCCGAGATATGAGGCATTAGCCGGGTGGGTTGAGTCACTCTTGGAATGAAAAGACAGACTTCTCCTCCTCTAACTCCTCCTACTCCTACTCCTCTTCCTCTTCTTCATCATCATTATCTATCTTCCTTCTTCTTCTTCTTCTTCTTCTTCTTCTTCTTCTTCTTCTTCTTCTTCTTCTTCTTCTTCTTCTTCTTCTTCTTCTTCTTCTTCTCCTTCTCCTTCTTTTCTTCTTCTTTTCTTCTTCTTTTCTTCTTCTTCTCCTTCTTCTTCTTCTTCTTCTTCTTCTTCTTCTTCTTCTTCTTCTTCTTCTTCTTCTTCTTCTTCTTCTTCTTCTTCTTCTTCGTTGTCGTCTTCCTATTTTTCCTTCTCCTCCTCCTCCTCCTTCTTTCCTCTTCCTCCTCTTCCTTCTCTTCCTCCTCCTCAATATCTTCTCCACAGTCTACTGTTTTTTTCTAGCATGGGACAAATCCTTACTCACAGCATTTCCTTCTCTCTTTGAACACTGGTTTCTTGGTTCTACCACAGGTCAGAGAACTTCCTAGCTCAGCTTTTCCAACTCTAAAGCAAGTTTGGGGAAATATGTTAAAACTGATTTTGCCTCAGTGGTTTACAAAGGTTGGAGACAGATGTGTTCGGGATGTTTGAATATGTGATCATTCCCACAGAAGACTTATCACTGACTTGCAGATTCAGTTCATTTCAGGATGCCTTTGTGTTGACCCCCAAGGAAAAGGAGACAGGATGATTTGTGATTTAGATACCCCAAGGTTTCTGTTGATTCTCCCATTACTGTTGAATCCCTGAAGAGTATCAGGATGAGCATGTATTGGTGGGGGTTGGGGTGGGGGCAGCCTGTCAATATAAACTTCATTCACAAGCTTGTTCTTTACTCACTATATCTATGGTCAGGATCAGGAAGAAGCAACTTTACATGTAGAATTTGCCCTAGCCCTCACCTGCCTCAGCACTAACTGAACATTGATCCCCCACTGGCCCCACTTTCTAGAATTTTATTTTATTATTATTATTATTGGTTTGGGAGTCGTATCCAGCAATTCTCAGGGGTTACTCCCAAAACTCTGCACTCAAGAATCACTCCTGACAGTGCTCAGGGAACCATATGGGATGCCAGGGTCAGCCCTGTGCAAGGCAAGTGCTTACCTGCTGTATTATCTCTCTGGCCCCTTCTTACTAGTTTTGAGGCCACCTCGTTGATATTCAGGGACTATTTCTGGTTCTGTGCTTACGAGTGACCCATGGCAGTGCTTAGGGGACCATAAGCAGAGGCAGGGATTGAAGGGGATCAGCTGAGAGTAAGGCAAGGGCCTTAATCCCTGTATCTCTTCTTTTACCAGCCCCTCCCCCATAGCAGCTGAGTTCAAGTAGATACTGAGGGGGAAAATCCAGAGCCACTGAAGGCCTCAAGTCTAGAGAAGCAGTTCTCAAAGTAAAGCTTAAGGACAGCTGCAGTCTGTGATCCTTTCCTGAGGTATCTTAGTTACCTCCTGTGAAAGAAGTTATCCCCAAACTCAGCACTTCTAAAACAACAAACATTCATTTCCTCCTTGTACCTTCTGGTGGAAAGTTGGGAATTGTCATAGATGAGTGGGAAACCTCTCTTCAAATTCTCTCAAAGTGATGGGGTACGGTCTCATCTGAAGGCCTGCTGAGAGGTGGGTCCGCTTCCGTGTTCACCCCTGTGGCTGTTGGCAAGATTCAGTTCATCTGGAGGGCTTGGCTTCTCACAGAAGCTGGGCTTCTCAGCTTCTGATACGGCAGCCATCTCCCTGAGAGTGAGAGCAGGTGCCCTGGAAACCACGGTGATCACCACTTACCTCCAGGTGGACATTCCATCCCTGGCATCATATTTATTTCTTAGAAGGAAACCACCAAGTCCAGTGGCCATGTGAGGGTAGGGAACACCCAACAGTGGAATGGAATCATGGAAGTATTTCAGAAGCAGCCTAGAAACCGCCCCCTGCCCCACTACACGTATCTATAATACTGGATTTTCTTCATATATTTTACCCCAAACAGACTTTTTTTTTATTTTTATTTTTATTTTTTTTTGCTTTTTGGGTCACACCTGGCGATGCACAGGGGTTACTCCTGGCTCTGCACTCAGGAATTACTCCTGGAGGTGCTCAGGACCACATGGGATGCTGGGAATCAACCCAGGTCGGCCACATGCAAGGCAAACACCCTACCCACTGTGCTATCGCTCCAGGCCCCCAAACAGACTTTTGATACAGAACCATGTCGAAGAATCTAGCTGTCTCCCATTAAGCTGCACATTAATGCCACTCAATGAATATATCCACATAAATAAAGGCTCTTGAGGATCCTCATAATATGGTTGAGGAAGTAATTTGAGCCACATATGATAGTGCTCAGGGATTACTTCTGATTCTGTGCTCAGAGATCACTCCTGGAGAACCTCAGAGGATATGTGGTGCCAGGAATCAACTAGTGTCTGTCACAAGCAACACAAGCACCTTAACCTCTGTACTATAATTGTAATTTCCAAGAGTACAAGAGTGACCTGCAATCCCAAAGTTTAGGGACTACAAGTTCAGACAGGTAGAGCTCGGTAATGCCCAAGCGGACTACCCCGTGTGTGGCATGAAGATGGAGGGGTGCCAAAGGATTCCTGAGATGGGAGAAGCATTGAGAGGCCAAGTATAACCCCAACCCCGAGGCCCCTGGGGAAGAGACGGCCTGACAGAGTAGGCCAGGGTGAGCGCCCACTGCCTGTCATTTGCTTCCTCTGGTTTTGCAGTGTGTCCACTTGCCCTGCCAGTCTCTCTGGGGTAAACAGTCCTCTGAGCACACATATTAGTGGACATTAGCATATGAGTGCACGGATGAAGGACACATGTGTACAAGTGGAAGTAGCCATGTCTGTGTGTGCATGTGTGTGAGTGTGTGTACATGTATGCACATGTCTGTTTAGACACAGGTGTGTGGAGAACCCCCCTCTTACTGGTGGACAGGGCCAGGTCAGCAAAGGCCAGTGGTATCCCATGATTGAAAAGGACCACAGAGGACTGGGTTGCAAGGACCCCCCACCCTTCACCATGACTGTGTATCCCCGAGATCCCCTCTGCCCCCCTGCTCTGCTCTCAGAACGACTCTCAAATATTTTCATCCTCTATGGGAACTTCCTGTTCAGCTTCCTGTTGTTCTTGGACTTTTCTTTTTTTGTTGTGTGTGTGGCTTTTTTTTTTTAGGTTGTAATTCTTTAATCTGCCTTTTTATTTTGCCCAGACAGGCACTGTGGTCCCCAGTCACTTTGGAGAAGAAAGAAAATAATCATGTCACAGCAGGTCCAGTCCTTGGCTGGAGTTGAAGTCTCCAGGAATTAAACACGGGGACTGATTCTTCTTCTATCCTTCAAGAACAACTAAGATTTTTATTTTGCAGCAATTTGCAGCCCCAATTTTCTTTTGCAGGAGATGTTCGGTGCAAGGGGTGGCAGGAGAAAAGCAACCTGAAGGGGAGCAAAATATGCCACCTTTTTTGTGGCTCCAGGGATGGAACCTAGGGCCTTACCCTTGAAGGGCCTGGGCTCCAACCCACCTCAGAAAGATTCTTTCTCAAAAGAATCCAGACTCCCAATGGATTCTGAAAATGAGGAGAGGTTGCCCTTTGTAGGGAAATTTGCATTTGTAAAGGAACACTCCATTTGTTTGTGCTTCTCTCCTGCAGGACTAACCAGGAAAGAACTATTAGCTTCCTCAGTTCTCCTTCCCACCAAAAGCCCTTGAATCCTACCCCTTCCACAACTTGGGGTGGGCAGAGGCCTCGCTTGTTTGGCTGCCTTTCCCATCTCCCATCTTCACACACCCCTGTGGCTACACAAGTACTTGTGTCTTTAAAAGTGATTTTCTTTTCTCTTCATTTCATTCTTAGAACAGTCACAGAATCTAGAAGGGTCCTTTTCCTCCCTTCAGGCTGCAGGGCAGGTTTCTCTGGGAGTCAGGCAGGACTAAAGTCCATATTTATGAGACACAGTCAACCCCTCATTTCTGGTTGCCACTGAAGCAAAATTCATGGGTTTTGCTTGGTAGGTCAGAGCCCAGCTTTCTCCCCTCAGAGTCCTGTGCAGTCTGAGTTCCCATCCTGTGGAAGGTAACTGTTTCTGCCCTTATTTCCCACCCACACTCCCTCCGTCAGACTCTTCCTTCAGGTTGTCCTCAAAAGGCCCCTACAGAACCTTCCCTGACATATTCAGCCTGAGGGGAGAAGTGTGTTGACTTGGCTAAATATTTTTGCCACATAACTAATTATCTGTGAGGCAATCTTGCCATGGGGGGGAAAAGAAAGATAAAATCATACAAATTAAAAGAGACATTAAGATGACATGAGGAAGTACTGTTTTGTTAAAATGTCTTCATTAAGAGAGGCGCTGGGGGGCGGGGAGGGGGGGCCTCTGGGACAGCTTTAGGGGCTAAAGCACAATGAGAACTCAGGTTTGCTCCTGGTTCCATCCCACGAGCCCAAGTGGGACCCTAGAGGCTCTGCTCTTTGGGATATCTGGCCCCTCAACGAAGTGGAAAACTCCAGTGTACCACAATCAAGGGTATTCAACCCCTAGTCACTCCCAAACAGCAATAAAAAGGAAGGGGAGGGAGGTTACTCTGAAGTGAGAGATATAACAGCTTCCAAATACTGTGGTGCGTGTTTGTGAGTGAACTTCGCGTGTGTTGGCAAAACTTATCAACACTGGGGCTGCTCAGATGCCATCTTTTCTCGCCATATGTAATGTTGAAAACTGGTCATTTATGTCTATATTCATTCTCTTTTGGGGATGCCACAAATGGAACCCAGGGCCTCCACAGGCAAAGCATGTGCTTGACCACGAGCCACATTCCAGCCCTATGTCTCTATCTAAATGTCTTCCTGCGTCCACTGCTCAGTACTTTGCCAAATCTAAGCCAGATTCTGTGCCAAATGCTGAAATTTTGTGTGTGGTGTTCTCCACTGTCAGAAGCAAACCCACTCATCATTTCAAGAAGTTTTCACATAAGCATTTCTCTGCGGGGGGCGGAGCAGGGGGTGAGGGGGGATAGGAAGAACTTGATTCTTCTTTCCCCCTCCAACTTCTAATAATTCACCATCATTATGGTACACCAAACAGTCCTAGAGAATAAGCTGTTACCTCTAAACTAGCTCAAGAATTGGTCCTTCATGTTCCCAAAGGTTTGTAAATTACTAGCTGCCCTTTTTGTTACTTGGCCCATCATCCCTGGGAAGCTCTGGGCTTTGGTGAGCAGAGGGAGCCCTGGCCCGCCCCACCTTGTTGTTAATACTGCCTCTTGGCTTTCCCTCTCATTTCATATCTCCACAAAGTCATATCCCTTCCTTTTATGATAGAAAAATGGGAGTATTACATCAGTTTAAACCAAACTATCAACTGATTCTTATTTCTGGTTGGGCAAAATAGGTTATAACCAATTTGTAGGTGTCAAACTGTAGCAAAAATGTTGGTGACAGAAAACTGAAAGAGTGTCTTGGGGCACTCTGTCTCCAGTACTCCCTCCTTGGGACTCCTTCCCCTGTGCTCTTGCTGACTGTTCCTATAGCTAGCAGGCGCAGTGTTCCTTCTTCCTGGTCTCTCTCTGCACCCTCCACTCTCCTATGCTCCAGGGGCCCCAGGAGCTTACAGACCCTCCCCTGTATCCTTTTCCTGTGTGTTAGTGGCTCATTCCCCTGTTCTCCCCTCCTCTTCCTCTTGTGCTCTTCCTGATGGTCTTCAGAGAAGAAAACACACCTGGTTTTCTCACTGATCATTTTGAGGTTATATCTGTACACTGAACACTACTGGCCTAAGACAAGCTTTTGCTATTCTTATTTTTTTATCTTAGCATCCATGGAGATGACAAACTCACCCACAAGCAATGGCTAATAGCTGATATCGTTCCCTCCCACTTTCATATTCTAGCTGGAGAGAAAACCTAACCTGAAGAAATAAATCCATGTGGAAGTTTTGGAGGAGGTGGTGTGGTTGGGAGAGGAGCTGGGGGGAAGCTCCATTCCAGCCCTACACGATACACCAGCTCTACTCTTCTGCTTCTCCTACCAAACTCTGACGGCTTCTCAGTCATGTGCTCAGAAGGCCAACACACTGGTGGGAACTAGCATTCTCCTTAAAATATACTGTTTTTAAAGATGTGTGCTGGAAATAGATAAAGGACCAAACATGATAGCCTCTCAGTATCTATATTGCAAACCATAATGCTCAAAAGTAGAGTGAGAGTATGGGGCAGATTGTCTGCGATAGAGGCAGGGGGAGGGTAGGAAGTGGGTGGGGGATGCTGGGGACGTTGGTGGTGGAAAATGTGCACTGGTGGAGGGATGGGTGTTTGATCATTGTATGACTGAAACTCAATCATGAAAGCTTTGTAACTGTATCTCACAGTGATTCAATTATACATACATATATTATTTTAATATTCTAATTCAATGCTATTGCAATCACTTGATATTGTTCAGAAAACAGGCAGATCTCTAGGCTCTGCACTTCAATTTAGGAAATTGGATAAACTTAGGAAATTTGTAGGGAGACATAAAGAGGATTCAATATACAGCCAGGCCCCCTCTGGTAGAATGATGAGGTCCCTCATTTCTGAATGGTTGCCTTGGAAGGTGCCCTGTATGCGTGCAAAGAGCTCTGGTTTTGAGAGCTTGGGGCCTGCCGCTTTCTGCAGGACACTGGGCATGGTTGTTGCATTGGCAAAGGAAGGATATTCACTCAGTGTCTCCCTCTGAGACACTCATCCCTCAGTGTTGCTGGGAAGATCCTGGGACAGCCACTCTCAGCTTCGCCTTCTGGGGCTCCTGGGCACGGATGTTTGGGGGACTACAGTTGTTTCTCTGGGCCCATCTGAGCAAGCAGCATTCTGAAATGTGGTTTTGGTGAGCAGGGCTAAGAGAAGAACGGATTGTGCTGGGCAGCCCACCTCCTTGCACACCCAAAGCCAGAAGAGGAGCACTTTGGGTTGTGAGCCTGTGACCCGCATCCTCTTCCTAGGAATATCCTTCTCCCCTTCCTCTCCCTGCTCCTGCCTGACATCCCTGGGGACCTACTGAGGGACCCTCCTCCAGACTCACCTTTTTCTGAACCCGTCAAGCCCTGAGCACCCCTTACCAAACCAAGCCAGTGGTTCCAGGTGACGTTTGGAAACGTTTCCTCTTCTCGAGGCTGCTCCAAGACATGACTAATCCCCAGTCACTTCAGCAGCCACCAGGTCCGGATCCTCAAAGGCTTTGAGCTGAGATCATTCCTGGGTCCTCAGGTGATGCACAAGTCCCAGCTACTCCCTCCGACTCCAGCCTTCCAAGGGACTTTCGTAGCCACAGACCCACTGCCAGGACCCTCCGCTAAGTCCGCAACTCTGAACCATCAGCTTTTCACCGATGTCTGCTCATGCCAGCAGATCTTGTCACAGACACAGTTTTCCTCAGGTCCAGGACAGGGAAAGTTGTCATGCTAGCATCCATGGACATTTCAGTCTCTTTTCTGCCTTCCCTTGAAATCCCAGCTCTTCAGACCCAAGTTCAAACCTTCATGTAGCTGTAATAACCAGCCCTTTCTTGATCTTTCGCTCTTCCCTCATTCATGGAGGATCGATTTGTGACTCACTATTTCTCTCTTCTGGCCCCATTTTAAAAGACTTTATCATCCACAAGCCCACCCCATGGAATAGCCCCTACTTCCCTCTGTCTGTCTTGCCTCCAACATTCCTTTACTCCAAGTCAGGTGCCTGCACCTGAGTGGTTGCATTGTTCCTGGTCCTCACCAGTTGATGCAGCAGCCCTGAAGCTCAACCACAGCCTCACCACAAGCTTCTGGCCTTCATGTCAGAGTGCCCTGACTTTTGTATCCCTTTAAGGAGTCCCCATCTTCACTAGGACTTTTTGAGCCATTGAGCCACCCCACCTTTTTGGGCCACATTCTTTGTCCAGATTTGCCATCCTTCTTTTGACCCATCTCATGCCTCTTGATCCAGCTTCCACTCCATCAGCTTTACAATTGCAAGCTTTCGACTACTCCACATCCCTGGTGCTTGGCAATACTTGTAGTGTAAAACCCCAAACTTGGTTAAATCCAATAGTTTCATAGTTTCATCAGGCCTCCCGAGAAATCTACCAAGGTCACAGCTTTCCCTTTATCTTCCTGATCATAAAAAATCCAGCTATCATTTAACTCTTTCTGGAAATTCTTGGATGGTTCCAAAATAATTTGTTCCCCCCACCCCTAGAGAGTCATCAGTTCATACCTGCCCCTTTTATCAAATTCAGACTACCTCCTTTTTCTTCCCCATTTTTGGCTAATGACTTTTCCTGCTTTATGGGGGAAATAAAAAATAATGTCATCAAATAACTCTAGGCCCTCTCACCCTGTAAGCACAAGCAGGGCAAGAAAAAGTAATTAGAGCAGACATTATTTATATGCTCCTAGTTCAACTATAATAGCTCACCTTGCTTTAATTTGAGGTTTGATTATTGCTATGAGCTTCTGAAGAATGTCTCTTTTCATGAGTGTGTGTGTGTGTGTTTTAATCAGAAGTGAGTATTGAGTTTTACCCAATATGTTTTCCAGCTATAAGGTCAAAGATGAGTGAGAAATAAATATTTTTATGCAACACTAGAATGTGAGGTGTTGTTTATTACATGGTGTTATCATAGAAAAATGTGATTAGTGGTGCCAAAGAGATAGTACAGGGGTAGGGCACTTGTTCTGCGCAGGGCACATACTAATTTAATCTCAGGCACCATATATGATCCCCTGATTACCACCAGGAGTAATCCCTGAGCACATGCCAGGAGAAAGCCCTGAACACAGCTGGCTGTGGCCCTAAAACAAAAATTAACTAGTATACTTCGTGAAATAAGTTCAATAACTCCTACCTCCAGAAAACAAAAACAAAATGTGTATATTTGTGTGTCTAAAAAACTTCCATGTATAACCATCTAAGCCTGGAATCTTTCCAAAGAAAGATTTTTAATTACTGAGTCACCTTCTTTCAGTCTTACTGGTTTCTACATTTTTAAAAATTTCCCCATGAGGTTCAAGGTTATAGCTTGGTGACAATGGTCATGCCTTGTGTTCAGGAGACCTGGGTTTGAACATCAGCAGCACAAATAATTTTTTCTATGTGACCCAACTATTACAATGAATCAACTATTATAATTAATTTTTTCAGGGAATATATTACTGTTATTCAAGTTTTTTTTACTCTGTTGGTCTTCTCTATTTATCCTAAAGCATACATTCACAACCATGAATTTCTAAGTATGCGTACAGTGCATCCTATTACTCTAAGAATTTTGTTTGCATTTAGTAAAATATGTCAAAGTTTGTTTTTGAGATTTTGTTTTTGACCAATATGTTATTTAGAGATATCTATTTTACTCTTCATATTATATCCGCACATTACTGGAACTTCCCAATTTTCTTTCTGGTTTTGATTTTTGTTTAATTCTGCTGGGGTCTTAGAGTCATTACATTATTCCTGTTCTTTTAAATTGGTCAGATTGCTGTTTTATGGTGCAGAACAAGGTCTGTTTTGGAGAGTGTTTCCTGTGGCATTGTGTAAAAGTCACTGATATGCAGATGATGGGTGTTGTTGTTGAATTCAATGACGACCTAATTGGTTTTGTACCTGGTAGATCTGGTCACTTATGATAGAGGGGTGTGGAAAGTTATAACTCTGATAGGGAACTTACCCATTCCTCTCTGCAATTATATTAATTTTTGCCTTATACAGTTTGAGACTCTGCTGTTAGGTATATATTAAGAATTGGTGTGTCTTAGGGATTTGACCCCTTTGTTATATATATCTTCATCCTGGTAACTTCCCTTGTTTTGAGACTCTTCTGTGTTTGAACTTAAGATAGCTACTCTGACTTTCTTTTATTTTATTTTTTAATTAGTAAGTCACAGTGAGGGTACAGTTACAGATTCACACATTTTCGTGCTTGTTTTTCCCTCATGCAATGTTCGAGAGCCCATCCCTCCACCAGTGTCCATTCTCCACCACCAATGAACCCAGTATCCCTCCCACCCCCCAATCCCATCCCACCATCCCACCCCGCCTCTGTGGCAGGGCATTCCAATTTGTTATCTCTCTCTCCTTTGGGGTGTTGTGGTCTGCAATAGGGGGTATTGAGTGACCATCATGTTCAGACACTAGTCCACTTTCAAGGATAGCTACTCTGACTTTCATTTGATTAGTTAAGCATAATATACTTGCATATATTTTACTTTTTGTTACTATTGTTGTGGGGCCCATACCCTGTGGTTCTTGAGGTTGCAGGCACCAGGGCTGCACCCATCAGTGCGTGCCAGGCAAATGCTCTACCACTTAAACCACCTTTGTAATAGTATCTCTCTCCTCATTATAGTTACAACCTACAGTCCTATCTTGTCCTTTGTGTAGGATAACATAGCCTCAGTAGTTTAGGTTTATTGGTTTACTCTCGTTACAGTGCTCCTATTCCTCTTTGTTTATTTATAGCTTCTTTCTTAGTGTTCTGTTGACTTGTAAATAATGTTTTTCTCTTCTCCTTGAGTCCTTTGCATAGTTTATTCAGAGCATGTCTTTTTGTATGGACAGAGGAAGACATTTAATATTATGCCTTTGCAATTGAGATTTAATTGGCTTTGAATATTATTAATTCCCGGGCATCTGCTTTCTTGACTGTAGCCTTGGTTGCCCTCAGTTCCTAGCCCTCTTAAAAGGCAGGGTCCCAACGTGGGACGAAGAAGGACCCAGGGCAAGCGGTAAGTTGTGTGCTACCCTGGCATCGAGATGGGCCTGGCCAAAGCGCCTAATGCTTAACTATATGTTAAGAGCTTGGTCATGGGGTGTCATGTCATGATCCAAAAGCAACGACGAGACAGGGCCCTGCTAGGGCTAGGAAAGACTAATCTGGCCTGAGCGCTGTAGTCTGAGATGAGGTGACCCCCGGAGAGCAATTCTAAAAGTTTAATGCATCTCTTGCTATGCCCATACAAAATGATTAATATTGTGAATGCTTATATGTTTGTCTGACAAGGAGAGGAGAAACACAACCATGGGATTTCATCCTTGGATGGGTCCTGCTGAAAGCGTATCTGTGCTAGAGAATAGGTGTTCTGCTAGTGTTATTGAACTTTTTGTGCCTAGCATTTTATTTTATGGTTAAAATCTGTTCTAAACAAAAAGGGGGGAGATGTTGGAATATTTCCCCTTTTCCAGCTGCCTTCTGGAGTTTTGTCACAGAAACCTAGCTGATCTTTGACCCGCAAATCTAAGGTGCTAGCCTAGTCTTTGGGATGTAAATTTCAGGTGCTGTCTAGTTTGTAGTTGACATGTAGATTTCTTGCTGCAGCCCAGCCTGGTCTTTGGGATGTAAATCCCAGTGCTTTCAGCCCAAAGAAGGCTTCAGCTTAGGTTTTGGTTTTGTATCTTGTTTCCGGGGGCAGATCCACGAGCCAGATCCACGGGGCAGACCCACTGAGAGAGAGATCGGGAGAGACAAGGAGGAGGAGAGAGAGAAGCCAGGGAGAGGCAGGAGTTGAGCAGTAGATCCAGAGAGAGGCCGGAGCTGGGAGTGCGGGAGATGAGAAAGATTGAAGATTGAATAAACGGTAACTAATCAGCAACCAGCTTGGTCCTCGTTCTTCCTTCGCCTGTCCTTGACCACCGGCTGTCCCGGTCCAGTCCACACACTGCGGTTCCAGAGCACCGAACGCGGGTGGTGAGACAGAGCCGCCCGGAGAGCCCGCGAGTGTACTCGCCCCCTCGGCGCTCTTTAGTTTTTTACAGCTGGCGTCCCTGGAGCGGGCCTGAACTACCAACTAAAGGTAAGAATAGCGTTCGGTGCACCCTCACTCTAGAAAGTGAGTGGGAGAACAGGATTTTTTAGTGTGCTGCGGATTAGAATCCGAACAGCAATCACCCACTAAGATGGGGCAGATTCTGGGCCTTCCCAAGATCTTTCATATTTTCTCGAGCCAGACTGAACAGGGCAAGCCATTTATGGATTTGATTCAGTGTCTCTCCCGCAGAACAGGAGACCCGGAACTCTTTATTTCCAGAGACCAACTCCGGTCCTGCTTTAAGGTAGTTTATGCAGTTAACCCATGGTTCCCAGACGAAGGAACTCTAGAAAGTAAGATTTGGAAACAAGTTAGGAAAAATGTCTCCAAGGCATCTAAGGAAGGGACTAAGATCCCCATGGAATTCTGGACTACCTGGGAGATTGTTAATTCTATTCTCCTGTTTTTGAAAAGTGCAGTTGATGTGGAGGAGAATATATGGAACAATACGGCCTCAGCTCCTCCCACACCTAAGTCTCGAAAGGGTTTCCATAGTAAAAATACTTCTGAGGCTGGTGAATATTGCTCTACTTCTAGTGTATTAGATGGAAGTGATGCTGGTTATGAGTCTGCTGCCACTTACTCAGATTCTGAGTCCGAGAGTGACTCAGCCAAGCGGCCTCCAAACCGCTCGGGACATGCTCCCAATCGCCCAGTCCAGGCAGAGAAGAAGCAGCACCCATCTTATCGCAGGTTAAGGATGGATTCTCTCAGTCGTTTCAAACAGGCCTGTGTCTCGTACGGGCCTACATCTCCGTACTGTAGAGAGTATCTTACAGACTGGAGTAAAAAGGCCTACTGGGCACCTCAAGATTTTCACAGGGTTGCTAAGACGTGCTTAAGCCGTTCTCAGTACTTGCAGTGGAGAATGTGGTTCAGCAAGGAGGCCAAGGCAAAGCTTCAAGGCCTAGGCCATGCTGGACAAAACTTTTCAGGGATTGAGTTGACTTGTGAGATGTTAACTGGTGAAGGGAAATGGCGCGACCTAGAAAGGCAAGTCACCTTGCCTCGTGCTGTTCTTGCTTATGTCCGTGACGGAGCCCTGCGTGCATGGGAGAAGGTTGATGCAGAAGCAGAATTTAAGGGAAGTTTTACTAAGATTGTCCAGAGAGCCTCAGAACCTTATGCAGACTTTGTAGGAAGATTGATGGAAGCCATAGAAATGCAGGTTGAGGGTAAGGAGACTCATGAGCTGTTGATTAAAGAATTGGCCTTTGAAAATGCTAATGAGGATTGCCAGGCCATTCTGCGCCCTATTAAGGAGAAGGAAGACATATTTGGGTACTTGGAAGCATGCTGGAATGTTGGCTCTGCTAAACATAAGGTGCAGGTCTATGCCTTACAGAGACAAGCTCAGAAAAAATGTTTTAATTGTGGAAAACCAGGCCATTTTCGTAGAGATTGCAATGCGCCCCCAAGCCGTGCTACGAGAGCACGTCCTGGGCCCTGTCCCAGGTGTAAGAAAGGAAACCACTGGGCCAGAGACTGCAGAGCCAGACTTGCACCTCCCGGGCCCTGTCCCCGGTGTAAGAGGGGAAATCATTGGGCCAGAGATTGTCGCTTTAATTTTGATGTAGTGGGTGACCCCAACTCAGGACACCTGCAAGGGAGCCAGCCCCAGGCCTCGCAAAATCAGGGGATGTTCTCAGTTGCAGCCCCTCTCCCCAGTATGGAGTTTCAGAACTCCAATCAGTAGACTCACTGCAGCCAGTGACGGCAGGAAGCACAGCCTTGTCCCGATACAATTATTACAACCCCTTTTCAGAATAGAACACTGCGGCCTTAAGCCCACCACCTCTGCATTTTCAGTGGACATATGGAATATTAAATCAAATACAAAAAGGAGGTATTTTCTCAATTGAATATAGCAGGAAAACTCCTCATTCGAGGAAAAGGCTATGCTTTTGTTTCAACAGATGACAACCCCACTAAGAAACTTTGGATCCCTTTACTTCTTATCAGAAGCAGAATTCAACCACCTGATTTGGATCTCAGACCTCCAGAGTCTCACAACCCTTCAAATTCCAGCTCTGATTCATCGCCAAACTGACTTCAGCTGGAAGTCACAAGGAAAGAAGAGGAGCCAGCGTTAGAGGACCTGCAGCAAAGGCCTCTAGCTCCTTACACATCTAATGAGGTCACATTAAGACCTTTCCTTCTACCCCTCTTTTACAGGTTGTGGATTGGACAACCACCAGGCCTCCATATTTGAATTAACAATACTTTATTTTCACCCTTTCCTTGGAATTCACAGGTTCCTGAACGAGAAAGGAATGATTTAACAGGAACACCTTTTCATTTATCTCTAGGATATCCATTTGTATTGGAGCTTTCCTCTGTCTCTTTATCCACAGGCATGGAGACCAAACCCCAACTGTCAAAGCCTCTAATAACTTTAAAGTGTTTTTTCCAAACATAAGCTAGGTTGCACCTAGGACTGCTGAGGAACCAGACCAGAGAATAGCTACATTCCTCTGCTGAAGTTCTCCTGCCAGAACTTGTGGTGCTCCTGTTCCAGTGCTCCCTGACTGATCCAGTTGGACTCCTAATAGCTGCTTTCCAGAGACTCATTGCTGCTACCACTATTGCTGCTGTTACAAGGACAACTCTTCAGTTTTGATCCAGAAACTTCATTTCTTCAAACTGTGACTAAATGACTCTTATCATTGGTGACTCTTACCACCCCTGGACAGTGCAGGACAATTGGACTCTTTACTACAAGCACTGCTCTGGACCCAGGGTCGGACTGAAATCTTAGCACAACTAATAAGACTGTATTGTTATTTGAAATTGTGTTGTAATTTGGAATTGTTCCTCATTTTCAAATTTTGGTGTTTTTGTAAAAAGAAAAAGGGGGATATGTAGGATAACATAGCCTCAGTAGTTTAGGTTTATTGGTTTACTCTCGTTACAGTGCTCCTATTCCTCTTTGTTTATTTATAGCTTCTTTCTTAGTGTTCTGTTGACTTGTAAATAATGTTTTTCTCTTCTCCTTGAGTCCTTTGCATAGTTTATTCAGAGCATGTCTTTTTGTATGGACAGAGGAAGACATTTAATATTATGCCTTTGCAATTGAGATTTAATTGGCTTTGAATATTATTAATTCCCGGGCATCTGCTTTCTTGACTGTAGCCTTGGTTGCCCTCAGTTCCTAGCCCTCTTAAAAGGCAGGGTCCCAACGTGGGACGAAGAAGGACCCAGGGCAAGCGGTAAGTTGTGTGCTACCCTGGCATCGAGATGGGCCTGGCCAAAGCGCCTAATGCTTAACTATATGTTAAGAGCTTGGTCATGGGGTGTCATGTCATGATCCAAAAGCAACGACGAGACAGGGCCCTGCTAGGGCTAGGAAAGACTAATCTGGCCTGAGCGCTGTAGTCTGAGATGAGGTGACCCCCGGAGAGCAATTCTAAAAGTTTAATGCATCTCTTGCTATGCCCATACAAAATGATTAATATTGTGAATGCTTATATGTTTGTCTGACAAGGAGAGGAGAAACACAACCATGGGATTTCATCCTTGGATGGGTCCTGCTGAAAGCGTATCTGTGCTAGAGAATAGGTGTTCTGCTAGTGTTATTGAACTTTTTGTGCCTAGCATTTTATTTTATGGTTAAAATCTGTTCTAAACAAAAAGGGGGGAGATGTTGGAATATTTCCCCTTTTCCAGCTGCCTTCTGGAGTTTTGTCACAGAAACCTAGCTGATCTTTGACCCGCAAATCTAAGGTGCTAGCCTAGTCTTTGGGATGTAAATTTCAGGTGCTGTCTAGTTTGTAGTTGACATGTAGATTTCTTGCTGCAGCCCAGCCTGGTCTTTGGGATGTAAATCCCAGTGCTTTCAGCCCAAAGAAGGCTTCAGCTTAGGTTTTGGTTTTGTATCTTGTTTCCGGGGGCAGATCCACGAGCCAGATCCACGGGGCAGACCCACTGAGAGAGAGATCGGGAGAGACAAGGAGGAGGAGAGAGAGAAGCCAGGGAGAGGCAGGAGTTGAGCAGTAGATCCAGAGAGAGGCCGGAGCTGGGAGTGCGGGAGATGAGAAAGATTGAAGATTGAATAAACGGTAACTAATCAGCAACCAGCTTGGTCCTCGTTCTTCCTTCGCCTGTCCTTGACCACCGGCTGTCCCGGTCCAGTCCACACACTGCGGTTCCAGAGCACCGAACGCGGGTGGTGAGACAGAGCCGCCCGGAGAGCCCGCGAGTGTACTCGCCCCCTCGGCGCTCTTTAGTTTTTTACACTTTGAACTATTGTGATGATCTCCAGTTTTCAACTCTACATTTAGACCATTGACAGAGTTTATTGATAATTAGCAATGGAGTAATTACTAATATGTCCATTGTTGTTTTCTACTTGTTACCTTTATTTCATTCTTTCTATTTTTGTCTCCCATTCTTTTGGTTGTGTGAGTATCTGACTGCATGTGTGTGTGCACGCATGTGTGTATGCATGTGTGTGTGCGAGCATCTGTGCGTGTGTGCATGTGTGTGTGTGTGTATGTGTGTGTGTGTGTGTGTGTGTGTAAGAGGGTCATATCCAATGGTGCTCTGGACTAAATCCTGGATCTGTGCTCAAGATTCAGTCTTGGAAGTTCTTGGGGAATCCTAGCCACAGAGATTGAACTGAGGTGGGCCCCATGCAAGGCAAGTGCCCTAACCCCTGGATTATTCTCTGGACGTGTGTTTTTGCTTAATTGGTGCCACTCCTGGCTGAGTTCAGACAGGCCAGACCATACGGTACCAGGGGTTGAACTTAGGTCTTGCACATACGTGCTGGGTAAACCACTTGAGCTATTTAGTTGGCCCCTTCTTTCATAGTTTTAATAGAATGTTTTGTATTATTCTATTTTCTCCCCCTTTAAAAAAATGTATCTGTTAGCCTGACCTTCCTCTCTGCTGCCCCACCATCCCAGGTGAGGGTCACCATCACTGCCATCACTGGGTCTCCTCCACAGCCGCATGTGGAGACCCTCCCTGCCCCGCCCCCGCCCCCTACTGGGCTCTGGGCTCCCCAGCAGCTCCACACCCAACCTGAGCCATAGGAAGGCCTACACTGTAGCTCCATCCTGGCCTCTGCCTGCTCTGCCATCGCAGACGGACAGACAGGAAAGAGAGAAACCTCAGACCTAATCCCTCATCATTTCCAGGTGTCTAATGACAAAGACTCACCGCCCCCCCCGCCCCCCCCCCACAGCAAGAACACCAGAAAAACCAGTGAGGAAACGTTGAGAGGCCCACTAAGTTCAGTGAGGGAAAACCATTATCACTGAAGATGTAAACACCGCCAACCTACTCAGTAAATCCTTAGACAATGATTTTTTTTAAAAATTGACTCACCATGGGATACACAATTACAACATTGTTCATGATTGGATTTCAGTCATAGAATGTTCAAACCTCATCCCTTTGCCTGTGCACATTTCCCCCACCAACGTTCCCAGTTTCCTCCACACCTGCCCCACACCCACCCCAGCCTGCCTCTGTGGCAGGCACTTTTATTCTCTCTGTCCCTGTCTCTCTGTCTCTATCTCCATTTCTGTCTCTGTCTGTCTTTGTCTCTGTCTCTGTCTCTCTCTGTCTCTGTCTCTGTCTCTGTCTCTCTCTCTCTCTCTCTCTCTCTCTCTCTCTCTCTCTCTCTCTTTGTCTCTCTCTCTTTCCTTCTGGGCATTGTGTTTTGCAATATAAGTACTGACAGGTTATCATGTATATCCCTTTACCTACTTTCAGCACGCAGTTCTTGTCCAGACGGATCATTTCCAACTATCGTTGTCTTACTGACCCTTTCTCTATGCTAACTGCCCTCCCCCTGCCCTTCCACTTGTGGCAAGCTTCCATCTGTAGGCCAGCCCTCAGACAATGACTTTAGAGACACTATGATGAAGATGTCTAACAAACTCAAAGAAATCTGGCACAGGTAATCAGCAAAGCCCAAGACAATATTAGAGTCAAATGATAAACCTACTACAATCAGAAATGACAGAAATGAAGAGCGTGGTACGTGATACGAAAATAACTCAATGGAAGTTCTAAGCAGCATAATAATATAAATTGAGCAATATATCATGGAACTTCAAGATGAGAAGGAAGAAATTGTTAGGAAACAGAAGAAGTTGAAAATAGTCTGAAAATAAATTAATAGCACACCAGGGAACTATGGGATGAGTTTTAGAGGAACAATATAAGGATCACTGGAGTCTCTGAAGAACAGGACAGCAAATGTGATGAATAAACAATAAAGAATAAAAATCCATAAGAATTTACCAGAGTTGAGGAATATAGGCACCAAAATGAGTGAGGCCTGAAAGATCCAGCAAAAATGGGTCCAACTTGAAAAATTCCAAGAAACATTATACTCAAAATGACAAAATACAAAGAGAGGGCTGGAGCGATAGTATAGCAGGTAGGTCATTTGCCTTGCATGCGGCCAACCTGGGTTCGAATCCCAGCATCCCATATGGTCCCCTGAGCACCGCCAGGGGTAATTCCTGAGTATAGAGCCAGGAGTAACCTCTGTGCATCGCCAGGTGTGACCCAAAAAGCAAAATAAACAAAACAAAAAAAATACAAAGAGACAGAATACTGAAAGCAAGAAGATCAAAAAAGTAACTTTTACATATAAAGGAAATTTCATTAGATGTACTACGGATCTATCAAATGAGACTATTAACCAGAAGAATATGGAAGAATATAGTACAAATCTCAGTGAAATGAGCACCTCACCAAGAATACTCTATCCAGTTAGATTATTATTCAGATTTGAAGGAATGATACAGAGCTTTGTGGATAGACAACAGCTGGGGAGTTCATAGCCTTGAAACCAGTTTTGTAAGAAATATTAAATGACTCCTATAAAGGACAGGAGTAACCTCCCCAGATGTGCCTTTCAATTTGGCACTCACTAATGATGCATATGCCTGCCCTACCCTAAATCAATAATAATGAAAAATACCAAAATTATCACAAATTGACTTTAGTTATTTTCTGCTAATTCCATTTGCTATTCCATTAAGTTTTCTTAAAGTAAGTATATGAAATGGATTTGTCATATGCCTGCCAAGGAGGCAGGCTTGAGGATGGGAGGGAAGCTGGGATCAATGGTGGAGAAAATAGTTTTGGAACACTGTATGCCTGAAACAATTATATTATGCATAAACTTTGTAAACCGTGGTGTCTCAATTTTTTTAAATTATTAGTTACACTTATTATTTTGTCTCCTTTTTTCCCTGCTGGTTACCCTAAAGTTGCAAAGTATACTTAAAATTAACATAAATACACTTTTCAATTATATACTTTTCCTGGGTAATGTAAGAAATATATTTTAACAAAGTATTCCTGTTTCTTCCTTCTGGCTCTTGTGTCATTTATTTCACTTATATATAGGCTTAAGCAAGTATATGTAATATGTTTAGTCATTATTTTTTAAATAAGACTGTTAGATCAATTAAAAACAAGAAAACTTTTAATTATGTTTGTTATTCCTTTTTTTGATGTTCTTACTTTGTCAGTGAGATTCTAGATTATTTTCCTTCTCTAAAGAATTTTTTAAATATATTTCTCGCAAGATAAGTCTTCTTAGAAACAAACTCAATTTTCTTTTCCTATTTAATGTAGTCCTAATTATTTATCTTCCATTTCTCTTACTGTTGAGGTCAAATCCCCCAAAACATCTCTATCACTAATGTCATGGAACATTTTTACCTATGTTGTCTTCATTGTGACTTATTATTTCTAACTTTATATCAAGTCTTTAGTCTATTTTGAATTTATTTTTATAGTCATTTAGTTAAAATAGCACTAATTTTTGTGGTTTTGATGAACAAAACTACTGCACCTTCACCAACACTAATGTGCTCAGGAACCTCTAGCACTGTTTCTGTGTCTCCCCAAGACCCCAATCCTTCCCCCTGCTCCCACTGCTTGATTTCACTGACATGGTACTCTTCAATTCCAGCCAAGTGGCAGCAAACTGCAAGATTTTATCCTTTCTTATAGCTATATAGTATTTTATATATATGTATATATATATATATTCATGTGTGTGTGCATATATAACCACAACTTCTTTATTCATCTGTCTGGAACATTTGTGTTGTTTCCATGTTCTGGCTATTATGTTTGCAAAGAATATAGGCAGCAAACATCTTTTCAAATTAGTGTTCTTGGGATAAATAACACAGAAGTGGGATCAAAGGTCGTAGAGAAGATCTATTCTTAGTTTTTTGAGAAGTCCCTACACTGTTTTCTTCCACGGTGGCTTAACCAGATGACAATTCCACCAAAAGTGAACAAGGATTTATTTCTTACTTCATTCCCTCCAATTCTGGTTGCTTCCGGTCTTTTTTATATAAGCCACCATCGTCACTGCTGTGAAATATATCTCATTGCCATGTTGATTGACATTTCCTGGTGAGAAACTACGATGAACACGTTTTCATGAGCCTATTAGCAGACTGTATGTCCTCTTCAGGGAAGTGTCTGCTCATCTTGACTCCATTTTCTGGTGAGAACTTTTTTTATTGCCAAGCTTTGTGACTACATATCTTGAATATGCTAATATTCTTTATCTGATGTATGATACACAATATTCTCTCCCATTCAGTAGCATCTTTTATTTTATTTTATTTTGAATTTCTTTTGCTAGTAAATATATTTTATTTTTGAAAAAATTCTTTGCTAATAGAATTGAGTCACTAAAGATTTGTCTGGAGTCTATATTCTACAGCATTCTGCTTATGTGAATTAATTTTGTATCTGGGATTAAGGAGGAGTCCAACTTCATTATTTTGCCTGTGGTTATCCAGTTTCCCCATCACTACTTATTGAGTTAGACCCTCCTTTTTCCATTGTGTGATATTAGATCCTTTGTCATGTATTAAATATTAATAAATAGAGGGATTTATTTCTGGGCTTTCAATTCTGCTTCATTGAGATAGATATCTATGTCCTTGTTATCTACAGTAGTCTTTGTCTCCAAATATTAGACTTTTGAGAATTAGGCTTCAATATGTGAATATTGGAGGGACAGACCATTAAGAAGAGTTTTCTGTGTGCTCAGACCCTTAAGATAACTTTAATTAGATTTTTTTCGAGCATCATTTAATATACGAGCCTATTTGTGTAACAAAATGAAGATAAGTAATAGTTGTAGTGATCCGATGTTTATTTTATGGTGATTAGACCATCCACTTTATCTACTTTCTCTATTGTAAACTATAAATTAAACAATATTATGTCAACCAATATTGATGAGCCTCACGCATGAAGAGACCGGCAGAGGAACCCAGGTGTGTGGGACCTGGGGCTGAGATCTTCAACCCTGCTCAGATTGGGACTAAGCCTTCTCCACACAGACCCCCCATTTTCCAGTAGCCTGGCAGCCACATCCACAAACTGCCCCCGGCGCCGTGTGATCCCACCAACAGCCAACATCCAGAAACTATGAGACCAAGCTCCTGGAAGGGCATGACTTCAAATAGCCTTGTTCTCCCTCTTACAGAACCTGACAAGCTACCAAGAGTCTATTGCCCCACGGGAGAGCCTTGCAAGCTCCCCATGGCATATTCATTTCCCAAATACAGTAAAAGATATATACATACCTCTCAGAGAGCCCGGCAAGCTACCAGGAGTAATCCACCTGCACGGCAGAGCCTGGCAAGCTACCCGTGGCATATTCGATATGCCAAAAACAGTAACAATAGATCTCATTCCCCTGAACCTGACAAAGCCTCCAATTGTTGGGAAAGACGAGTAAAAAGAGGCTGCTAAAATCTCAGTGCTGAGTGTAGTAGAGATGTTACTGGTCCCCACTCAAGTAAATCGACAAACAATAGGATGATAGTGATACAGTGATGTCAACCAAAGTTTCAAAAATGCAAAGACTATGGAGCAATAGTATAGCAAGTAGGGCACTTTCTCGAGTACAGCTATCCTGGGTTAGGTTCCTGGAGTTACCCTTGGTCCCAAGCCCCTACAGAAGTGATGACCGAGCACAGAGTCAGAAGTAAACCCTGAACACCTAAACCAAAATAATTTAAAAATTAAAATCTTTTTTAAAAAAAAAAAAAAAGAAAGAAACTCCTAAACCATTTTGAATTTAGATGTTTCATCTATTTCACCAATGGTGCTTTTAGAGAAAAGAAAATTTTCTTTAAAGGACTGAAAAATTGAAAATATGACTTCTAAAGAAGCAGTTCCCTTTTCTTTCCCCAGCTGGTCTGTGATTTCCTGACCTAAAAAGCCAGCAGATTTCTCCTCTTTTCTGGATTAAAATTCAGGAGACCTGGGTATCAGTCCTGGCTCTGCTAGAGGTGAGTCGAATAACTTGGAGCAAATTGTTTTGCATTCTTTAGTTCTTTTTTGTTTCTGTTTTGTTAGGGTAGAGACACACACCTAGCAGTGATCAGGGCTTACTCCTGGCTCTGCACTTAGTGATCACTCCTGTCAGGGCCCCTGGGACCATAGGGGGCACTGGTTTGTCCTGGCACAAAGCAAGTGCCTTCCCCACTGTCCTATATCTTCAGCTCAACCCTTCTTAGTACTTTCGCAAAGCTTTGCTAATGTCGCTTTCCTGTCTATCCTATAGGGATTCTAGAGGAACAAATAAGATGATGGGTTTATAAACTCGTTATCTGAAAAGGCCTGCAAATGAAAGTTCTTTGGTTATGATAAGACGGAGCGTCCTTTCCCAAGTTACTTTGAAAAGGTGTCCCTGGAAGGAAAGCCGCCCAGTGCTTGCCTACTTCCCCTGCCCAGCGGGCTGGTGAAAAAGCTTGAACAAGGTTCTGTCCTTATTCCCAAAGAATTCACAGTGTAGCAGGGAAGGCAACCAATAATGGCACTAAAATGTGAGAAATGCAGTGAAAAGGATATAGAGAACAAGTTGGAAAAGGGGAGGAGGGGGAACAGGGGACTCAAAGGACTTTCTATCTCTGGAGGGAAGTGTCACTGAAAAGGGACCTTTGGAGCAAATATTAAATATCTTGTTAGAATGTTCCAGGTGGGGACATGACTGATTGCCTGGTTGAATCCAGGCTACTTCTGACCTTGGAGTGAGTTCTCGCCAACCTGTCTGAAAGGTCACCGGCACTGCAGCATAGCCGAGCATCAGAAAGTTGCTCTCGGCTGCTGACCCATTCGATAATATCTGTAAAAAACATGCTAGCACATTTAGGTGTGCCCAGGATCCTCCCAGAAGTGAAGTGGGTCCCTATGTACTAAGGTCTCCTCATTGAAGTTGGAGTTTCCTGTCTTACATGAAGGAAAGCCCGAAGTGCTCCCTGTTTGCCACTCTCTGGTGGCAGAAAATTACAAATCACACATTCGTTCATTATCACAATGACCCATTTCTCACACTGCAGATAGGCAAACAGAGGCTGGTTAATGGTAGAGTGAGTCAAACTTTAGCCCTGATCTTATGCAGCCATTGGCAGGCTTGTTCCCACAGTGACTCTGGAAAATGGGCAGGAAGTAACATTATTCCCTGGGAAACTGGAACTTGGAAGAGTGTGACGGGGACCCCTGCCAGACCGTTCCTCCTGCCCCCTGCTCGGGCTGTTAGTTACCTTGTGGTGGAGGTCAGAGCCCTGGAAGGCAGTGGGGCAGATATTTCGGGGTAGGCTGACTCCCTGGCGCTTCTCAAATCTCATCTTGAAGCGGCTGCCCAGTGGGCCTGGGTGTCTGGCATCCTCTGGCCGGACCTGGAACCCTCCTACTCTGGAAAGCCATTTGGAAGGAACATCTCTGATACTTCCCCCCACCTGACCCTGGAGGTGGGCTTGCTGTTACTACCCTCCAGGCTCTGCTGCTCCGGGTTAACTCTTTGATAGCCTGGGTTCAAGAAAATGCTGGGAATCCTAAAAAGGAAGGTGCTTCTGGTGGCATCGGTGGGTGCCAGCTCCCTCTTTCATAGACGGCTTGGGCCAGTTCACTGAGAACAGACCATGGTGGGTTCACAGAGAGGGTCCAGTGCATGGGCTTGAACGTGACTCACAGTTGCAGCTAGAGAACAGATGTGTACTCAAAGCCATCTCCCCCAGACACTCATTCCTCAGGAATCCTTTTGTTTAGTCCTCAACCACCACCACCCCACCACGAATATTTTCTCTCTCTGACACTCTACCTCAGGAGCTGCCTCTTTCCTGTCTCTGCCTGTGTGCCAGTCTCCTCCCTGCCCCATGCCCCCCTCATCTCACTCTCTTCCCTTCCTTCTGCTCTCCTTTCTCTCCCTTCTGACCCTCCGGCCTTGGACTTGCACTCTGCCAGTCTCACGCAGACTGACACGCCGCGTTTCCAACGTACCCATGTTCTTGCTGGGGGAAATCGCGTCTGTTTTAAAAAGTAGGTGAGTTGCACTCTTTATAGGTCAGGGGAAAAACAGTATCTTAATTTAACTTTCCTTCCCCCCTCCCCACCCCCTGCCAGTCATTGGCCTGTGGCTGGAGCAAAAATAGGTCCCGCTGCTGCTCCTGGCTCACTCAGAGCCCTGCCCAAGCCGTGAGCCAGCCCAGCTGGCAGGTGCCCTGTGGAGGCCAGAGGCCTGTTACTCAACTCAGGGCCCGCACCCAGGCTCCAAACCTGTCAGGTCTCCTAGGGAGCACCCTGAGGCCAGAGGGGGCTTGGGGAGCAGCCAAGGCTGCTGCCCACCTGGGCCTAGGGCTCTGGCAATGCCGGCTCACTGCCTCCTCCCCTTCTCAAGGGGGGGCTGTGGAGGGGCTTGGCAGGATCCCAGCCCCCTTTGCCTCAACATTCTACCCAGTGATGCCCCACAGCTTGGGGCAGGCTCTCAGGTCCGTGCCCAACCCAGCACCATTAAATTTATTGGGTGAGAATTTGAATGTGGACTTAGAGTTACATAATGCTCTTACCTCATAACAGCCCAGTAGAGATTTTACTGAGCTTTTATAGTGGCCCAACAGAGGGTTGTAGAGGTTAAGTTGCGGGGTTAGGGACAGGACTAGTCTTAGGATTCTGGAATTCTCCATTCCCCACCTCATGTTCCAGGGTCTGTGCACTGCCCTCACCCTCCCAACAGCCTTATTTTCCTGGGGTGGACTGTGCCATGCCTATGGGTTCAAGATGTCCCATCGGCCTTGGAGTTCTGGGCAGTTTCCCTGCCTGGTCCCATCAACCCAGAGCACCGGAGTCACACTGGTGACTCAGGTGGACCAGTGGGGCCTCTAAGGCCCAGCCTCACCTGACCCATCTTCTGTCCAGAGGCTCAGCTCTTTGAGGACCCACATCCTCTGCCAACTTTGTTTTTAACATATAATTGGTATCAATGTACTAAACTTGGACATCATTTGATCAAGTACATGAATCCTATGTATGCATCCACTTATCACTGACAGGCAGCAGAATGTTGGGTTTAGTTTCTGAATCCATTTTACCACTCTGTGTCTCTTAATTGGTGCATTTAGGCCATTGACATTGAGAGAGATTATTGCCATGGGGTTTTGTGTCATCTTTCTGTGGGGTTTGTTGTTTTTGTGGGGTTCTTCCTTGTCTTACAATAGCCCCTTTAGTCCTTCTTTTAAGTTTGGTTTTTGAGTCTATGAAGTTCTTGAGCTGTTGCTTCTCCGTGAAATAGTGTATGGTTCCTTTGAGTTTGAGTGAGAGTTTAGGTGGATGAAGTATTCTTGGTGAGGCGTTCATTTCGTTGAGTTTTTTCACTATGTCCCACCATTGTCTTCGGGCTTGGAGGGTTTCCTCTGATAGGTCTGCTGTAAATCTAAGGGGTGCTCCTTTGTATGTGATTTCCTTCTTTGACCTTGCTGCTTGCAGTATTGTCTCTCTATCCACAGCATCCATCATTCTGACTATGATATGCCTTGGAGTCTTTTTATTCAGGTCTCTTTTTGCTGGTACTCTTCGGGCTCCTTGGATCTGGATGCCTGCCGTCTCCAGCTCTGGGAATTTCTTAGCAATGATGTCTTTCACTGTTTTTTTTTTTTTCATTAGGGTTACTTCCCTGTGCTTCTGTTACTACAATGATTTTTACGTTGTTCCTCTTGGTAATCCCCTAAGACTCTGATTCACGCTAGGGCCACTTTGAGGTCTTTTGCCATTATTTGTTGTTGTCTGTAAGCTTTCTGCAGCTCATCTTCAAGCTCACTGATTCTGTCTTCAGCTGTAGCCATTCTACTGTTGAGGGCACCTACTGAGATTTTTTAACTCATCTGCCGATTCCTTTATTTGTGTGACTTCTGTTGGTAGCTTTGCAATTTCTGCTCTCATTTCTTCCTGCATTTTTTTGGTGGACCATTCCAGTGCTTCATTCATATCCTCCCATAATTTATTGGATGTCTGTTCCATGGATGCTTTGAGTACGTTGACCATCTTCAAGATTTTCTCTCTGAATTCTTTATCTGAGAGGTCGTATATGTGGGTAACCCCTGTCGAGGTTTCTGGAGTCTTTTCTTCATCCTGTCTTTGTGTAGGGGATTTTCGCTGTTTCTTCATATTGTTATGGAAGTATAGAGTTGGACCCTTCTAGTTGTCTATCCCTATTCCCTCTTGCTGCAGGGGGAATTCTGTTTGTGCTAAATTGATGATGGTAGCCTTGTTCCTATTCTAGAATACTTCCTCACTCTCCAAGTTTATGTGGGGCCTTTAGTGAAGACTTAAGGCTATGCTGTCTTTACGAAGGGTTTGTGCAGCTTCTATTGTTCACTGACAGTTTTTGTGAGTGTAGGATAAGCTAATGGACTGTTTGGCATAAAGTGATTGAGATGGCTAGGGTGTTGCTCAAAGAAATAGGTTATACAGACTGTGACCTAAAAGGGAAATAACTGCGGCCTGCATTAGAAGCCGACACAACGGCAGGAGGCCACACCCCCTTTGAGGCCACGCCCCCTGAGATACAGGCCACACTCCCAGTAACCTCTTGGGACGCTGGGATGCCCTGGTGGGCGGGCCCAGGCTACCGCTGTTTCTGACCAGGGGCTCAAGGTGGTGCGCATACCTGAATGGCAGATAAGGCATTAGGGAGCCAGCCTGGTGCGGGGAGGCAAGGGGGGGGCGCGGACAGGGGGTTTGGGGGGCTTGGGAATCTTGGTTGGCCTGCCCGCGCGAGCGCTGATTCGGGCCCCTGCACTTATCACGGACAATCTGGCATAGCTGGCATCCAAGTTAGGGACTATTATCACCCACCCAACATGTTTTTCACCATTCGACCAGGTAGCTGTCCAACTACGCCTGATGTCTGTGACCATAGACCAGTGTTTAGGGTTTAAATTGTTCACATCACAGGAGATGTGGAGCCCCAGCTACGGTCTTTGACCATGCAGCAGCCAGTTCACACCCTCCCCCGCCCCGGCTTTCACAGCCCCTGTTTACGCCCACTCCACATGCTCCAGGCCAGGACCAAGTGCTCCGTCCACAGAGTGACCAGGAGAAGAGAGCGAAGTCACAGGACTTAGAAGCAGAAGATCGTGTGAGGGTCTAGGACCTTGCAGAAGGCGCCCTGCCTCCTGGGGTCCTGTGCTCCGTACCTGTACCCGGGGGAGGTAACGGTCACCTGCCCCAGGGCAGCCGACAATTTCAAGCCAGTTTTACAGCCAACTTTATAGGAGAGGCAGGAAGTCAATCAGCTCATTAATTAACTTAAATAGCTGCTATTTATTATTTTTATAGGGGCCACCCCCTGTGGTGCTCAGGGAGCCCTGGGGCCATTCTGGCAATGCTTAGCTTGTTGGCACAGACTTGGCAATTCGGTGCGTGGGCCTGGTGGAGGCGACCAGCGCCACACGCAGACGTGTCCAGAGGGGCAATGGGGTCGGGGGGGGGGGGGGGCGTTATGGGGCACTGGATGGGAGTCTCGCTAGTCAGGCACCACCATAGTCAGGCACCACCACCAGACTATCTCCCGGCCCTACCTGTCTCTCGTGAGTGTTCTTGGGAGCCAGACTTCATGGCAACACTCCCCTTTCACTCCCTTATCCAAACAGGCACTGGCATCCTGCAAGTGAGAGAACGGCCGCTCAGAGAAAGTTAAAAGGCTGGTGCCAGGCCAAAGGGAACCAGCCGGAGTGAATACTTGGCTGGGGACAGCCACTCTGTGCTCACACCTTCTTGACCCTCTCTTTCTTTCTTCCCCTTACCCTATCCCCCCATACCCCAGGTGAATAAGTGCATTGGCAAAATGAACTCCGAGCTGACAGCACTTTATAAACAAAGATTGGCCACATATGCCTCTTGCTCTTGTTTCTAGTTTTGAGAACTAGAGAATAGTTGGGCATCACCCCACAGGTCTCACTCACCCCAGCCCACTCTTACCCTAAAGAGTGTCTCTTCTAAGAAATCTCATAACCATCATTGCTCCCACTTTCTAGAACCCTAGAGGACAGCATTTCAGCTTCTAAGACTGTAGGTTCTTCCTACGTAAGTCCAATTTTCCTTACAATAGAACCAACATCGGACTCACTTTAGGCAAATCATGATGTACACGAGAGGACCAATCAGTTTTCTTCCCTTCAGGGCACCTCAAAGTGCACAGTCCTGATTGGGGGCTGGACCCACAGTCCCTCCCAGTCCTGAGCATCTAGTTTCTGGGGCTGATCTCTGGAGCAGAGGACGTGTGAGAGGGGTCTGGAGAAGGAGTCTGAGCTGGCTGGTCTGTTCTCAGCTCCTGCAGTGGACCCTGTGACTAGGAACCCTCTGCCCTTTCCTGGCGGCATTTCTGTGAGGCTTGTCAGGGAGGACTTGTGGGATGTGAAGGAAGAGAGCCCCCCAGAGAGAAGCCTTGCCTTTGGGAGTTTAGTATGGGGATGGATGGAGGGTCTGCCGCCTTCACTGCTTGTCTTTGGCCATCTCCCCTGCCAATGAAGAGAAAGTTACTGACTCTCAAGGATGCTCAAAGGCACAGCGGTTTGGCACGGGGCAGGAAGTTGGCAGAGCATACACTGAAGTCCAGCCCAAGGCACTACTGGGACTCCCAGCTGATATAGGGCATGTCTCCGGCTCGTGCATGGGCTCAGGGCACGGCCCCACAGTTGAGGGCAGCTGACAGCTTCGCATGGGGCTCTCCCTGCAAAGCGTGAGTGGGTGGCCAGCCCCCAGCCCCCCACCCTGCTGGCTGTGGTGTGCCTGTGCGTCTCTCCCTGTGAGCAGGTGCTGGTGAGAGCTCTCTGGTTTGGGGGTGGGGCACAGGGGGGGGCCTCGGGGTGGCAGCCAGCATGAGTCTGTGGGTCTGTGCACTGTGCGGGCTTGTCTGCGTCTCTGGGTTAATGCATACGGAGCATGTTTTTTCTTCTATAAAATGAGTCTGAAATGCAAACACGGAGCCTGGTCTCTCGGTGCCTGGAGGGAAGATATTGGTGCTGTGGAATGTTCCTGAGCATCCACAGGCCCCACAGCCACAGAAACACCTGAGCTGGGGGCCCAGGTCTCCCACAGCTGGCACTCTAACTGGGAAAGTTCCTCATTGTATGACTTTTGACTCTTTCTGACACTTGACCCTCCACCCTTGACCCTCATTGCCTCATTCTTCTGAATGTACAAGTCATTTGTAAAGCTTGACACATTTGGGGGATTTTTCATGAGGCCTCCTGGACGGTCCCTCATAGTTTCCTCTGTTCTTTCTTCCTGTTGTCCCCATGTCCCCTTTCCCTGAAGACCCGCCACTCTTTCTCTGTCTTTGGTCTCCACCAGCTACTCTCTGACTTCAGCTTCCCTGCCCTCCTCCTGGGAGGAAGCCCATTGGCATGTCAGTGCATGGCATGTGCCTGTGTGTGCACTTGGAACTGCTCCTTCGCTGTACCCCAATACTGAATTTATTCAATAAATCTTTGTTGAGGACCTGTCATGAGCTTGGCATATAGCTAGGTGTCTGGAATTTACCCATGAGCGTGGTAGATGCAGGACCATTGTAGACTCACTGGGCAAGCTAGATGGAGACTCTCATCCTTGGGTGTAGTCCTATGGGGGCTGCAGAGATAGTACAGGAGATAACGCACTGGCCTGGCATGTGACCACATTGACTATGACTCGGGTTTGACCACATGTTTCCCTGAGCAACACTGTGAGTGATCCCTGAGCACAGAACAAGGAGTAAGCCCTGAGAACCAGCATTAAAAACAGGAAGAAAGAAAGAAAGAAAGAAAGAAAGAAAGAAAGAGAGAGAGAGAGAGAGAGAAAGAAAGAAAGAAAGAAAGAAAGAAAGAAAGAAAGAAAGAAGAAAGAAAGAAAGAAAGAAAGAAAGAAAGAGAGAGAAAGAAAGAAAGAGAGAGAAAGAAAGAAAGAGAGAGAGAGAAAGAAAGAAAGAGAAGAAAGAAAGAAAGAGAGAGAAAGAAGAAAGAAAGAAAGAAAGAGAGAGAGAGAGAGAAAGAAAGAAAGAAAGGAAGGAAGGAAGGAAGGAAGGAAGGAAGAAAGAAAGAGAGAGAGAGAGAGAGAAAGAAAGAAAGGAAGGAAGAAGGGAAGGAAGGAAGAAGAAAGAAAGAAAGAAAGAAAGAAAGAAAGAAAGAAAGAAAGAAAGGAAAGAAAGAAAGAAGAAAGAGGAAGGAAGGAAGGAAGGAAGGAAGGAAGGAAGGAAGGAAGGAAGGAAGGAAGGAAGGAAGGAAGAAGGAAGGAAGGGAATGAAGGAAAGGGAAGGAGAGAAGGAGGGAAGAAGAGAAAGGAAAGGGGAGGGGAGGAAGGGAGGTAAAGAAAGGAAAGGAAGGAAAGAAGGAAGGAAAAAATAAAGGGAGAGAGGGAGGAAAAGAGGAAGGAAGGGAAGGAGGAAGGAAGGGAGGGAAGGACACTGTTACATGAAGCAAAAACAGCCTTTGCCTTCCTGGTAGACACAGTCTCAATAAAGTTTCGGCTCGGGAAGCTGAGGCAGTACTGGCTTCTGCTCTGCTGCCCTTTCTTATTTATTCTAAGCCCCCTTGTGCACAGAACAAACACACACCGAAGGGGCCGGAGAGGAGGCCCAGGTGCTAGTCCCCAAGTTCAGTCACCACCAAAGCACATTCCCCCAGCACTATCAGTGTGACCCTGGTGGTCCCCAAGCATCACCAGGAGTGGGCCCCTGAGCACCGCCAGGAGTAATTCCTGAGTGCAAAGCCAGGAGTAAGCCCTGTGCATCGCCAGGTGTGACCCAAGAAGCAAAAAAAAAAAAAAAAAAAGAACACGAGAATTCTTACTCAAATATCTTTCAGTTTCATCAACACTCCTCTCAGAGGTAGATTCCAACCCTAATATTTGAAGACCCAGGAAAGTAAATCCATTGTGTCAATTCTACTAATAATCATAAATGTTACTAGGGCATTCCCAGGTAACAATGAAAGGTCACAAACACATGTACTATCACATTTAGACAGATGTGGAAATGAATGGGGTTATTGTTCTATCAGAAGAAGATAAAAATGAAGCCTTTGTTCTGATGGATAAGGCCCAGGAAGGTGGACGTGGTGGTAGGTGGCGGGCACCATCTCCCAGGGGCGTCCCCAGGTCTGTAACTTGCACACCTCTTGCTCTCCCCGCCTTGCACACCCCCTTCCCTCTGCTCTTTGCTTCTGTCTTTCTGTCCCTACGTCCCCACTCTCCTAGGACTTAGCACTCAAGTCCTGGGCGTGTCTGAGCATCTCTGTCCTCTGTGAGAACGTGTCAGTGTCACTCTGGGGTGTGGCTCCAGCCTCTCTGGGACTTCTTGTCTCCGTGCCCATAGAGGGGGGCACCTCAGACAGGCATCAGCTTTATGGGACTGTCCCCACAGCCCACGCGCTGTCTGCACTGATCCATGTACTTGGGAATGTGCTCCTCTATCTCATTACTGGTTCTTTCCCGGCAGCTCCATAACCCAGGGAGCCTGCTTGGCACAGCAGGAGCCAGCACCTGTGCTGGGCTTGTGCCTTTTTTTTTTCCTGGTAATTGCTTTTTTTTTTTTCTGGCTTTTTGGGTCATACCTGGTGATGCTCAGGGGTTGTTCCTGGCTCTGTACTCAGAAATTACTCCTGGCAGTACTTGAGGGACCATATGGGATGCTGGGGATTGAACTTGGGTTGGCCACATGAAAGGCAAACGCCCTCTCTACTGTACTATAGCTCTGGCCTGGGCTTTTTATCATCTGCTTCTACTTCATCCTGATCTGGAACAAGGACAAGATCTTGCCGCGATGAGGTGCAGCCTTGGCACTCTGGCAATCCCAGATCCCACAAGTCCTCCCAAATCTCCCCCCATCCCCCAGAACCTGGTGAACAGCACTGGATCTTTGCTAGGTTTTCTTGTCCCCTCTTGCCACTCGGCCCTGCCGAGACTGTCACTCCTGTGGCATGATGCTCTCCATCCTTCCAGACTGAGGCCAGGAGCATGCCCAGGGGAGCCTGGGTGGAAGCAGGGCGGCTGTGTAGTGAAATACTTCTGTGCTTTGCACACAGCCTCACGTCAATATCACCACAGGGGAGTATAAGGCAAGCAGGGCTTTTGCAAGGTCTGAGACCGTGGCCAGGGTCATGCTGCCTTCCCAAGCCCATGGGGTGTGGCCCTCAGCTTTTGTGCTTGAACCCAACCAGCTCTTTCTCCTCTGAGAGACTGTTGTACCGTGAACTTGTACGCAGCCTTTGTCTTAAAGGCTTTTAAGAGCTAGAGAGATGACTCAGAGGATTAGAGAGAAAGCTCTATGCCAGAGACCCGGGTTTGATCCCTGACTCCACGTGTGCTCCTGAACATCACAGGGAATGATGAATTGCCGCTCCTCAGCCCAAGCCAGTAGTAAGATCTGAGCACTGCTGGGTATGACCCTGACCTCCTGCAAACAATAAGTCTTGATTTTTCTGAATTTTGATGGGTGTTTCCTGATATAAAGGAAGGAGGAGAGAACCTTTGAGACCTTCAGGCTTCCTGGAGACTCACAGATAGGCTTTGGGGAGGCTGGAATATGTCTCATGTCCTGCGGTGGAGCACTTGCCTTGCATGTATGATGTTCGGGTACCATTCTCAGTACAGAAAAAAAAAAGTATATGGGTTGGGGAGATGATTTGAGGGGCTAAAGTGCATGCTTTGCATGTGGGACACTGGTTCAATCCCTGCTCCCACACAATCTGGGGAAAACCCACACCCAAAATAAGTATAAAATTCAATTGAAGTATTTAGATCTATTTATAGTCATAGACCCACCCCACAATCCAGTTAATTAGCAACTCTATCTCCACTAAAAGTCTGCTGGCATTCATTTGTAATCTATCCTTTATTTCTCCACCATTCCTCCTTTCTCCTTAGGCAACCACTGGTACTCTCTCTATTACAAAATAGTTTAAGATATTAAAGAAGTAGAATCATAGCATTTATGTCCTGTTGAATTCTTTCACTCTGCCTACTTATTCTGAAGTCTATTTGTTGTTGAGAAAATCTCTAAGACACCGTTCCTGTTTATGGCTAAGTAATAGTCCGCAGGAGGGCTAGGTTTCCATTTAGGAATCTGTTCATCTTTGCTAGACACAGGTCTTATTTCCAGTTTGGGGCTGTGACAAACAAAACTGCTGAGAGCATTTGTGCACTAGCCTTTGTGTACACATCTGACTTTTCAGGGCCAACTATGTACAAGTGAAATGACTGAGCTCCAGTTTAGGAGCTTTTTAGGAAACTGACAGACTTTGGCAAATGGCTGAACTATTGTACATTCTCACCAGCTGTGTGTGAGAGTTGTTCCACATGGTCTCCCACACTAGATATTATCAATCTTTTTTTTAAATTTTAGGCATTCTAAAATTAGTAGTGGCATTTCATTGTGGTTTTCATTTGCCTCTTACTGGTGGCTTCTGGAGGTTTACATCTTTCTGTGTTTGTTTTCCACACATAGATTGTCTTTGGTAGAGTGTCCATGGAAATGCTTTGCCCAGGTTTTATTGGATCATTTATTTCTTACAGAGTTTGAGTGTTTTGCATGTCTTCTAGATTCAAGCATATTGGAAATGCAGTTGGCAAATATCTTCCTAGTCTGTGGTTTAATTTTTTTATTCTGCTAAATGCCCTTGTCATGGTTGTTGTTGTCACAGGGGAGGTACCCCAGTTTGTTTCAGGGCTGGAGATTAGGACCCTGGGTGCTGGCAATGCAGAATCTATGGGGGTTGACCTCAGACCCTCACTCATGCACGGCAAGAGCCACCCCACTGACACATGTCCCTTTATGCTCTTAAATGACTTTTAAAGAGAAATTCTTAATTTTTATGTGGTGTAATTAATTCCCATTTTTCAATGTTTTTCATTATGTGGTGGTGGGTGAGGTGTACACTATGCCCCGGCTTACTTAGGGGACCAGGTAAAATTGAATATACACTCCACCCGTTGGCCTTAAAAATGCTTTCGGAATGAAAGATCATGCTTTGGGTCTTATTTATAAAAAAACCTTAGGTCAAAAATGTTTTCTCATATGTTTGCCTCTAGAACTTTTATAATAATTTATATTTTACACTGAAGGGCTCTGATTCATTTAGAGTTTATTTTGTATATGATTCAAGGTGTAGAAACCCTTTTGATTTTCTTTGTATGCACATGCCCAGTTTTCCAGAAGCATTTTTAAAAGGCTATAGTTTCTCAATCCTCATTGAAAATCAACTGAAACTCTGTTGACCACATACTTATGGATTTGTTTCTGAATTCTACACTATTAATATTGTGTGTATGTGGGGTGTGTGTGTGTGTGTGTGTGTGTGTGTGTGTGTGTTTGACAAGAGTCAAACTCAGGCACTCATACATTTAAGGCATATAGTTTTCTTATTAAGAGATATTAAAATATCTCTAAATTCTTAATATATACCTACTACTCCTGTCATATTTCAACATTCTCTGTAGCACATAATATTCACCTTGAACCTTTGTGTCATTGCTTGTATTGAACTTTTTGCTCCTCTGCCCCTTTTCCCTTCTATACACACATTGACTATTGTCTTCTTTGCTAGACAAGTGCTTTATTGCTAAGCCAGCTCCCCTGTACTGGTCTAAAATCAATATAGGCTATATTATAAGAAGGAATTCTATTTTTCTGTGATAGAATTAACTTATTAGAATAATCAGCTATTAAATTCTACAGTTCAGATGATTTTATATAGTCACAAAGTTGTGCAGCTACCAGAATTGCCCAATTCAAAGCATCTTTATCACTCCAAAAAAGAGATCAGTACATATTGGCCATCACATTCCATATCTTCTCCCATACTACCATAGCCACAGGCCACCAACTACTTTCATTCTATTTATATCTCTATGAATTCACATTTGACCATATAATACTCCTCAAAAATAACATCTTTCACATTCTTTTATAGTCATCTTGAATCCTGCCTTCTTCATTTCCCTGTGCCCTTTTAAGAGTCTCACTGTGTGATTATACTTCCTAAGATGTTCTTTTTATAAATGTTTACTTCTTTGTAACTTTATGAAAATATCCTGATGCATGTAATTAGAGGGCTTAGTTTTCCTACTTGACATCGTATTGTTAAGTTTTGTTCACGTGATTGTCTGTCACTGCGCTTTATTTATTTTAACCCTTATGTGAAATTTTAATTACTGTCTAATCTCCCAGTCTCTGTGACGGGATCTTTGGGTGGCTTCCAGGTCTGGGGCCTTGTGAATAGTGCGGCTGTGAGTGCTCTTGCACACGTTTCCGGCCTGAGTCCATGCGAGTGAGTGAAAATCTGGGGCATAGGTTACGTTACTGTTCAGCTTTAGGAAATAACATCAGACTGTTTTTAAAATGGTTTCACCAATGTTTACTCCCACCAGCACACACAAGAATGACGTGGCTATGAATACACATACCCTAGTACACATACTCTTTATTGTCAGAGTTTTAAAGAAGATTGTCAGTTGGAGGGGAGAGAGGTTAAATGGTATTTCATTGCTGCCTTGCTTTATGATTTTTCCAACTACCAATAATGTCCCACAATTCTTTATTTTTAAATTTATTTTTTATCAGTGAATCACCATGAGTTACAGTTACAAACTTACAAACTTTCATGTTTGCATTTTGTTTTTATCCCTCCACCAGTGCCCAGTTCCCTCCCCCAATGTTCCCAGTATCCCTCCCACCCTCCCACTCCCATCCTGCCACCCCACCCCACCTCTGTGGCAGGGCATTCCCTTTTGTTCTCTCTCTCCTTTTGGGTGTTGTGGTTCGCAACAGAGGCACTATATGGCCATCATGTTTGGTCTATATTCTATTTTCAGAGTGCATCTCCCATCCCGTGTGGGTCCTCAAACCACACTTTACCTGGTGTTCCCTTCTCTATGCGAGCTGCCCCTTCCTCCAGCATGTGGGGCCAGCTTCCAAGCCTTGGAGTCAACCTCCTGGTACTTATCTCTACTATTCTTGTGTCCAACAGTTCTTGCCGTATGTTTTGGCTATATATGTTTCCTTTCTGTGAAATTTCTGCGACTCTTCAAGAGCCGTTGGTAATATTTCTGCTGATTTTATTTTAAACAGTTGTCGTTATGTGTATGAAAATATTCTTGACACTTGACATAATCTTCTTGTTTATTATGTTGAAAATGTCCTTTCCCAAGGTATTTTGCTTGCTTTTTACTCTACTTAGGTTGTTTATTGAAAATCAAAAATTCTGGGGCTGGAGCGATAGCACAGCAGGTAAGGGCATTTGCCTTGCACATGGCCAACCCGGGTTTGAATCCCAGCATCCCATATGATCCTCTGAGCACAGTCAAGGGTAATTCCTGAGTGCAGAGCCAAGGGTAATTCCTGAGTGCAGAGCCAAGCGTAATTCCTGAGTGCAGAGCCAGGAGTAATCCCTGTGCATCGCCGGGTATGACCCAAAAAGAAAGAAAAGAAAAGAAAAGAAAAGAAAAGAAAAGAAAAGAAAAGAAAAGAAAAGAAAAGATTCCATCCCATAAAACACAGTCACTGTGCATTCTACAAAACTCTTGCTATTATCTCAATCTCCCTTCCACTCCCCAGAGAGAGAATAAGTGCATTAGGAAGAGACACTCCTTAGATCATAATTCACCCACACAGGAGGTTGGAAGGAGAGAGGAAAAGGACGGAGACCAGCTTCTACCCTCCCACGTCCCCTGCTTCTATGCTGACCTGATCTCGGCTGAACATACCTTAGGTAGAGGGGCAGGTCCTGTTTGACTTGAATACGCAAGAACACGCTACTACATCGCCCTTTCTATCTGCTCCTGGCAGGGAGCACTGGAAGCTGGCATGCTCAGAGCCTCAGGCCAGAGTCACCAACCTACACACCACACCACAAATCAAATAGCTCTTATCATCCCAGGGGGTTCCCGCAGCTCATCCTGGGTTGATCTTAGGGGAAGCCAGCAGAGATGCTCCTAATGATACCAAATCTTGCTTTGTCACTCACTTGCCTGAGGAACCTTTAGTAGTTTCCCATTGGACTTCTAGATTCTTTGTCTCATTTAAGGAGCAAGGACACTTTTTCTCAACCTCTACTCCACCCCTTTTTAGTCTCCCTTTTAGGAGCATTTCCCAACCTGAATATTTCAAGTCAAGAACTGCTGGTGTGACCCCAGAGAGCTGGATGGAAGCATTGAGCACTAGTGGTCTTGTGTATCCGCTTGGTGATACTCCATCCAGCTGGATACACAAGTGGATTTGGTCAATGAGACCAGGTCCACTCTCCAGACTGCCTTATTTCCCTGCTTTATCCTTGACTTCCTCCATACAAGCCCAGGCAGAGGTGGGTGAATTCAGAATTTTGAATTTGGACCTGGAGGAAGTGGAGACTATGCTTTTTCCTTCCATCCTGCTTTGTTTCCAGGATCTGCTCTGATTCCTCTTTGGCATCTGCTCTATTCCAATGGGAACTTTCTGGAGTTGGTAGGAAGAGAGAAAAAATGAGAAAGAGAGCAGAAATTTGACTTTCCAAGGTTTCTATTCCCAGTGCCATGAAATACAGCACCATTTTCGCTCTTGAAAGTCCCCTATTGAGTGTTTCCAACATTTAACATGGTATCTGGCACTTAATGTATGTGTGTTTGTGTGTGTGAATGGATTGAGTGAAATAAGTGGTATGGTCACCCCTCTTTGCTAGGCATGACTCAGGGAAGCTAAGCACTTTTCCCAAAGTCACCCAGATCTGCAGTTGACATCAGATTGGCCCGATTCCCAGCGCCTCCTCCGCACAGGGCCAGGCAGAGTGCCACTGTCCCTGGCACACCCCCATTTGCATCTGGAGAAGGAAGCTCACCAAGAGGGCAGGCCTGCTGGCTGATAGCCTGTTCATCTCATCCACTTATCTGCTATCTTATCTTCCTGGCTAACGGAGGTGCTGGAGGTGCTGTGGGCACAGTTCTTATTAAATTAAGCCTGAGATGAAATCATTCCTCTTAAGTCTCTTACCTGTCCTTTTCCCTGGGGCTGTTCTTCATGAGCGATTTCTCACATTTTCCAAGTGACTCAGGTGGTAGGATGGTGCATGCCAGGGAGCTGGAGAGGGGAGGGAGTGAGAGCTGGTTTGCTCAGAATATGGCTGAGAAGCTCTGGACCCCCAGAGAGCTCTGGGGAGCTCCCCCAAACGCCTTGGCTAGGAAGTATGCCCTTTTGATCACATTCCCTTGCAGTGCTGATATCTCTCACGAGAGAAGAGGCAGCTGCACACTTGTTGGGGTGCAAGGACTGAAGGGCCAAAGGCAGATTCGAGGTTTCTGGAGACCCGGGAAGCAACTTGGAAAGGTCTAAAGGAAGAGGGAGGCGGGTGGAGGTAACCCCAGAAGCTGGACTTCATCTGGGGGAGAGTGTTGAGCGGTTCTAGCCCAGCGTGGGAAAAGACCTCTTCAGGGCCAGGTTGGAGGGCAGAGATCATGACAGAAAGCAGAGGGATGACCAAACTCTCCTCACCACTGCTAGCGAGACTCAGAGGAAGTCCAGAGGGAGAGCGATGAAATGTGTGAAGAGGAGAGGCTGTAGGGCAGGGTCCCCAGTGCGGCTGGCCAACTCTCTGCTCTCTGGACGTGATCCTGGTGGGCTCAAGGGGTGCTCCTAGCAATGCTCTCTCAGCTCTTGAAGCCCTGGGTCAAGTCTGCAGTCTGGTCATGCTGTCTTGGGGACATAGGGGTGACCCTAAATATCCCCCTCACCAGCTTTGCATCCTTCTTGGGTTCCATATTTGGCTTAGAACCACATTGCAGACAAAATGTTTCCTGACACACCCCAGAGCTGCAGGCACACTCAGGCTTTGGGCCAGGCTCTGGGACCGGGGTACCAGCTTTCTGTGTGAAACTGATTGAGTGTCTAATATTTCTGCACTTCAATAACTGTGAAAACTTTTCTTGAAAAGTACTGCTGGCCCTTTCTACCCCTTGGGGAAAGAAGGGGGTTTGAAAGATCTGAATAAAAGACATCTGTGAGGGAGCCTGAAAGAAGGCAAGGATGCACTGCAGAGCAAGGCTCAGCGCAGGCTCTGGCGTGCCAGGTGAAGGGGTCTCATAGCTCCCAGTAACAGAAGCCAGATTTTACAAGTGCAGATCGTTTCTTCTCAAATGTATATGGCTTAACTTGAATCAATTTAATTTTATCAGCAGTAGGGCGTTCGCCTTTCACGTAGCTGACCCGTGTTTGATTCCTCTGCCCCTCTCGGAGAGCCCGGCAAGCTACTGAGAGTATCGCATCTCCACGGCAGAGCCTGGCAAGCTACCCGTGGCATATTGTATATGCCAAAATCAGTAACAATAAGTCTCTCAATGAGAGATTTTACTGGTGCCCGCTCGAACAAATCGATGAGCAACGGGATGACAGTGACAGTGGCAGTGGCAGTGACTTTTGGGCCACACCTGGCAGTTCCTAGGGACTTCTCCAAGCTCAGCGCTTGGGGATTATTCCCAGTGATGTTTTGGGACACGTAATTCCAGGAGTCTGATGTAAAGCATGAACCCCTGCCTTTGGAGCCATAGTCTAACTTTTGGGTTTATTTTAAAAGTATATTACTTGAGGGCTGGAATGATAGTATAGCAGGTAAGGCATTTGCCATGCATGATATCTACCCAGATTCAATCCCTGGTATACAGTCCCCTGAGCATTGCCAGAAGTGATCCCTGAGCTCAGAGTCAGGAGTAAGCCCTGAGCCCAAACTCCCCCCCCCAAATGTATATCATCTCTCTTTACCCTCCTTCTTCCCTCCTCTCCCCTCCCTCATGCTCTCCTCCCCTCCCCTCCCCTCCCCTCCCCTCCCCTCCCCTCTCCTCTCCTCCCCTCTCCTCCCCTCCCCTCCCCTCCCCTCCCCTCCCCTTCCTCCCCTCCCCTCCCCTCCCCTCCCCTCCCCTCTCCTCTCCTCCCCTCTCCTCTCCTCCCCTCTCCTCTCCTCCCCTCCCCTCTCCTCCCCTCCCCTCCCCTCCCCTCCCCTCCCCTCCTCTCCTCTCCTTGTTTCTCTGTCTCTCTCTGTCTCTGTATCTGTCTCTCTTTCTCTCCCCCTCCTCAGAGGTCCTGGAATCAACTTCCTGTGATACTTTACCAGATCTTTCAATCCTTAGGCCTGGCAATAAAGTGGTGCTGGGTTCAGGGATCACACTCAGTTCCTTGCACATCAGGGTATGTGTCCCTGGCCCCTGAGGTACCTCCCCTGTCCTAAAGTATATGGTTACTTTAAAAAAAAATTTCTCCCAGGATGTGAGGGTGTTCTATAGCATCTTGTCCCTATTGACTTAGGGTGTCCAATCTGGCTAAGGCCAGTGCCCACTTCCTTCCTCACAGCTCCGTGTGTGTCCCTCCTGAAACCATGTGCTTGGTCAAAGAGGACAGACTTTCCTGAACACAGGTGGACCATTCTTTGGTCAAGGATATACAGGTTGCTGTGGTCCCCTGTTAAAACCTCTGAATGAGTTTTCAAGAAAAGTATTATTTTATACTCCACAAATGAGTGCAGTCCTTCTATGTCTGTCCATCTCTTTCTGACACCCAAGGACAGTAGATACAAGGACCAGGAGGATTGCCTCATAGCTGGAAGACTGCTTCATGAGCGGAGGTGAGAAGGCAGATGGAATAGAGAAGGGATCACTAAGAAAATGATGGCTGGAGGAACCAGTTGGGATGGGACATGCATACTGAAAATAGATAATGGACCAAACATGATGACCTCTCAGTGTCTGTGTTGCAAGCCATAATGCCCAAAAGTAGAGAGACAGTATGGGGACTATTTTCTGCCATGGAGGCATGGGGAGGGTGGGAAATGGGGAGTATACCCGGGATATTGGTGGTGGGGAATGTGCACTGGTGGAGGGATGGGTGTCTGATCATTGTGTGATTGTAACCCAAACATGAAAGCTTGTAACTATCTCTCAGTGATTCAATAAAATTTTTTTAAGTATTATTCCAGATTAGCATGGAGGGACACTGGATGCTAATGGTAACCCACCATGCCTTTAGCTTGAGATAGTTTGGTCTAGAGGTTCATCAGGCTTGGTACCTCATGACCCACTTTAGGCTGTACCCCAAAAGATCAGGAATGGGTAGGGATACTGTAGACTGGCAAGGCAGCAAATGCAGAATCTTTGTCTCTCCATCTCTAGAGATACTGAGCAAGTTCATGTTGGTCTCTTCTCATCCCTTTTTCTCAGTATAATGATCAACAGTCTCATTCTTCCATTCCACTTCATTCCAAAACTCCTCAAAGGAGTTGTCTAGATCAATGTTTGTCCATCTTTTTTTCACCTATGTGTCAGCACATGTTCCCATGTGCCAGACCACAGACCAGCACTTAGAAGCAAGGCAGGAACAAGTGGTTTTCAATCTCTTTACACCTGTGGACCAGTACTGTTTTTTGGATAGGTGGCCAAAGAATGCTGCTTTCGGCTGTCTTTCTGCAAGGGACAGCTCTTCTTCTCTCCTTATGTCTAAAACTGCTCTGTCCATCTTCTGTCCACATCTTTTCCCCCAGAGCGATCATATTGTCAATTCTCCATCCTCATCTTCCTTCTACAAGTATTTGACAAGGTTGGTCCTTCTTCCTTCTTCTGATGTCCAACATCACTGTCTCTCCACTCTTCTCCAACTTTTTGTTTGTTTCTTTGTTTGTTTGGCCTTGGGGGCCATATCCGGCAATGATCAGAGCTTACTCCTGAATCTGCACTGAAGGATTACTCCTGGAAGTGCTCAGGGGACCATATGAGATTCCAGGGATAGAACCCAAGTTCGTTGCATGCAAAGAAAGAGCCCTACTTACTGTACTATCTCTCTAACCACAATTCTCCTCCCAGTCTACCAACTGCTTCTTCATCTCTTCTACAGGATCTTCTTTGTCTTCTTGATTTTTGAAAGCTGAAAGGGCCTCAGCTCTTTCTGTTTACCATTCCTTGCCCTGGTTGAGTTGGTCTTGCCTGAATATGCTAATAATCCCAAGGGGACATTTCCATTCAGACCTTTTTCCTAAACACTGCACATGTAGTAGGTGTTTTATAATATTTATTAAATACCTGTGTTCCAAAATGATCAGAACCAGTTGGATTTTGTCCTGGGAGTTTCCCTGCAAAGAAAGTTAGTGCTGCTAAAGAGTGGCCCAGTCATTCCATGATGGAAGTTAAGAGTTTGTACATCTGTTGCCAAGGGGATGGTTAAACACCCATGTCATTGCAGCTGTGTTATTTCTTAAACAATAAAATATTTTCCAATGTATGGTTCAGGCCCCTGAGTGTTGGCTGCTAAGCATATTGGAGGTTGTTTCCTATTAGGGTTAAAAAAAAAAACCTAGACATGTCCCTTCTATTTGCAAACAAAAAGACCTTCCTCACACAGAGAGGTATGAAACCATCTTCAGGCAAAGGTTGAAAATTCAATTACCTAGCTCAAAAACCTAATAACCTGCTTGTTTTCTTAACCAATCTCAACTTGTACCAAGTTTCAGGAGTCAAAGACAAAAGATGATTATGCTTAAAATTTTGAGGTTACTAAAATAAATCTTTTAAATTAAGTTTTCTTTTGTTCTCTGCTAAGGAAGAGTATAATTTGTGAATGTTTGCCAAATGAAAAGTCACTCGACTTAAAGGAAACAGAAGAGAAATTGAGGTTCTAACAGCACATGCTCACAGCAGCAAGGTAATATAGTAGCCTTATACTTGAAGAAGGAAAATAGTGGTGAATAAAAGATTCTTCGTAGTACAAAATATGACAGCACATTGTAGTGACAAGATTCATCTGTCAAAGATGAACAGTTACATGACTCTGGGGTACCATGTGGGGCTGGAGAGCAAACCTGGGCCTCCCATGTGCAAAACATGCTCTCCAGCCCTTTGAGCTGTCTCCTGGCCCAACTCTATTTCTTCCCTGTTTTAACAAGCCAGTGCACAAGCTGAAAGACCAGAGGGTGTCTTGCTTATTGGAAGAAGAGCCTAAGCAGTATGTTCAGTCTCACCCCACTCCCATTCTCAGTGGTGCTCTTAGGATACAATAGGAACCAAGTTGCTGTTAGGTTATCCTTCCTTGCTGTGGAATGGAGCCATGTGACTAATTTCTTCCTACATGATCTCTCTTCCTACTTACAGTTTCTGCATGTGATTAGAGAAACTCATAGGCAAAGGAGAAACCTTGCTTCAAAATTGGTATTATTGGAGCCAGAGATATACGAGGTTATGTATATCAGAGTTATATACCTTTGATGTAGGTCATCCTGGTTCGGTACCCAGCACTGCAAATGATCTCCCAGCTCTGCCAAGGGTCACTCCTGATCACAGAGGTGTAGCCCCTGAGCACCGTTGAATGTGACCCCAGTGCCTCCCCCACAAAAAAATTTGATGTTATATATATTAGTGGTATGTCTGCGTTTGTGTCAGGAATGAAATCCAGGGTCTCATATATTGAGATAGCTTGTCTCTCTCTCATTTATCTCACATGGACTGGAGTGATAGCACAGCAGTAGGGCGTTTGCCTTGTATGAGGCCGACCTGGGTTCGATTCCTTCCTCCCTCTCAGAGAGCCTGGCAAGCTACCGAGAGTATCCCACCCACACGGCAGAGACTGGCAAACTACCCGTGGCATATTTGATATGCCAAAAACAGTAACAACAAGTCTCACAATGGAGACGTTACTGGTGCCTGCTCAAGCAAATCAATGAACAACAGGACAACAGTGCTACAGTGCTACAGTGCAGTGTTCTCTGATCATTTCCCTCCACTCTCTTCCTAATAGCATAATGATTGGGTCTGTGGCTATGAAACAAGAGTGTACCCAAGTCTAAATCTTAACAGTAAGAAAATTTTAATGATTTTCTACTTTCTTTTTATCCTAAATTGTCTCCTGAGAAAGGAAATTGCTCGTTATCAATTACTGATGAATGTTTTTAGATTACCCCTTAAATTGCTTTATTTTTGATACCACGGGCTGTTGAAAGATATATAAATTCAGTACTTCTCAACCCTGGCAAGGATCATGAGTGGTGGGATGGGGAGAGGAGGAAGGTGGTGGTGGGTGGGACTAAGAACAAAAACTGGTATTTTGGGGGTCCACCTATAATCAATTATATGAAAATGGAGGATTGGTAGTAGATTTCTGTCTTTGTGAAATGCTCCCCAACTGTTTCTATGTGCATTCTGAGCTGAGTCTGCCCGAAAAGTGACCTCAATCCTGGCTAATTTTGTATATTTGTAACAGTGACTTCTCACAGGCCGTGTCCAAGGAACGAAAGAAATTTAACTTGGATTTTGGCATTATTCTTGGGGGTGTGACTTCCCTCTTTTCTTACCAACCCATGCTCAGGAAACTGACAAGTTCAGTCCCAGTGAGGTGTCAATGACTGATAACAGTCATGAGGGTTTGCCTTTTGACAGCACAGCCCTTCCCAGAGTCCTAGGAGCCACGGGGGCCCCTGTAGCCACGCTCATTCTTCCCCATTCAGTGGGTGAACTCCCAGGCTTCTCAGATTCCTGAGAGGAGCTAGTGATTCCAAACAAAACAGTCCAGCACTCCCGCTCCATAACTAGCTCTGAGTCTGTGAGTTGCCAGTGTCCCTTTAACTTGCTACTGAAATTGGGCAGCATCTGAGATCAGGACCTTTCGAAATATTTATCTGCTTGTTATTTATCTGGGCAGAGAGCAGGGGAGAAGAGAGGTCCTGGGAACTATGCCCAGAGCCTGAGAGAATACAGGGAAAACTTGGCTAAATTTGTTTTAATAACTTTTACTGTATTTTTTATCATAAAATTAACAAATGCTTACTAAAGAAAACTTGGGATGCACAAAAAATATAAAGAAAACAAATCGTCCATAATCCCACAGTTCTATGATGCCCAGCATTAATCATTTGACTTATTTTCATAAAGACCTCTTTTTTAATGCACACACATTCTTTTTTCATTATAATATCATATCACCAGCATGTTTCTATGCTGTGAAAAGTTCTTTTAAAATATAATTTGGAATGCTTCCATGACATTCTCTCTTTGGTTATCTCATAGTTTATTTAGCTAATATTCTATTGTTGGGTATTTAGGTTATTTCCAAGTTTTCATTTTAATGAAGAATAATGAGTCAAGTATCTATCCATAATCTGCTCACATTTCTAACTTCTAGTTTAAACTTCAGTTTAATCAGAAAGTGGAGATCGTATAAAAAGAAGCAGGCTTTTACTTACTTATTGTTTAATTACAAGTCAAAATTCACATAACTTGAAGTTTACCATTTAACACATTTTAGAGTGTGCCTGTCTTTCAGTTGTAGTAGCTTTCAGTTCATGTTCAATGTACAACAGCACTACTGGTCATAGTCATATTATGGTCATGTAGGTTTATGTTCTTGGCACATACATATAAATATAGTTAGAAGCAAAGGATCACAGTGCTTGCAATTAACTCTCATATTTAGCAAAAACAAAAGTGTGTGCACATGGAAAGGTGAAGAAATTTTTTTAAAGAAACATGCTGAAATGCTAGCAATAGGTGGACTAGGTGGCATTGGATATTTATTTTACTCTGCTTTCAGCTTTCCTGAATTTGAAATTTTCAGCATAGTATGGTTGGGAAAAGTAAAAAAGAAACAAAATGAATCTAGCCCATACAAATACACAGCTTGAAGTTGGCAATGTCTAAACATTATGAGGCCAATGTTTAAACATTGAGGAAATTTACTAAAAAGCTTATGTCATTTATTTTAAGAAACATCCAGTCTAGGACTACACCGCCACATATGTGGCCATGTGACAACTCCAAATTCTACAATACTGAAATTCCAGTAGGAGTGCACCAAATTAGATGATAAAATAGCATAGAAGTTAACCAAACTCAACAAACAAAAACAACAATACAGAAGGCAAAACTAACTAGCAACTAACAGTAAATTCTCAAAGACTTATCAACCCTATAGTTAAATATAACAACTTTCATAAACTTCCTGTTACTGAAGTGTTTTTGATAATTCCTTTAGCCATTGAGTCATAGCAAGCAATATAAAACAAATTATTGTGCACTTGCTAAGGGAACAGGCTTGGCAGGGGGTGGGGGGATGGGGAGTGTGTTGGAAAAATGGGAACACTGGTGGAGGGAAAGACATGTAGGAGGCGGAATTAGTGTTGGAACATCAAAAACCCATAATAACTATATTATGAATGATGTGTAAACCATGGTGTTTGAGTAAAGTAAAAAAAAAAAAGAAGGAAACCATCCAGTCTGGCCACATGGAGCCCCAGTCTCCATGACGCTGCTAGGTGACCCCCTTCTGTTTGCAGGGCTGCCCAACCCCCCTCGAGGCCCATGTCTCGGCTCTTACATCACTGATACTGACCTCGAAGCCTTAACAATGGAGAATTTACAAGCCTCATAAAGGGACAGAGAAGGCTCTGGACTCAAAGCCCACTGCCAACATAACCAACCAGGAGGATCTATAACATGGTGGTGCCTCCCACATAGATGACTCACTCAGGGTGGGGCCTGGGCCTTTTCTCCCAGAACTGCATTCCCCTCAGGGGCCCTTCATCATCCAATGAGGGGCTTCCAGAGAACACAGGGAAGAAATTCTGCCCCCTCCCCCATTTTTTTAATTTCCGGAGAAAGGTATTCGCTTGAGCACATAACCCTGACGGCAGATCTGGAATACTTTAGGAATCTCAACCACACCAACATCCATAATAAGTATCACTAAAGAAATATTTGCAATGGGAGCCTGTGGGCTATTGAGGGCTAGCCCATTACCATGATACCCATCATCTTGGCCAACCCATCACAGATCAAAGCAAGCCGGAACATGAGCAACACCTCATGTCCTCGAAAGGGATTATGACACTTGATTGGCTAAGATGGATTTAATAAGGAGACACATACATACGGTTCACGTGACATCATCCCTAATAGGATAATGCCCTTGACACTGATGGAGGAGAAGAAAATCCCAGCTCTGGTCTCAGTTTCACCAGTGACTCACCCTAAAGTTTGGGTGAGGCCTGTAGTAGCCCATCCAAGAACCCAGATGCCTCATCGATCAATTGCAGATAATTGTTGCTGCATTGCCTGCTTCCCTGGGAGGTTGTGATGAAAGAATAAGAGCACAGCACACAGGAAGATTTTGAAAACTATTAAGTACTAAAATGCTATTGATTTACTATTTAGGGATTGTCCTGTCATTTCCCCCTAAACATGTCTTTTCCATGTTAAGGTTATTTAATATGTTTTAATTTTTTTAATGAAGGTACTGATTTGCAATGCTGTTAGTGTTGAGTTCCTGTGTACATAATTCCAACACCACACCCATCACCAGTGTACCTCTTTATCCCTATAACTTTGTTGCTTTGTTTAAAACTTTCCTTCACCCCATCTTGGCATTGTTAAAGTTTTCAGAGATGGTTTTATCTGCCCCTCAAATATATACAAACAAGGCAGAGGCGCTAGGACCTTGGAATTTGCCGGGAGTATGGTTGGCCCATGCTATACCCCTTTGAAGCTATTCAAAACCTACTCCCAAGAATGACCATCGGATATATTTTCTGGTAAAGTTGGGGTGTCTTCAGGATGAGGGTAGGTCCTGCCTGATTTGAGAAGTGAGGAGGCAGGATTGAGCCAGTAGCTAAATTTTGTACAGAGGATGAGTCAAGAAAGAGGAGGGTTTGGCATGGAAAGAGAGAGGGGCCCCTCAGCCCTGTTGTCAGGGAGAGCCTCTGATATGAGGAACTTTCTTCTCACACCAAGTGACCGGGAAGCCTGTTGGGCAGTGTTGAACCTGTTGGTGATGCTACGTAGTCCAGCAGAGTTGAGAAACCTGACAGGAGTGGTCGCCTTCCTGGAGCCACGCAGGGCAGTGAGAATGCTTTACCTGAGAGAAGCCCAATTTCCTTTTATTTTGTCTTGTTTTTTTTTTTTTTAATGTGTTTGAAGTAGGCTGCTGGATATAAGTACAATTTAGGGCATGTGATCCAGACCAAAGACATAAATCTGAGAATCATCAGCCTTACATTATTTTTGTGTCTGGGGAAGAGCATCATGTTGAAAACTACATTCAAATCCTCTTTAAACCTCATCTAGCCTAGGAGTAGCTTGCCTGTCCATAATAAAGACTCAGTAAACATTTACAGACTGCATGGATATATCTACATGTGGAAATAAAGTCAGAATTAGTCGAGTTGTAAAAATAGCACCCTCCCTGGAGAAAGGCAAAGCATAGGATTTAGCAGGAGTTAACCTAGACATGAATCCTTGGCTCTGCTGCATGTAGCTGGATGATCTAGACCAGGTTCTTAATCTCTCCCCCGGCAGTTTCCTCCTTTGTAAAGTGGAGGAAATTACAATAGCCACCTTAATAGAGTTGTTATGAAGATGAAAGCAGATTGTGGGCGTGGAGTATATAAGCACCTTATGGATAGGGATTAATTATGAGAATCTGTCCTGATTACTGAAAATAAAATCCAACTTCTGGAGTCAGTTGCTCTCTTCTGCTGTAGGGACTAGAGACTGGCATTCAGGATGAATAAACTGGTTATATATTTCTTACTGCACTGCTAACAAGGGAATCATCTGCCCCCCCCCCACACACACACACACTGCCCAGGCAACTACCCTGACCACCTCACTCAATCTTGACTGTCTCTTTCCTCACCATCTATAGCAGTTAATCCAAAGTACAAATAGTTGCACTGCTATTTGGCTAAAACTAGAAAATGTTAGGTATTTCTTGTAGCTATATTTGGCTTAAAAATGAATACATGGAACTTTATCAATAATTGTTATTAAATACAAATAAATGTCATAATCATATGACACTTTGAAACAAAAATGCACATTTGAATGAAAACAAGACAAAGCTCTATGACACCAAATGGAAGCAAGAATTTGGAGCAGTTGGAACTGTCATTTATTTCTAGTGGGAATATAAGTGGCACTTTTTTACACTTTTTAAAAATATATATATATTTTAAATTAACTTATAACATTTTTTCTTTTTTCTTTCATTCTTTTTAAAGTGATGAATTGCTCTATTTTTAATTTTTTTTAAATTTGATTTTAATTAAATCACCGTAAGATACACAGTTACACCAGGCGCCCTAGCCCTCGTGCCTGCGCACCCGAGCGACCCCAGGAACCGATCTCAACCCAGCATCCAGCTGACAGCGACCCCCAGCTCCCAGCCACCACCGCAGACCACCCCTTCCTGCTTCTTCATCCAGGTGTGCCAGACCCCCTCATAAGGGCTAGAAGGGGGTAGTGGATGGTAGTAGATGTGGCCTTGCCTGCAGGAGGCGTGGCCTCCGGGTGAGGGGTGGCCTCTCACTCCGATGCAGTTATTTTCCCCTCTTCCAGTACACTTGACAGACATCTCAATCCCCATTACATAACTCTGTAGAGAACTCCCTGGCTACCTCAAACACAAAGGCAAAGAGGCCTCATGCCTACTCCAATTGCACCATAATATAGGTGAGCACAAATGCTTTCCAGTTACACCAAAATATCGATGAGCACAAGAAGTATACAAGGCCAATGTAAAAGAACACATCCTCTGAGCCTTCGCCAGAAACCTCACAAAGAGAGAACAGCGCTAGTGTACTGGAAGGTCCCACCTCTATACAACTGTGACAGCATGAAGAAACAGCACAAAACCCCACTGTGAGGAGAGGATGAAGAAAAGAGTCCAGAAGCCTCAGGAGGGGTTACCCACAAATATGATCTTTCCGATAGAGAATTCAGAGAAGAAATGCTGAGAATGTTCAAAGAATTTAAAGAAATAGTGGAGCAGTCAGCGAAGAAAATATGGGAAGAAATGAGAGCAGAAATAGGAAAGCTACATTCAGAAATGTCACGAATAAAAGGCTCGGTAGACGAAATAAAAAAGCACAGTGGGTGCCCTCAACAGTAGAATGGCTACAACTGAAGATAAAATCAATGAGTTTGAAGACCAGCAGCAGAACGCTTGCAGGCTACAAGAAGCAATGGGAAAAGACCTCAAAAGAGAAAAAAAATGGTCAAAACACCATTAAAATATATCAAGTGATCTTAGTGCTGCCCTGGTCACAGCTTTCACAATGAACTTAGTCCAGTTTGTAGGGACCACTGGGCGCATATACCTGTTCCTGTTCTCTGGATGCTGTCTAGGCAGAAAGAACGACAAGATGCATTCTGGAACCAAGAATATGTTATGTACAAGGGAACTGAACCCAATAAAGAATATACCCGGAAGTAAGGACTATAGCTCAATTGCCGAATGTTCACATTGCAAGCATAAAATAGAACATTATGGTATGCTAAAAAAAAAATCCATGTATCGGGGCTAGAGTGAGAGCACAGCAGGTAGGGTGTTTGCCTTGCACGCGGCTGACCCAGGTTCGAATCCCAGCATCCCATATGGTCCCCTGAGCACTGCCAGGAGTAATTCCTGAGTGCAGAGCCAGGAGTAACCCAAAAAGGAAAAAAAATATTGGTATCAAGCAAGGAGCAGGGAGTGTGGCTTTCTGTATGAACACAAGCTCCACATTTGAAGCCCCATATGACACACAGAGACCTCTTGGGCTGCAGGAGAAGGCACAGGGGTCAAGGCACGAGGCCTCACATACCAACATATCCCTCACACTGCTACACACATACACACCACCAACAACAACAACAAGTAAAAGATTCTGAACAGACCATTTTGCAAAAGAGTGTTTAAATTATTTACAGGTTACTATTCTTCATTTCATGTGCAGAGAATGCTATCATATTTTTGATAAGCAATTCAACTGTGAAACTGATTTCTTGCATCTTAAAAGGTTAATACATTTCCCACTAACAATCAATTCTTGAAACTTAAATGTTGATTTCTGAAGTCAGATTATGTATTCAGCATTCTATTTTTTGGGGGAAGAATTATTTATTAACCACATGGAGGGATACTATTCTAGATGCTATGGATTTAAGCACTAACAAAACAATCTCCCTGCCCTTATTATAAAACTTACATTCTAGTGGCTGCTTGAGAAAACTTTTTGCAGGTTTACTTCTTAGTACTTATTCTGCTTCTCCATCCTTTCATGGCTTTTACACATGTATTATCAAAGAGACTTCAGCAGTTTTAAAGTTCAGGTTTGTATGTACACAAGTTATCGATTTTTAGACTAGGCCTTAAAGCAAAGAATTAGAGAAGCAATAAAAGAGTTTCAATTAGTAAAAATTGCATTTGGATAAGACCCTCAGCTACAGAGGGATATCATATCAACTCAGCATTTTTGACAAACAGTCCCAATCATTTAAAAATGGCAGGTAAAAATTTATTCTCGATCCGGCGATCGCTTCAAATCCCCGGAACCACACCCAGTGGCGCTGAGGACTTACTTCTGGCTGTACAATCAGGGATCACTCCTGGTGTGCTTGAGGGACTGTGCAGGCCGCCAGGAACCAAACCTGGGTTGGGCTCATGCAAGGCAAGGGTCTCATCCAGTGTAGCATCTCTCAGCCCCAAATGTACATATTGAGATAAAAATATGCATAAGTATTTTCATTTTGTTATATATTTATATCAATTATGAATTTGAGAGCAGTTATAAAAGAGAGCAGACTTACGAAAGAGAATTAGGTGAAGCTTCCATTAACCTGAGTTCTAAAATATTCCCTACAATTTCTTAGTTACGAACAGACTTTCTGTTATGTTGGAGCAGTGTGTAATGTCCACACATTAAGCAGTTAACTGTTTATAGTTTATTCCTTTCAAATTATTTCTAGACACTGCTTTAATCTAAATTATACTTGGTTACAACAAAATCTGGCACATTAAAGCTTTCCCAATAAATAATTACTATACAATTATATATAAACTATAAAATTTTAATTTTATGTAAACTATAAAATTTTAATTTTATGTAATGCCATATATAGGCGAGAAATCTAACTGGATGAGCCATTACGTTCTAGGCAAGGGTCTCATCCCTTTTACTATCTCCACAGCCCCTTTTAAAAAAAAGTGTTGATGGATAGGGTGAAAAATAGCACAATAGGGAGGGTGCTTGCCCTTCATGCAGCCAACTTGGGTTCAATCCCCAGCATCCCAAATGGCCCCCAAGCCCTGCCAGGAGTAATTTCTGAGCTCAGAGTTAGGAATAAGCTATGAGCACTTCTGGGTGTGATCTCAAAACGAAGCAAAAATAAAATAAAATAAATTAATTATTCTATTTATCTTTAGTGGACTGGAGCGATAGCACAGCGGGTAGGGCGTTTGCCTTGCATGCAGCTGACCCGGGTTCAATTCCTCCATCCCTCTCGGAGAGTCTGGCAAGCTACAGTGAGTATTCCGCCTACACGGCAGGGCCTGGCAAGCTACCCATGGCGTATTCAACATGCCAAAAACAGTATCAACAAAGCTCACAATGGAGACGTTACTGATGCCCGCTCGAGCAAGTCGATGAACAATGGGATGACAGTGACAGTGACAGTGATTTATCTTTAGTATGCGTGTGTGTATGCTTTTGTTTTGCGGCTGTACCCAGCTATGCTCCGGGCTTATTCATGGGTCTTAGGGATCATTCCTGGCTGGGCTGGGGGGGGAGGATGTGGGGTCACCTGGTACAAGGCAAGTGCCCTACCTCCTAGACTATTTCTCTGTCCCAAGGGGAGAATCTTTTAAAAAACTTTTTCAATAGAATATTTTAACTGAAACTAAGGAGACCTCAATAAACATTTATTCAAAATGACTTTCTTTTTCCTCTCATGATCTGCTTTTGTCTTTTGAAGCAATTCTTAAATCACTCTTTTAGAGTGGCTGTTGTAACAGTGAAGAGTAGCAAAGATTATTCACTTCTAAACCCAGGAAACTGAGTTCTGGGAGTCACTGGAGCCAAATTGTTTTCCATGGTCTGATACTAAGTTAATATATTTTACTGTCACTGTTTGCTGAACTGTGCAGTGATTCTGAGTAACTAAGACCCAGGACTCATTCCCTTCTTCCAGAATCTTTGAGTTCTGTTTCGAAAGATCTGGTTCTGGGGTTTTTATTTTCACCCCCACAAATTTGAAAACATTAATGTATTTTTCTGGGATTATTTGTTGACAAAGAGAGGAGTAGTGAATTACACGTGCATATTCCTCTGCCCCTCTTGGAGAGCCCGGCAAGTGACGGAGAGTATCTCGCCCTCATGGCAGAGCTGGCAAGCTACCTGTGGTGTATTCCATATGCCAAAAACAGTAACACCAAGTCTCACAATGGAGATATTACTGGTGCCCGCTTGAGCAAATAGATGAGCAACAGGATGACAGTGACAGTGACAGTGATCTTCTCAGACCATGATGCACTGAAGATAGAAGTTAATCATGCACAGACGCAGAGAACCGAATCATACACCTGGAAATTAAACAACTCAATGTTGAATAATGAGTGGGTCAGGGAGGAAATCAAGGAAGAAATCAAAAGGACCTGGAAACAAATGGGAATGAAGACAGGAGCTACTAGAACCTGTGGGACGCAGCTAAAACCATGTTATGGGAAAAATTTATAGCTCTGCAAGAATATCTCAGGAAGGAAGAAAGGGCCCACATAAATAACCTGACCTCACAGCTCAAGACCTTAGAAAACAGCCAACAGAAGGAGCCCAAACCAGGCAAATGGAAAGAAATAATAAAACTTAGAGCAGAAATCAATGACATGGAAACCCAAAAGACAATCCAAAAGATCAATAAATCTAAGAATTGGTTCTTTGAGAATATAAATAGGATTGATAAACCACTAGCAAGACTCACAAAGAAAGAGAGAGAACTCTAATAAAGTGAATCAGAAATGAAAAGGAGGACATCACAACAGAAATTAAAGAAATTCAAAAGATCATCAGAGACTACTTTGAAAGTCTGTACACCACGAAACAAGAGAATCTAGAAGAAATGGATAAATTCCTGAATTTCTATAACTTCCCAAGGCTAAACCAAGATGATTTGGAATACCTGAATAAACCCATTACTATCAAAAAAATTGAAACCGTAATCAAAAGTCTCCCCAGAAAAGTCCAGGTCCAGATGGATTCACTAGTGAATTCTTCCAAACATTTAAAGAGGACCTATTGCCAGTTCTTTTCAAGCTTTTCCAGGAAATCAAGGAAACAGAAACACTCCCAAATAGTTTCTATGAGGCACATATTACCCTAATACTAAAAGCAAACAGAGACACCACACACAAAAAAAGAAAACTATAAACCGGTATCTCTGATGAACATGGATGCCAAGATCCTCAACAAAATATTAGCGAATAGAATCCAACAACTCATCAAAAAGATCATACACAACGACCAAGTGGGATTCATCCCAGGGATGCAAGGATGGTTCAACATTCGGAAGTCAATCAACATAATCCACCATATCAACAAAAGAAAAGATAACAACCATATGATCATATCAATAGATGCAGAGAAAGCATTTGACAAGATCCAGCACCCGTTCATGATGAAAACTCTCACCAAAATGGGTATAGAAGGGAACTTCCTCAGTATAGTCAAAGCCATCTACCACAAGCCTAAAGCAAGCATCATCCTCAATGGGGAAAAACTAAGAGCCTTCCCTATAAGAACAGGGATAAGAGAAGGATGCTCACTTTCAACACTCCTGTTCAGTATAGTACTGGAAGTACTTGCAATAGTGATTAGGCAAGAAAAAGACATTAAAGGCATCCAGATAGGAAAGGAAGAAACCAAGCTCTCATTATTCATAGATGATATGATATTATATTTAGAGAACCCCAAAGCCTCTACCAAGAAACTCCTTGAAACAATAGACTTGCATAGTAAAGTCGCAGGCTATAAAATCAATACCCCAAAGCTTTCCTATACGCAAATAATGAGAGAGAAGAAAGTGATATGAAAAAAGCAATCCCGTTCACAATCATGCCTCAGAAAATCAAGTAACTTAGAATCAGCTTAAATAAGGAGGTGAAGGGCCTGTACAGAGAAAATTACAAAATGTTACTTCACGAAATAAAAGAGGACAGGAGGAAATGGAAACATATCCCCTGCTTATGGATTGAGAGAATTAACATTGTCAAAATGGCAATACTCCCCAAAGCCTTATACAGATTCAATGCGATCCCTATAAGGATACCCATGACATTCTTTAAGGAGGTAGACCAAACACTCCTGAAATTCATATGGAACAACAAACCCTTACCAAGAGCTAAAGCAATTTTGGGGGAAAAGAAGATGGGAGGCATCACCTTCTCCAACCTCAAACTCTACTACAAAGCAGTAAAAATTAAAACTGCATGGTACTGGAACAAAGGCAGAGCAGTAGACCAATATTCAATAAGGGTTGAATATCCTTACACACACCCTCAAATATATGATCATCTAATCTTTGATATGGGAGCAAGAAATGTGAAGTGGAGCAAGGAAAGCCTCTATAACAAATGGTGCTGGCAACACTGGGCAGCTACATGCGAAAACATGGGCTCAGACCTATACCTAACACCATGCACAAATGTCAGATCAAAATGGATTAAAGACCTCAACATCAGACCAGAATCCAGAAGGTACATTGAAGACAAGGTTGGCAAAATCCTCCACAACACTGAAGCCAATGGTATCTTCAAAGATGACTCAGCACTGACCAGGCAAGTGGAAACAGAGATATACAAATAAATGAGACTACCTTAAACTGAGAAGCTTCTGCACTGCAAAAGATACAGTGACCAAAATACAAAGACAGTCTACAGAATGTGAAAGAATATTCACCCAATAGTTACCTGATAAGGAGTTGATATCAAGGATTTACATGGCACTGGTTGAACTCCACAAAAAGAAGACATCCAACCCCATCAGAAAATGGGGCAATGAAATGAACAGAATCTTCCTCAAGGAAGAAATTCAAATGGCTAAACGACACATGAAAAAATGCTCCTTATCACTAATCATTAGGGAGATGCAGATCAAAACAACAATGAGATACCACCTCACAGCACAGAGATTGGCCCTCATACAAAAGAACAAAAGCGATCAGTTTTGGCGAGGATGTGGGGAGGAAGGAACTCTCCTTCACTTCTGGTGGGAATGCCGACTAGTTTAGCCCTGTTAGAAAACAGTATGGACGATTCTCAAAAAATTAGAAATTGAGCTCCCATTTGACCCAGCAATACCACTTCTGGGAATATATCATGGAGAGGCAAAAAAAAACCTATAGTAAAAGTGATATCTCCACCTATATGTTCATTGCAGCACTGTTTACAATAGCCAGAATCTGGAAAATCCCCGAGTGCCTGAGAACAGATGACTAGTTAAAGAAACTTTGGTACATCTACACAATGGAATACTATGCAACTGTTAGAAAAGATGGAGTCATGAAATTTTCATATATGTGGATCAACATGGAAAGTATCATGTTGAGTGAAATGAGTCAGAAAGAGAGAGACAGACAGAAAGATTGCACTCATTTGTGGAATATAAAGTAACAGAATGGGAGACTAACACCCAAGAATAGTAGAGATAAGTACCAGGAGGATTACTCCACAACTTGGAAGCTGGCCTCACATGCTGGGGAAAAAGGCAGCTCAGATAGAGAAGGGACCACCAAGCAAAGGGTGCTAGGCAGGCCCACTAGGGATGGGAGATACGGGCTCAAAATAGGCTATAGACTGAACATGAAGTCTACGTAATACTTCTATAGCAAACCACAACACCCAAAAGAAGAAAGAAAGCAAAAGGGAATGCCCTGCCACAGAGGCAGGGTGAGGTAAAGGGGACGGGTGGGAGTGGTGGGAGGGATGCTGGGACCATTGGTGGTGGAAAATGGGCACTGGTGGAGGGATGAGCACTCGATCATTGTATGACTGAAACACAGGCATGAAAATTTGTAAACCTGTAACTTTGCCTCACTAATAAAAATTTTTTTAAAAGATACAGTTAAATTTGTTTATGACTGGATTTCAGTCATACAATGCTCCAACACCTGTCTCTTCACCAGTTTATATTTACCCAGAGACCTCAGTTTCCCACCCACCCTCATCCCCCTCTATGTCAGGCACTTATCTCTCTCTCTCACTCTTAATCTCTCCCTGTCTTTCTCTTTCGTTTTAGGTATCATGGTTTGCAGTACAGGTACTGAAAGGTTAGCATGTATATTCTTTTACCTACTTTCAGCACTCAGTTCTTGTCCAGAGAGATTATTTCCAACTATCATTTTCATAGTGGTCCCTTTTCTACTTTAACTGCCCTCCCATACACACTTGTGGCAAGCATCCAGCTATGCACAAGTTCTCCTGGCCTTTGCTTCTACTATCCTTGAGTTTTAGTCTCATACTAAGTTTTTTATAGATATCTCACAAATGAGTGCAACCAATCTATGTCTGTCCCTCTCCCTCTGACTCATTTCATTCGGCATGATACTCTTCATGTCCATCCATTTATAAGAAAACTCCATGACTTCATTTTTCCGGGTGACTGCGTAGTATTCCGTTGTGTAGATGTACCATATTTTCTTTATCCATTCATCTGTTCTTGGGCACTTGGGTTGTTTCCAGATTCTGGCTATTGTGAATAGTGCTGATTTGAACATGGGAGGACAGATGGTGTTTCTGCTCTGTGTTTTTGGGACCCCAGGATATACTCCCAGAAGTGGTATTTCTAGGTCATATGGAAACTCAATTTCTAGTGTTTTGAGGAATGTCGATACTGTTTCCCAAAAAGCTGGTCAAGTCAGCATTCCCCCCAACAGTGAAGGAGAGTCCCTTCCTCCTCACTTCTGAGCCAGCACTGCACAGTGAAGTGTTCTGGTGATCTCTTTTACAGTGAAACACATTTACCATTTAATTTAGAAGTCCTACTCCAAGGGATGATCCCAAGAGAAATGATCATCCACACAAAATCTTGTGTGTGGATGCTCATTGACATTTATTCATAATTGCCCCATACTGGGAACAACCTGGTGGCCCTTCAAACAATAAAATAACAAACTATACAGCATCTAGACAGAGAATGGAATACTACACAGCGATTAAAAGGAACGATGTGTTGATTTGTGAAATAACATGAATTAATCCTAAATTGGTTTTGTAAGTGATAGAAACCAGAGCCATGTGTCACCACAATGTATGATTCTGGAAAAAGCAAAATGATGGAGTCAGAAATCCTATCAATGGCTCACAAAGGTTGGGGTTATTGATGACAAAGAATCAGCATGAGAGATTTTGGAGGCATTGTGATAATCCTTTTTGATGTCTCTGAAGATGAATACCCTCCTCTTTTCATTTGTCAAAGCCCATAGGACTGTACTTCAAAAAGAATGAGCTTCAGGATAAAAACAAAGAAAGATATCAACCAGTATGTTGGATGATCTCAAAATAGACAACAGATTGTAGCAAATGAACTTAACTGACTTACAATAAACACATCGACACACTGAAGAGAATGAGGAAGAAAAGAACTAATTTATGTAATTTTAGAAATCAGTCTGTTTACTGGATATTACCAGGTTAAGAAGAAAATAAGGTGGACCCAAATATTCATAGTACCATTTGTACATCTGTTTCTCACTTTTCTGTGCATTAGAAATTCTAAAAATGGATAAAATTTGGCTTAGCTAGTAAATACATTTAGATAAGAGTTAAATTTTTCATTGTCAGAGAAAGAACTTTCAAAAAGAGAATTATTATTCACTGTGGTATTAGTCTGGATTCATGTTTTATACTATAAATAGCACAACATTTACCAATTTAACCCTATTCAAAAAAGCCAGGAGCATTAAGTACATTCTTAAGTACATTCCTACCATTGTATAGGATCATCATTATTCACTTCTAGAACTAGTTCTCAAACATAAATCCTCTAACCATGAAAATAAAATAACAATTACTCATTTCTTTCTCCTTCCCTTCAACTTCTACTAACTTCTATTAAATGTTCTATTCTATATGTGAGTGGAGCCATGTAAAATTAGTTTTCCTGCCCCCGACTTACTCCATTTATTCCACCACACTATCTAGCTGTCTAGGTTTATCCAAGTGGTGGCTTGTGTCAGAATGTCATTTCTTTTCAAAATAAAATTCCAACATTGGTATATGCCAATCCTGTTTATTTAATTCCATTTTTCATGGATCTGTGTGTGTGCGTGCATGCGTGCGTGCATGTGTGTGTGTGTGTGTGTGTGTGTGTGTGTGTGTGTGTGTGTGTGTATGGGCCACATCTAGATGTGTTCAGGGCTTATTCATGGTTTTGCATTCACAGGTCACAATGGTGGGCTCAGGAAACCATGTGGGTTTCTGGATATTGTACCCAGGTTAGCTGCATACAAGGATGCAGCATACCAACTGTACTACCTTTTGGCCTTTGAAAAAGTGATTGAGTTCAAACATGGGTCAGGGAGACTGTTAGATGACCCTGAAGCTTCTGGTGGAACCAGTAAGGACATGTTTGAAAAGGAAAGGTTTATAGTAAAAAAAAAAAAGGCACAGGGATCAAGCTTCCAATAGTCATAACTAGACTATAGCACTGTAGCACTGTTGTTCCATTGTTCATCAATTTGCTCAAGTGGGCACCAGTAACGTCTCCAACTGTGAGACTTGTTGTTACTGTTTTTGGCATATAGAATATGCTACAGGGAGCTTGCCAGGCTCTACCATGCGGACGGGATAGCTTGCCGGTAGCTTGGTACCTTGCCAGTCTTGGTACCTTGCTCGGTAGCTTGCCGGTCTCTCCGAGAAGGGCAGAGGAATCAAACCCGGGTCGGCCACATGCAAGGCAAAAGTCCAACCTGCTGTGCTATGGCTCCAGTCCAATAAGAATACCAATAGCAATGAATAGGTTCTAAATGTCTATCCATGAAATTCACAGTGATATAAATTAAGTGGAGAAACATGCCAGCACCACCCTCAGGAGTGTGACCCCTTGGTGAGCATAAGTGAGCCTGGCAACTACAGGAATGCAACTTTGACCACTGCAACAATAACAGCAACAGAGGAATGTTGGCAACATAGGGGAAAGCAACGGCAACAGAGGAGAGATGTTGGCATCACAGGGGTAAGACGTGGACATCACAGAGCTCTTGAGTAAAGTGCAGAAAACCTCAGACAAATCTCAATTGAGGGAAATTCTACACAATATCCTTGTCATGAAAAAACAGGAATGAGAAAAATGATGAGAAAAAGGATAAGGGGACAAAGAAGCAACACTACCAAGTGCAATGTGGGTCCTGGATTAGGATTCCAGGAAGGAAAATATTATCAGTGAATGTTCTAAGAACTTCGCCTCTGGCTTGGTTAATAAGCATTGCCCTGGGGCCAGGGAGATAGCCCAATGGGCCAAGCACATGCTTTGCATGAGGGAGGCAGCTTCTCTCCCTACCCTCTGTACCACATAGTCCCCAGAGCTCTGCTGGAGTGACTCCTGGGCACAGAACCTGGAGTAGCCCCTAAGCAACATCAGGTGTGGTCCCAAAACAAAATAAAATAAGCTTGCACTAATGTTCCTCTCCTAGATGTAGTAATTACACTATAATTGTGTATGATATTAGCATTGGGACATATGGGGGAAAGAGTATATAGGAGCTCTTTGAACTAAAATATTTTTAAAAGTGAAATAAAGCTGGGCTGCTCTTTACATTCTTAATATATAGGATGCTTTGCATTGTAGGTTATTTGTAAATTAGTAAATACAACAAGACTGACAGGGGGTTGCATGTGTGCATGCTGGCACATTCCACTGACAGGGGTTTGAGTGAAGAGCTTGAGAGAAGACTTTCCTTCAGTTCAAAAAGGCGGGAATGCAGATTTCTGGAGACGAGGAACTCAGAGGGAAGGTGGTATGCTTTCCAGATATAGCAGGAAGAGAAGTGGGACAGGGAGTGTTGTCCAGTGGATAGAGCAAGAGGAAAGAGTCCCAAAAGTGGTTAGAGGTGGTGCCTGCACAAAAATATGAGTGTGCTTGATGCTCCTGAGCTGCACAATTGACAGTAGTGAATAAGGTGTTTTTTGTTAAATCTTCCCACAATTCAAACTCTAACAAGGATGCTAGAGAAACAGTGCAGGGGTTAAGGTATTTATCTTGCACATAGCTGACTCAGGTTCAATCCCCAACATTGCATATGGACTGCAAATGGTCCCCCTCACACTCACTGGAAGGAACCGCTGAGCAAAGAGGCAGTAGTAAACCCCAAGCACAGAGAAATGTGACCCAAAGAAACAAAAAGCAAAAGCACCCAAAATTGAATAGTCAAAAACAAAGACTACAGAGCTCATTCCATCCCGAAGTCTCTTGCTTCAACACCCTTCTTGCCAGGCAGACTTCCCTTCCCAACAAGGCTTCATGGGCTGTGGCCTGGGACACCATCTAGTGTGCAAGGCTGAGCCATAGGACTTCATGGCTCATGATTCGTCCACAGATAGTGATCAGCAGGAGATAAGAAACATGAGGGCAGGAAGAAAAACTCTTCAAATGGGGGGACTATTAGCAAGGGCTTCTAGATTGTCTTAATCTCACCGAGTCAAGACAAGCCTTTCCTCAGCCCCCGAGACCTGTCCCAGGAGGATGGGGCAATGGTGACCCCAGAGGTGCATGCATCCCCTCCATCATTCTTCTCTGCCTCCCTGAGAGACCCTCCCTAGATGTGTGTATTCTTTGGTTCTGGGGAATCTTCCAACAGGATTTATGCTTAACCCATCTGAGTGTGTGTGTGAATCCATCAGTACAGGTAAGACTCTGCTGTGGTCACACACTCCTCACAGCTCAGTGTTTTAATCCATCAGAGATTTTTGTGCTCATTTTCCACATCTACCACAGGTGGACTGGGACTCTTCTTCATGCCACAGTTCCTCTGACATCCAGAGTGACGCCATGTTACCATGGGGGAGGCAATGCTAGCAGTGGGCTCTTGTAGCTTCTACCCTGCTAAGAACCCAGTCACTTTTGCTCACATTTCACTAAGTTACATCCTGTGAGTCTGCAAGTGTCAACAGGTGGGAAATGAAAATCCTCCTGTAGAGAAAGCATTGCTGGGGACCGTCATGCAGTCCGCCACAGAGAGCCATTATCCCCACTCACACTCACACACACGCCCACAAGTGCACTCACACACGTTCACACACACATACACACATATATGCACTCACACAATTCTCAGACACCCACACACAAGCCCACATATACACAATCACACCTATTCTTAGTCACACACACACTCTCACACACATTCTCATACATTCACACACAAACACAACATTTCCACACATGCATATAATCTCACACACATGCACACATATGTAAAATTTCACACACACATACGGCATATCCTCACACTCATAAAATATACTCACTCATATACACACATATGCATATACACATTCATTCAGATGTTCTCACATACACATACACACATGTCACACACTCAACACATTCTCACATGCATGCACACATTCACACACATTCATACACACTCACACATATTCTCACACATACCCTCACACACTTGCTTCACCCACAGGGGAAGAAATCTGGGAGCTGGAAAAGAATAGCCCATTCTTCCTTCCTGTAAGTCTACCCCTAAAGAGCCCTTCAAGTTCATGCCTCCTGCACGTGATGCCTCAAAGCCAGTGAGGGGGCTTGCTCTGGGCTTAGACATCTCTGCCCCATGGTACCCCTCCTCTCACCCCCACACCCTATTTGTTCATCACCATCCTGTCCCCTTGCTCAGCCTGAGTGTGTGCATATGGCTAAGAACTCCACCAAAGACCAGCTGTGTGGGCTGCCAAACGGTCGCTGTGGGACTCTCAACTCCTCAGAGCCCAGTCAGCCAACTAGTGATCACTGATGTGCTGACCAGTCCATCTCTCTTTTCTCCCATAAATGGGCTACTGCAATCCTGAAAATTTGGGAGAATGCCCACCGGCTACTTGCGTTTTTGAAGGGCAGCAGAATTAATGCTTTTTCTGTGTTCTTTACCATTAGTGTAATGAAGTCTTTGAGATTAGTTCTTCACAACAAAGATGTAAGAGGCTGCAAGGAGAGCAGTTCTCATTTCTGTGATTTTGCTGGATTTCGCCATCCACTGATGTAACACTTTCTCTACACATTCAATTCACAGCATTCTTAAAATAACCCAGTTCCCATTGTGCTTTTAAAACACTGAATTGTTTTACTAGAATCTGATTTACACCCAACTTTGCAGAAGCATTGTTCCTTCTTCAAGCAAAGCCTCACTGGGCTGATATTTCTCAGCAAATTCCTAGAACTAAGGACAATATGGAATAGAGGGTCTTGGATACAACAATTGGAATATTTGTGACTCACCCAAAACTTGCTTCCCTTTGGGGATGGGGAATTTCTGGCTGGGAGGAAAAACATTCATTCATTTGTTTAGCAAATATTTATTTTGTTGAGTGGTTTCTGAGTACTGAATATTTCAATAAGTGCCAGAGGAGATTCGAGAAAAGATTAGCACCCAATTCTCCCTACTAAGAATGAACACTGTCTGATCCTATTTCTCTTAAAGGGTATCCTCCAGAGATATCTGCCTGCCCCAGAGCTAGATGGGGAAATCAAGACCCAAGGATTAATTCAGGCCTTGGGCCCTGTGTCCATGGTCAACCACTGCCCAGAAGCTTATGGTTGGCTTCAAACTTCCTCCCAAGACAAATCCCTGACCCTGTCAACAGTCCCTACCCTTTTCTCTGTACAAGGCTCGCCTTCCGTGTCATCCTTGGCAAACACACCTCCCTCTGAAACCCAGCGGCCTCCCAGGACCTTGTTCCAGCCCCAAATGAGGCAAATCAATAGGGCACAGGGAGTGTCTGAGCTGAGCTTCTCTGTTTACTTAAGTAAATCCTTTGTTATTGTTTGGCATTAAGGTCTCATTAGAGCAGGGTGGGACTTAAATGGCATGTGAGTGCAGGAAAAGGGAATGGCTTTGCAGACATGGGCATAATTTTGTCTGGGAGTCCAGAGACCAGCAAAGGCTGCTGGTCCACGAGGGTGTAGGAACTACACTGGTAACCAGACAGTTTCTCAGAATCTGGGCATCTGACCCATCCCATTGTCTTGAATGAGAAATGTGAAGACTCAGGCAACAGGGAAGGCCGAGTTGCTTCTCTAGAACAAAAGAAAGAGAATTCTAACCCTCCTGGGGGCAAGCTGGGGTGGGGTGGGGCAAGACGAATCATTCATCAAAGAAATTCTCCAACCCTGACCTGCCACCAATCTGGAGGCATCAGAAATGGAACAGGGAGAGACACCTGGGACTCCGTCACTAATCCGAGACCCCCAAGGGACACTTGGGAGAAGGGCGGTGTGTCTGGGCCAGCCCTGCAGGAAATAGCTGTGGCGTGGACATGGTGCTGCGGCCTCTCTCCCTCAGGGGCTCTGCCCTGAAAATATGCCCACACTACAGCGTGTGGCTCGAAGGTGACCTGAGGTGACGTGGCTGGTGCAGCCCTTTCCTCTGGACAGGATGTGTGGTCAGCTTTGTGCACCTCAGGCTTTCCTGCTTCTCCTCTCAGCAGGAACGACACACTGAGTCTGCCCTCCTGCTTGCACACGGCTCCCTGATCCCTTTACTTGGACTTTATTCGAACCTCCATTCCACTGAGGCGTGTGTGTGCGTGTGTGTGTGTGTGTGTGTGTGTGAGTGAGTGGGCATGTATGTGTGCAAGTGTATGTGTGAGTGAATTTGTGTATGTGTGAGCATGTTGTATGTGAGTGTATATGTATGTGTACATGTATAAGCATGTGTATGTGTGTGAGTGTGCATGTGTGTAAGTTTGTGGGTGAGCAGGTATATATGTGTGAGTGCATGTGTGAGTGTGTGTGTGTGTATGTGTGAGTATGTGCATGAGAGAGCATGTGTGTATGTGAGTTTGTGTGAGCATGTGTATAGACGTGAGTGTGTGCATTTTTGAGTGTGTCAGGCCAGGTCATGCCCTGGTCTCTGTCTGCCCAACAGGTGCATCTCCCAGAGTTATAGAATTGAACCAAAAACTGAGGCCACTCTCCACCTTTCTGCTTCCTCAGTGAATCCCAGCTTGGCTTTGTACCCTGCCTCTCAAACTTCTCTCCTCAGAAATAAGTGCCTAGATAGGACGTGGCTTCCTCCCGCTCTGTGGCTCCCTGAGGAGACGGTCCCCTTACATTCCTGGCTGCTTGCCTCATCCCTGACGTGTACCCCTTTCTACCTCTATCTGCAGATTCTGGATTTCAGAATTGTGGGAAGGGAGAGCGCAGGTATTATTCATTGAGCCTCTCAAGATGCAGCAGGCCCAGAAAGACTCCAAAGATACCTTTTCCAAAACTGTTTTATATGCTGAGAACGGGGTCCCCAGGCCCTACCCTTTTTAGAGAGTAGCTGTTCCAGGTCTCTGCCAGTCCCTATTTTTCTCTCCACAGAGCCTTCTGGCATGTGTGGATGCCTGCCTGGGCCCCAGGATCTCCCAGGATTAGACGCTGTGCCCAGCCCTGTGGTTACCCAGGGTTGAAATGAGTCAGCTGCAGCCCAGACTAAAGCCAGCAGCCCCTGCCTATGGCCCTCACACCTGGCTCGTGGCAACCTGCTGGAAACCTCTGCAGGTGTGCAGGTGTGCAGGTGAGCGGTGCAGTGAGGGAGCCTGGGCAAGGCAGAAAGGATAGGGTGGGTTCTGAAGAAATGCAGGACCTCCAGCCCCCAATATGCCCTTGCCCTTAGGGCCTCCAGCCCAGGTGGCTCTGCCCTGGCCCAGATCCCTGGAGCTCGGGAACACTGATCAACTCCTTCTGTTCAGGCAATAGCCACACGCAACTATGCTTGACTTTTGTGTCCAGTTTCTGAAACAGGGACCCATGGAAGGCAACTGGCACCTAAATAAAAGACCTATCGAAGATTCTAGGTCAGACTAAAGTGCCTAATTTCTCAATTAAAAATGGGGGACTCCCCACCTGCCACAGAGGCAGGGGTGGGGGCGTGGAGGAGGCGAGAAGGACACTAGGAACATTGGTGGTAGAGAATGGGCACTGGTGGAGGGATGGGTACTTGATAATTGTATGATTGAAACGTAAGCACGAAAGTGTGTAAGTCTGTAACTATCTCATGGTGATTCATTAAAAAATAAAAAATAATTAAAAAAAGAAATGTCTTGAATGCAACAAACTGACCTATCCAAGAAGTACTCTTAATTGTACCTGGTACATTGATGTCAGCAAATGAAAAGCTGTATATCAATGTCATCTTCAAATTCTAGGACTTCAAGATTTTGTAAGATTTTGTAATATTATATTCATTCAATATAAACTCACTTCAGTTGGTGAGTTGGCTTTATGAAAATTCTAAATCTAGTTCACCACTATTTTTTAACTAAAACTTCATCACCATCACCTTATACAAAGTACTTCAAATTCCTCAGAAGTTAATAAGAGTTGAAAGTTTATACAAATTTGTATTTTAAAAAAAGGAGGGAATTCCTTAATCTTCTTTCTCCTTGCTGACATTTGACAACTTTTATAGAGTACTAATGGATACTTAGTACTTCACCAGGGCCCCTCGGAGTGGGCAGGTTGAGTTTCCCTCCCTGCCCCGAGCAGAGCCCCGGCAGCTAAAGACCCCCAGAACTCAGCCACAGTCACACTCAAGGCCACTCTCCAATGTTAGGACAAGCCTCATGCATGAAGGAACAGGCCTTCAAAAACTAGATATTGAACTTCCATATGATCCTGCAATACCACTTCTGGGAATATATCCCGAGGATGCAAGAAAGCACATAGAAATGACATCTGTACCTATATATTCATTGCATCACTGTTCACAATAGGCAGAATCTGGAAACAACCCGAGTGCCTGAGAACAGATGACTGGTTAAAGAAACCTTGGTACATCTACACAATAGAATACTATGCAGCTGTTACAAATGAGGAAGTCATGAAATTTGCTTATAAATGGATGGACATGGAGAGTATCCTGCTAAGTGAAATGAGTCAGAAAGAGAGGGACAGACATAGAAGGACTGCACTCATTTGTGGAGTATAAAATAACATCACATGAGGCTCACACCCAAGGACAGTAGATACAAGGGGCCAGGAGGATTGCCCCATAGCTGAAAGACTGCTTCATGAGTGGAGGAGAGAAGGGATCACTAAGAAAATGATGGCTGGAGGAATCAGTTGGGATGGGAATTGCATGTCTTAAGTAGATAATGGACCAAACAAGATGATCTCTCAGTGTCTGTGCTGTAAGCCATAATGCCCAAAAGTAGAGAGAGAATATGGGGAATATTGTCTGCCATGGAGGCAGGGGGAGGGTGGGAAAGGGGGGGTATACCCGAGATATTGGTGGTGGGGAATGTGCACTGGTGGAGGGATGGGTGTTTGATCATTGTGAGATTGCAACCCAAACATGAAAGCTTGTAACTATCTCACGGTGATTTAATAAAATTAAAAAAAAACTCAGGGTGAGGATGAATAGAGACATTATGGGGCCTGCACAAGCAAATCATTGATCAACAGGATGACAGTGATACAGTGACTTTAATGGATAATCATACCTATAACCAAGTCCTGAATTTTCTGAGTCCTCTATGGTCCCCAAACAGAATTAGCCTTTTTTAAAAATTTCATGTTTTCTTCTTTACCTACTTTCAGCATGCAGCTCTTATTGAGAGTGATTATTTCCAACTATCTTTGTCTTAGTGCTCCCTTCTTTATCCCAACTGCTTTCTCCCCCAGCACTTGAAGCAGGCTTCCAACCATGGACCAATCCCTCTGGCCCTTGTTTCTACTGCCCTTGGGTATTAGTCTTATATTATGTTTTTTTTACATCCCAGAAATGAGTGCAGTCACCCTATGTCTGTCCTTTCCTTCTGACTCATTTCACTCAGTGTGATACTCTTAATGTCCATAGAATTTGCAAATTCTAAGCAAATTTCATGACTTTATTTTTTTTCATTGTGTAGATGTACAAAAGTTTCTTTATCCAGTTATCTGTTCTCAGGCACTCAGGTTGTTTTCAGATTCTGGCTATTGTTAATGGTGCTACAATGAACATAGGAGCACTGATGGCTTTTCTGCTGTGTGTTTTTGGGCCCCAGGGGTATATTCCCAGAAGTAGTATTGCTGGGTTGTATGGAAGCTCAATTTCTAGCATTTTGAGGAATTACCATATTGTTTTTCAAAAAGACTGGACAAGTGGGCATTCCCACTAACAATGAAGGAGAGTCTCTTTCTACCCACATCTGCACCAGCACTGGTTGCTCTTGTTCTCTTTAATGTGTGCCAGTCTCTGTGGTGTGAGATAGCATTTCATTGTTGTTTTGATCTGCGTCTCCCTGATATTAGTGATGTACAGCATTTTTTCATGTGTCTCTTGGCCATTTGATTTTCTTCTTTGAGGAAGCTTCTCTTCATTTCTTCTCCCCATTATTTGATGAGGTTGGATATTTTTTCCTTGTAAAGTTCTACAATGCCTTGTATATCTTGGATATAAACCCCTTATCAAATGGGTGTTAGGTAAATAATTTTTCCAATCTGTGGGCTGTCTCTAAATCTTGGTCACTGTTTCTTCTGAGGTGTAAAAGCTTCTTAGTTTAATGTAGACCCATTCATTTGTATTTGCTTCCACTTGCTTGGTCAGTGGTGTTTCATCTTTGAAGAAGCCTTTTGCTTCAATATCATCGAGGGTTCTGCCCACATTTTCCTCTATGTACCTTATGGATTCAGGTCTGATACTGAAGTCTTTAATCCAACATAATAGTCTTAGCAGCCATTGTCTTCAACCCAGTGGTAGTAACCCAGTTGATTGGAAAATAAAATTAGTTATGTATGGCTTGGTTGACCCAAGTCCTCATTTCCTGAAGAGGGGATCTATCATGTAATCAATCTTTTGGAAACATCCATAGCATGGTACAGACTTATTCAGAGTCAGAGATATACCAAAAGAACCAGAGCTTTGGCTCAGAGAAAGGAAGCCTCAGACTACAAAGAGAGGAAGGTCTGCCTTGTGACTAAGACCCTCACAAACTTACTACACCTCAGAGAGCAGAATGGAGCCAAATGGATGAAGGTGGTAAACTTCTGCCACAAAGGATGCCCACAAGGGCTGACTCTGAAGACACTCACTGGGTGTGGAATGAATGTTTGTGGTCCTCCAGATCATATTTTGAAGTGCTAGTCCACAGCAGCACGGTATTAGGAGAGGGACCTTTGTGAAGTTTGGATGAGATCATGAGGGTGAAGCCTTTTTATGATTCTTTCCCTTAAAAGAAAAAGCAACAGAGCGTCTTCCCTCTGCCTTGACCTGAAAGATACGTGCCTCCAAGCTAAGATGTGGACACCACCAAGAATGAAATAGGTATCCAGTTTGCTCTCAGTCCTCCCTGTCTCCCAGACTATGAGAAATAAATGTTGTTTAAGTCACTCTGTGGCATTTTATATGACAAAATTCTGGTATATAAAACTGCATAATATTCCACTTTCTGGAAGGTAGTCTCAAATCCCACAGAGGGTGAGTTATTGATGGGGCTGATTCTACACCAGACTTCTGAGACAGACACACACACACTCTCTGTCTCTGTCTCTGTCTCTGTCTCTGTCTCTCTCTCTCACACACATACACACACTCACACCTCACGTAAGCAGGAAAAAATCCCTTTGATTTCAATTTTCATCAATCCACGGCTAAATAGAAATTTGCAAAATTGTTACATTTTCCTGGGATAGCGACAGGGAGATAGTACCGTGGGTAGGGCACTTGCCTTGCACACAGCCAACTCGGGGTCAATCCCTGGCATCCCATATAGTCTCCCGAGCACCCCTGATTCCTGAGTGCAAAGCCAGGAGTAAACCCTGACATCCCTGGTTGCGGCCCCCAAACAAAAACAAAAACAAACAAAAAATATTCCTGGAATTGGGTGGCGCTATTTGGGAGCATTGCGATTTCATGTGTCTGCAGAGTCCTTGATCATGCTCATAAATCCCCCAGTCACGTGGAAATTGTTCTGACAGAGACTTGGATGAGGCCCCTCCTAGCACAGACCACCTCCCAGGTGTCCATTTCTGTTGCACCCCTCTAGCCACAGTGGGGTCACCTAGAGGCGGGGAACCAAGCTTGCAGGAAGTGGCTGAGTTGAGTGGGGCCCGCCGTGTGTGGGAGCTGCTGGTGACTCTGCACTTGACTTGCACTCTAAGCTTGAGTTACCCTTGGGGCGTGTCCTTGCCTCCCACCTGTTGCCACCATCACCCTTAGCCCTTGCAAAGCTCTTCTGCCCACAAAACTGAACCAGGCACCAGGTCTGGACTCTGGATATTCATTAATTGGACCCACCTCCAAGTTCACTTCGTGGAAAAGAAAATAGGGCTCTTATCGCTCTTCCTTAGGTTTATTTTTAAACCTGAAATATTTTGACATTCTAGAAACACTTGATGAATAATGCAACGAGCACCTATATTTTCACCACCTAAAATTAAAGGGAAGATCCCCGTGTCTCCTCCCCCACCCCCTGCCCTCACATTTTCCACTTCCAAATGCTTTATTTTAGAAGAGGAAAAGGGGGCATTTCACTTAGGGCTAACTGCCCTGGTGTTCACTTCCCAGTCCTGCCCCTTTCTTGGAAGCTGTTCGGTTTTCTGTGTATCCAAGGAAAGATGGTGCCATTGGCCAAGGCAGAGATGGGGGAGCTCCCAGAGCCTGGGATCCGTCCAGGGTCCCCGGGTGGCCTGCGGGGCCAGGCGGCTGCCCCCACTCGCGCCTGGCCCGTCCTTCCCTCCCCGTGGCCGGGCCAGCAGGGGTGGGGCGGGCTTCCTAGCAGAGCCCGCCCGGCTTCCGGCGCAGGCCTTCCTGGAGCCATTGTGCGGGCCCGCATTGTGGGGAGGCATTTCCGGGCCCGGGCCTGGCAGCCTGGCAGGGCGGGCCCACCGAGGAAGCCTTTATTCTCCAAGTGGCACGTTCACCTCGGCCGTGCCAAGTGCCCCGCTGGGCAGGAGAGTGAGGCTGGTGCAGCGCTGGGGTCCAAGCCAGGCCTTGGGAAAGCGGGGTGCAGTGCCCTGGGGGGGGCGGTGCTGCCTTCACCACACCTGCAGCATTCCAGCAAGCTCGGGCCCCAGCGCTGGCTTTCCCACGGCTGCCTTCATCCCTTCCTTCCTGCATCCATTTCTTCCCGGTCCCACAATTGGTTGTTGACTGTAGTTAGCAGGCGTTGTTGGGGGTGCTGGGGATGCAGCCAGGGAACTGAACGCTGGATCAAGCCGCATGCCCTTACAGCTTCCATTCTAGCAGAGACGAGAATGGGCAATGGACAGGGACTAAGTCACTATCCAGCAGGTGAGATGTGCTATACAAAGGAAGAGGAGGGGGCAGTCAGTGGAGGAGCATGGGGTAGGGTGGAGGGCCTGCAAGGAGCTCGCTGGAGAAACAGCCTTGTAGGCAAGGAAACAGGCCCTGCGAGGCCTGAGAGAGGACCACTTCTGGGCTTGGTTTTTCTCGTGCCTCGGACTCCCAGGGCTCAGCAGGACAGAAGGAAAACTCTGAGGCAACAAGGCAGAACTGTGTCTTTGCTGCAGCATCCTTCTCTATGTGCAGGCAACCTGTCCGCACCACGGGGTGCTCCAGGCATCCTGGTACCCAGACGTTCTTTCTCAGCATCCGCACATCCCACCCCTTTCTCTTTGCAGCTCGCCCTGTGCCTTGCGGTTCCCCGGGTGCATGATGCTGTGCCAGGCTGTGGCACAAGGCATCTCCTGAAATGCCACGAGAGGCATGGAGTTCCTCCTCCCTGTTAACCACCTCACATGTCTTTATTCTCCCTGCAGGCTCTGGGGTAGCATCACCTACTCCTGGGAGCTGTTTTTGCCTTCTGTTTGCATGTTGTGGCCCCTCCTCTGCGTGCAGCTGTCTGTCCTCTAACTGTTATCCGTGCTGCTCCGCCTCCTGCCTCTCCGTGCTCTATGCCCTGGCCCTGCCCTGGCACTGGCCTGTCTCTCCAAGACCGTGCTCTCTGGCTCAGTTCTGGACATGGACAGGCCCCCTGGCCTGCCCTGGGCTGTTTCACAGGCTGCTGAACATTCACTCCTGGGACACAGATTTCCTGTGGGTGAGGGACCGGTGAGGAGAAAACCCTTCATTTCAGAGAATGGCTGGCTCAAGGGGCATTGTTGTCTGAGAGAACAGGAGAAACCGCCCTCCTCCCTGGCCCCACCCCTGCCCTGGGTGCCAGTCTGTGGCTGGTTCACAACTCCTGGAAACCCTGCTAAGAAATGTGCTTCCTCTCTTGCCCACCCACTCGGTACCTCGGGGGCAGCGGTACTCCAGCAGCTGTGGCTCCGGATCTTTGGTCACTACTCAGTCCCTGGACAGTCCCTGTCCTTGGCTTCCCTTTCCCAGGTCCGCAGTGCCCGTGTCCATCCTTGTTCACACTGGACAATGTGCCAATTCTTCGAGCTCCCTGCCGGGTCCCTACCCTCTCCTTAGAATCACCTCTGGGAACTTAGGTTTTCCAAGTCACCTTTCCGCCCAGAAAGTTGGTCATCAAAACACAAATCCCAGACTCCCAAACCTGCTGTCCGTTCCAGAGCCTCTGAAAATGGACCCATGGACAGTGTCTTACACTTCCTGAAGCCCACCCACTTCCGTCTCTCTGCTCACACCCCTCCAGCATTGCTAGGCCCTATCCTGGAAGCCATCCTGGTTCTGCCTTTCCTATCTCGTCTTAATAAGCCCTTGCCCGGACAAAGTCTGTCTAAACAACAGGGCTCAACCCATCTCTGAGCCCTGACACTAACACCTGTCAACTGCAGCAGTATTTAACCATCTGTTCCCCTTCGGCAGTTGCCCTTGGAGCCAACAAGACCCCTCTGCCCACCTCTACTGTGAGTCCATGTTCTTCCTGTGGCTTCTCATGAGTCCAGTTCTCTGTGCGATTCTCCATGGAGGGTCAGTTCATGCCTTTGCCAGTCTGCATCTTCCTGATGTGCTTGTCCCAGGCACATAGTGGGAGACTCGGGATGGATTTGCGGATGGGAAGCTTGTGGGCCCCACCCCCTTCTCTACCCCTCTCAGTCCATCCCTGCCATGCACATGTTTTCTGAAGCAGAAAGCTGATAAATTTGTGGCCTAAGGCGGGGCCACATGCCCTGTATGTAATGTATCTGTACTCCATGGGAAAACCAGGGTCTGGACAAAGCAAGACTGACTGATCGTTTGGTTTTAATTATTATTTTATTTGTTTTGAGTCCACATCAGGGTGCTCAGGGGTGAGGGGAGGGGGTGCAAGAGGTGCCAGGCATTGAATCAGGGTCAGCAACAAATAGGATGTGCCTGAACCCCAGTACTATCTCACTGGTGCCTTACAATTTTATTGCAAATATGTTTGGTTTGGCTTGGGGGCCATACCTAGCAGTGCTCAGGAACAACTCCTGGCTGTGTCCAGCAGTTATTCCTTCATGGTGCTTGGGGGAACTGGGGTCGACTGCATGCACGGCAAACACTTTACCCACTGTTCTGTCTCTCTCCTGCTCCACCTCCTCCATTATTTAGCGTTAGTAGTAAGATGCCACTTACCAACAGAGGAGGCGAGGTGACCATCAGAAGCTTCTGGAGCCATTTGATCCTATCCTTGTTTTCTCTGCCATCTCTGCCCGGGTCTCCCTCCAGTTCCAGACTAGAGCATTGACAGAGAGCAAAGAAACTCTCTGTTTGAAGGGAAACTTACTTGTCACTTTCTCACTCCATGCAAACTTCCCTAAATGTCATGCCCAGGAGACGCAGTGGGTGTCAGTGGGTGTCGACTGACTGGGGCAGGGACTCAGGTGTCAGCCTTTTAATTTTTTTTTAACTTTTTTATTGAATCACTGTGAGATAGACCCTTGCAAAGCAGTTCATGATTGGCTTTCAGTCATACAGTGTTCCAACACCCATCCCTCCACCAGTGTACATTTCCCAGCCCCAGTGTCCCCAGGTTCCTTCCTACCACCCTCACCCCTCACCTCCTGCCTGACTATGGCAGGCACTTCTCTCTCCCTCCCTGCCTCTGTCTCTCTCTGTCTCTGTCTCTGTTTCTCTCTCCCTCTCCCCCTCCCCTTTTGGGCATTGTGGTTTGCAATATTGGTACTGAAAGGTTATCATGAATATCTCTTTACCTACTTTGAATCCTCAGCTCTTGTTGCATGGGAGGACAAGGACAGATAGTGACTGTACTCATCTGAGGTGTCGGCCTGTCCCTCTGGCCCTGTGCATGGCGGCTGCCCGGAGCTCCTGGGAGGAAGAGCTCAGCGAGGTCCTAGGATCTCTAGGGCCAACATCCCACTCCAGACAAACTTCCTTGGGAGAGGGGACTGGGGCTGACTGCTCAGACTGGAGATGCAGGTGGGCACAGAGGGAAGGCGAGCAAGGCTGGCACTGCTCCGAGAGTCCCATCTGCTGCCCAATCGAATCCTCCCACCATCTTGTGACATCACGGTCCTCCCCTTCCGAAACACAAAGGGGATTTCCTCTCACGCCCTTCTCCATTGTTCTCTTTCCTGTTGAGGGTTTTTTTTTTTTTTCTGGTCAGAAAGCCCTTCGTGTTCATTATAGATGTGGCATAGGAAACTAATAGAAAAGTGGAAGAAACTACAAAACCACCTACGATCTCCCGACCCACATAGAACCATTGTGAGGCACTTGTCTGTGTGTATTCCCATCTTCAATTTTCAACATAGGTGAGATCACACCATGTATATGATTTTCCATCATTTTAAAAACTGATCTGCAGTAAGAATAGAGAAGAAACCACAATGACGATGATAGTAGGGAATGATCACTCTGGACCAGAACTGAGTGGTGAAAGGGGGGTGGGATGTGGGGAGAGGGAGGGGGAGGGGGCGAAGGAGGAAGGGAGGGAGGGAGGGAGAGGGAGAGAGAGGGGAGGAGAGAGAGAGGGAAGAAGAGAGAGGGGGAAGGAAAGAGAGAGGGAAGGAGAGGTAGAGAGAGAGGAAGAGAGTGCCTAGAGGAAGGTGGAAAATGGGGGATGGAGGGAGGCAAACTGGGGACATTGGAGGTGGGAAATGCACACTGGTAAAGGGATGGGTGTTGAGGCATTGTATGACTGAAACCCAATCATGAACAATTTTGTAACTGTGATATTTGTAACATGGTGATTCAATTAAAAAAATTTCTAAGTACCTTAATACAAAAATAAATAAATAAAAACTGATCTTTATAAAAAATTATTTCATGTCAGTGAAATTCCAAACGGGCATTTTGTCATGCTACCATTAGGTGCACAACTAGGCTTGTAGCTTCCCCCAACCATTGCACAGCTATTTCTCTAGCTTTTGAAATACAAATAATGAGCCAGTAGATCTTGGCACAGACTTCTTTCACAAATTTCTAGTTCATTTTAAATGTATACTTTGAGTAGTTATAGTATCTTTCATACATGTGAATCTATGTAGTTTTCTATGTGGCTCCCCCCACCCCTGCCCTCCTCTTTGACTTGCTTTTTCGTGGCAATGACCAGAGGTTGAACAAGGTGCTTGCACATTCTGCTCTGGTGGGTCAGGGGCTACCCGCCCTGGTGTGGCACGGTGGGCTCCCCCCATCAGGACTGCTTTGACTGTGGTTATTGGACGTGGGCATTACCAAATTTGCAGCCTCGTGTCTGCCAGGCAGCTACTTTTGCTACATATCCCTGATTAATTTTTAAAGATAGATTTGGAAAAGAGATCAATGTATATTTACTTAAATAATAGTGTTATTTTTTAAAATCTTAAACATCACTCTGTTTTTTGTGAAAGATTTTGAAAATTGAAAAATTGAAAAATTTGCCACAACCTTTCAAATTACTATGATTAACATATTGGGATAGGGGCTAGAGTGATAGTACAGTGGGCAGGGCATTTTCCTTGCACGTGGCTGACCTGAGTTCAATTCCCAGCATCCCATATGGTCCCCTGAACACTGCCAGGACTAATTCCTGAGTGCAAAAATCCAGGAGTAACCCCTATGCTTCGCCAGGTGTGGCCCCCCCAAAAAAAAAAAACCATATCGGGATATTTATTTCTCAACCTTTTCCCTAACAACTCATGCAGTGTGAATACATATATATATATATATATATATATACATATATATATATATATATGTATGTATATAGCTGCAAAAACTGGGTAATATGTAGTAGAATGCTAGATCCTGCTTTTAACAACCATTCCATTGCATTACTAGCCAATTTGTTGTCCTTTAAAAAATGCTATTTTTGATAGCTGTGTAATTTCACTTTAAGGATGCACCATACAAATTAAAGCATTCTTTACTCAGGGCCACTTAGATTTTTGTTTCCCAAAACCCCTATTAATAACTCTGTTATGAATATCTGAACATCTGTGAATGTTAATCTTTGACCCCATTTGGGATTATATTTTTCAAACAAATTCCTAGAAGTGAAATTACTAGGTCAAAGTGCAGAAGCATTGTCAAAGCTCTTGGTACATTTTGCCAAGTTCTGTTCCAGAAAGCATTCCTAATGACCAAGAAGAGATTTTTTGTCTTACCATATGCTTGTCAATTGGATTATTGTAGATTAGAATTGGCCCCATTTTCTAAGCAAAATGTTCTTCAATTCTTGTAATTTCACTTTATTTATGAATGATGTTAAACATATTTTGAATTGTTTACTAGCTACTTGTTGTTAATCTTTTGGAATTATCTGTGACCTCCATCCACTTACTTTTTGTCTTAGTATTTCTCACTCTTTTAGATCAACTCATATCTTAAGAATATTAAGTCGATGTCTATCATTTTTATTCCTTTTCATTTTTCTGCTGCATGGCCAATAGGTTTACTAAAGTTTTTGAAAAATCTCCATGCTCATTTTCATTCTGAAAGTTTCCAAATAATAAAGAAAAATATCTGTTTTGACAGAAGAAATCAGGGCTCAGCAAGAATAGTGGATTATCCAGAATGACTGAACTGAAGATTCTGTCACTGGGATTTAACGCAGGTCTTCCTGATCCTGGATCATCAGACAAAAAAATAAGATGGGGCTGGAGAAACAGTACAGCAGGTAAGGGACTTACCTTGCTGGCAGCGAACCAGGCTGGGATTTGATTCCTCGGCATATTGTCCCTCAAGTAGACCACCAGAATATTGTCCCTCAAGTAGACCACCAGAAGTGATCCCTGAGCTAGGTGTAGGGAGAGGAGGAGGAGGAGGAGGAGGAGATGGAGGAGGATGAGGAGAAGAAGGAGAAGCAGAAGAAGGAGAAGCAGAAGAAGCAGCAGAAGAAGCAGCAGAAGCAGCAGCAGCAGAAGAAGAAGAAGAAGGAAGAAGGAGAAGGAGAAGGAGGAGGAGGAGGAGAAAGAAAAGGAGGAGGAGGAGGAGGAGAAGGAGGAGGAGGAGGAGGAAAAGAAGAAGGAGGAGGAGGAGGAAAAGAAGAAGGAGGAGGAGGAGAAGGAGGAGGAGGAGGAAAAGAAGAAGGAGGAGGAGGAGGAGGAAAAGAAGAAGGAGGAGGAGGAGGAGAAGGAGGAGGAGGAGGAGAAGGAGGAGGAGGAGGAGGAGGAGGAGGAGGAGAAGGAGAAGGAGGAGGAGAAGGAGAAGGAGAAGGAGAAGGAGAAGGAGAAGGAGAAGGAGAAGGAGAAGGAGAAGAAGAAAAGAAGAAGAAGAAGAAGAAGAAGAAGAAGAAGAAGAAGAAGAAGAAGAAGAAGAAGAAGAAGAAGAAGAAGAAGAAGAAGAAGAAGAAGAAGAAGAAGAAGAAGAAGAAGAAGAAGAAGAAGAAGAAGAAGAAGAAGAAGAAGAAGAAGAAGAAGAAGAAGAAGAAGAAGAAGAAGAAGAAGAAGAAGAAGAAGAAGAAGAAGAAGAAGAAGAAGAAGAAAGAAGAAAGAAGAAGAATTAAGTGGGAAAATGCTGATAGTCACAGTCCTGCAAAAGCCTCAGTGGTGGCTTGGATTGTGCTCTCTAGGATGAGAGGAATCAGCCTGGGGGTGGGGGGGTTGGTGATGTAGAAGGTTCTGGAGGAAGAATAGGACTAAGGACTTGGGAGCAAGGCAAGGGCATGCCTGCCGGTACCCACGGGGCCTCTTTCTGCCCGTTGCCTCCCCGTGTGGGGACTAGATTCTGGCATCCTTAGCCCTTCACAGGCCTCACACAGACCGTTTCCACGTGTACAGCATCACAGCCTTTGCTTTGTCCTCCCCACCATGTCCCCCAAGTTCCCGAGGGTCCCATGCAGTCTCTGTGCCTATCTTTAAGCATAGGAGCAGGAACACCCCCATCCCCCACCCCCTGCCCTTTGGCAGCAGAGACATCCTCAGCAGAGTCCAGACCTTAGCAGCTCCTCTCCAGAGTCTCTCTCTGCTTGCTTGTTCCTTGACAAGGAAAGGTAGAGAGAGTGGGGATGAGGAAGGGAGAGAGGGAGCACAAACTGCTAGGTACGTTTTCCTAGGAGGCCTGAACACTCTCCTGTCCAGTGTACGTTCTTTGCCTTCCCCACACCTTTTCCCTGCAGCTGCAGCCTGCACACGGGTCCATGCCTGAGGTGAGGGGACAGAGGGCTGAGGGCAGCCAGCAGCTCGGTCCTGCCTCTCCCTGGAAGGAGCGGATGGAAAGGCAACAGATCAATGCAGTAGCTTGACTTTGCATTCTGGGTCTGAGAGATCTCTCGAAGCCTGAGGCTTGAGGCAGGGAGAGGGGAGCTGGTGGGAGGAGGAGGAACGTTTCAAGGCTTCCACTCCTTCAGGACTCCATCTGGACCAATCCTTAGGAGATTTAGAAATACCCAGAAATTTATCTTGGCAGTTAGCTGCAGTGTGGGAAGTGGATGGAAACTTGTACATCTGAGACGTGTGGTGGGAGCAGGTTGGAGGGTGGAGAGACCACATGGGCAGAGGTGAGAAAAGAACTGTCAAGTTCTGCAGGTGAAGTGGATGCCGTGGAAGCAGAGAAGCTTGATCAAGCAGGGGTGGGAACTCTGTTTCTGCCAAAGGCCATTTGGATATTTATAGCATCGTCCCCTGGCCATATGATTCAGGCAGACTGGCTGGGCTCCCTGGGAAGCCAGAAGAAGCACACAGGTCTGGCCTGCTCTGTCCCAAGGCCACTCCACATGATCTCATGGGGCTTATAGGTCAACAGGCTGGACATTCCTCACCCTTGCTCCACAGGAAGAACCAAGACCACAGAAATCATAATCATATGGGTGATTTCAAAAGAATAATACTTCATCCTTAATTTTGTTAACATATAGTTGTCTGAAGCAGTTACAACCACACAACAGCCAGTGATATACTTTATTAAGTACTCAAGGAATAAACTATATGAGATTAGTAGAACAAAGTATAAGTGGAGGGGGGTGAAAGGACGATTATACTGGTTTAAACTCGTATGCTGGTTCAAGGCAGACTGTGATAAATTAAGGATACATCAGAATGGACACTTAGAAAAATAAAACAAGGAAGTTTAGCTAAAATGTCAGCCAATAGGGGAGGTAAAATAAATTACTAAGCAATTACTAAGTAATAGTAGGAGGTGATTGTTTCAACAGAGGGCAAATTAAAAAAAAATAGTGGAACAAATAGGAGAAAAGATAATTATTAATTAATACAATCTTTTCTAAAAAGGGGAAGGAGGGAAGAAAACCCTTATAGTGACATTATTAATAAAATCTGAGATCCTTTCTTTGGGGGGAAGAGGTTTGGGGCCACACCTGACTGTGTTTAGGGTTGACTCCTGGCAGGACTCAGGATGTCATATGGGGTGCCGCGGATCACACCCGGGCCAGCCGTTGTCAGGCAGGCTCCCTGCCCACTGGGTACCTCTCTCCAGACCCCCGTAGCTCCTGGTGTCTGGTTTTGGTTTCTCTCTCCAACTCAGTTTCAGTTAACAGGACCAAAATAGGGTAGGTAAGGTAAGTTGTGCCAGAAATAGGAGTGTGGGGTTGCTGGGGCCCGGGTCTGCGGCAGTTCTCCCTGCTGGAGAGCTCTGATCATGGATTGGCTACTGCACCCTGGTTGATAACCAGGACAGGCTGGAAGTCAGGGGAAAGGAGAGTACTGTGTGTTGGGGCTGTGGTGAAGGCCCATGTAGAGTCACACACACACGTGCTCCTTGTTTTGCACTGTTCCTCACTCTCTACTCCAGAACTTTTCTCTCCTTGTCATCTATTCAAGACAATATCCATCCTTTCCAAACACATTCACTGATGACCTGCTATGAGTCAGGTTATCACTCAGAACACTGAGGTTAGTACTCGACGCCACAGAGCTGGTGCCGAGTGGGAGGTGGGGGGCTGGGAGTGCCCGGGGTTGATGAGAAGGTGCAGGAAGAATGAGAGGCGGAGAAAGGGCCATCTGAGCAGAGGCCTGGGGACGGGCAGCATGGGGGAGCCCGGCTGGGCGGAGGGCGGACAGGAGCTTGGAGAAGGAGCCTTGGCCGGCTGGGAGGCTGTAAACAGGGGAGTGGCTTGGTCTCATTGGAGATGACAGGATAACTCTGGCTGCTGAATGGAGAATGGCCTGTAGCAAAGACAGGAGAAAAACAAACACCAGGAAACAATGGGATGAGATAGAACCCCCGGGTTCCCCCAAATGCTGTCTGATCTTGGATATGTCCCTCAGCTATTTATGTTATGGAGCCAGGGAGGCAATCAGTGACAGGCCTGCTGGAAAAGTGACTTTGAAAAAACAAAGGCCATACAAAAGCAAAGAGGAAGGTATCCTTTGCCCCTGGTCTATTAGATCCCTGATAAGTTCAAGTGATTAAGCGGGGTCTGCAGAAGCATCTTCATCACCAGCATTCATTTTTTCCAAGAGCTTCTGAGCTTTCACTGGCTTGGGTGGTTGGCTGGTTACAGAGGTCAGACAACCCAGTAACCCAGATCCAGCCCAGTCCTCTCCCGGCTCTCCTCCGCCCTCCAGCTGGTGGCTATTGTTGCTGGGGTGATTAGGAGTTAGACCCTACGGGGGATGGTGGTGCTCTTACACCAGCTGTGGTGCTGGGTGAGGGCAGTCCTGTAGGTTCTGATTGCAGTGCTGGGATTGGGGAGATGTCACCAGGCAGTGCACAAGTGTCCTTGCTGTGGGGGCACTCCTGACTGGGGGTCACACACCTCTAACTGCATGGCTTGCATGGCTCACCGGGTGCCATCCAAGCACTCACGTGTGCCTGGCTGCCACGCTCTGCTGTGGAGTCCAGACAGCAAAGCTGTGCCAGCCCATGATTTGTGCATGTGGGCAGCACTGGGGCTCAAACTCACGGCCTTGCGCTGGCGAGGCAGTGGCTTGAGGTCACTGAGCATCCCCTGGTCCATCAGACAGTTTATTCATGGATGTCATCAATCATCACAGGATTTGCTGAAAGTGACCAACTCCCCCTCCCCGCCCTTCCCCCCTCCCCATCCCTGGGCAGATGTGACAATGAGATCTGGGATGGAAGACCAGTTTCAATTAGGTCAGTCCCACTTACGTCCCTTGCTTTGGGTCACGTGACTGTCTTTGTGGAGGGGAGTGTACCTAGATGTCCTCAGAGCTGACTCCTGGCTCTGCTCTCAGGGATCACTCCTGGCTGAGTTTGGGGACCATCTGGGGCGCCAGGAATGGAACCAGGGTCAGTTAGTGCAAAGCAGGTACCTGTATCTCAGCCTTTCCTGGAAATAAGAACAGTGTCCAGGCTCCCTTACAGGGGCAGATGTGAACACAAACACCAAGAGAGGGGCCACTTTCCCTGTGTTGGCGCTGCTGCACCGTTGCTGCTGCCCAGAGAACTTTGATGGTCAGTGCTTGGGAAAGAAAACCCAGGGAACATCAAGCAGGATTTGTGTCTGCCCCAGCAGTCATGGCAGCCAGCCCTAGCTGGATAGCCCAGCCACCCAGATGCGAAGGCAAGGCACACTGTTTAAACATGCAAAGCAACAACCACAGAGCAAACCTCCAGAAGCCAGACTCCATCTGTACATGCTTTTCAAGGAATGGTAAGTTTAGTGCTGTTCTGAATGCCTTAAATTTACTTTCTCCTCCTGTGTCTCTCCAAGTATCATCACCCTCATTTGACAGACACATGG